>NC_056437.1:19448033-19758033 GCF_018296145.1 Oncorhynchus tshawytscha
GAAGCTTGTCTGGAGGTTAGTTAAGACATTGTCCAAAGAGGGGCCAGAAGTATACAGAATGGTGTCGTCTGCATAGAGGTGGATCAGAGAATCACCAGCAGCAAGAGCGACATCATTGATGTATACAGAGAAGAGAGTCGACCCGAGAATTGAAACATGTGCCACCCCCATAGAGACTGGCAGAGGTCCGGACAACAGGCCCTCTGATTTGTAACACTGAACTCTATCAGAGAAGTAGTTGGTATACCAGGAGAGGCAATCATTTGAGAAACCAAGGCTGCCGAGTCTGCCAATAGGAATGTGGTGATTAACAGAGTCGAAAGCCTTGGCCAGGTCGATGAATTCGGCTGCACAGTAATGTCTCTTATCGATGGCGGTTATGATGTCGTTTAGGACCATGAGTGTGGCTGAGGTGCACCCATGACCAGCTCTGAAACCAGATTGCATAGAGGAGAAGGTACGGTGGGATTTGAAATGGTCGGTAATCTGTTTGTTAACTTGGCTTTAGAAGACCTTAGAAAGACTGGGTAGGATAGATATAGGTCTGTAGAAGCTTGGGTCTAGAGAGACACCCCCTTTGAAGAGGGGGATGACCGCTTTCCAATATTTGGGAATCTCAGACGATACGAAAGAGAGGTTGAACAGGCTCGTAATTGGGGTTGCAACAATTTCGCAGATAATTTTAGAAAGAGAGGGTCAAGATTGTCTAGCCCGGCTGATTTGTAGGGTCCAGATTTTGCAGCTCTTTCAGAACATCAGCTATCTGGATTTGAGTGAAGGCGAAATGGTGGGGGCTTTGGCGGGTTGCTGTGGAGGGTGCCGGGCAGTTGACCTGGAGTAGGGGTAGCCAGGTGGAAAGCATGGTCAGCCATAGAGAAATGCTTATTGAAATGTTCAATTATTGTGGATTTATCGGTGGTAACAGTGTTTCCTAGCCTCAGAGCAGTGGGCAGCTGGGAGGAGGTGCTCTTATTCTCCATGGACTTTACAGTGTCCCAGAACTTTTTAGAGTTTGTACTACAGTATGCAAATTTCTGTTTGAAAAAGCTAGCCTTAGCTTTCCTAACTGCCTATGTATATTGGTTCCTTACTTCCCTGAAAAGTTGCATATCACTGGGGCTGTTCGATACTAATGCAGAACGCCACAGGATGTTTTTTTGCTGGTCAAGGGCAGACAAGTCTGGAGTGAACCAAGGGATATATCTATTCCTGGTTCTATACTTTTTGAACGGAGCATGCTTGTTTAAGATGGTGAGGAAGGCACTTTTAAAGAATAACCAGGCATCCTCTACTGACGGGATGAGGTCAATGTCATTCCAGGATACCCCATCCAGGTCGATTAGAAAGGCCTGTTCGCTGAAGTGTTTTAGGGAGCATTTGACAGTGATGAGGGGTGGTCGTTTGGTCGCAGACCTATTACGGATGCAGGCAATGATGCAGTGATCGCTGAGATATTGGTTGAAAACAGCAGAGGTGTATTTGGAGGGCCAGTAAGTTAGGATGATATCTATGAGGGTGCCCGTGTTTACGGATTTGGGGTTGTACCTGGTGGGTTCATTGATTATTTGTGTGAGATTGAAGGCATCAAGCTTAGATTGTAGGATGGCCGGGGTGTTAAGCATGTCCCTGTTGAGGTCACCTAGCTCAGAAGATAGATGGGGGGGAAATCAATTCACATGTGGTGTCGAGGGCACAGTTGGGGGCAGAGGGTGGTCTATAGCAAGCGGCAACAGTGAGTTACTTATTTCTGGAAAGGTGCTTTTTTAGAAGTAGAAGCTCGAATTGTTTGGGTACAGACCTTGATAGTAAGACAGAACTCTGCAGGCTATCTTTGCAGTAGATTGCAACACCGCCCCCAGTTCTATCTTGGCGGATAATGTTATAGTTAGGATGGAGATTTCAGGGTTTTTGTGGATTTTCCTAAGCCAGGATTCAGACACGGCTAAGACATTCGGGTTGGCAGAGTGTGCTAAAGCAGTGAGTAAAACAAACTTAGGGAGTAGGATTCTAATGTTAACATGCATGAAACCAAAGCTTTTATGGTTACAGAAGTCAACAAATGAGAGCACCTGGGGGGTGGGAGTGGAGCTAGGCACTGCAGGACCTGGAATAACCTCTACAGAGGAACAGAGGAGAAGTAGGATAAGGGTATGACTAAAGGCTATACGAACTGGCCTTCTAGCACGTTCGGAACAAAGAGTAAAAGGAGCAGGTTTCTGGGAACGATAGCATAGATTCAAGGCATAGTGTACAGACAAAGGTAGGATCGAGTACATTGGAGGTAAACCTAGGCATTGAGTAATGATGAGAGAGATATAGTTTCTCGAGACGTTTATACCAGGTTATCTCATTGCATATGTAGGAGGTGGAACAACATGGTTGGTTAAGGCATGTTGAGCAGGGCTAGAGGCTCTACAGTGAAATCAGACAGTAATCACTAACCAGGACAGTAATGGACGAGGCATATTGATATTAGAGAGAGGCATGTGTAGCCAAGTGAACATATTGGTCCAGTGAGTGGTTGGGCTGGCTGGGGACACGGAAATTCAGACAGTTAGCAGGCCGGTGCTAACAAGCTAGCAGTTAGTAGGCCAGGGCTAACAAGCTAGCAGTTAGCAGACCAGGTTAGCAAGCAAGCAGTCAGCAGACCGGGACAAGCAAGCTGGCAGTTAGCAGAACGTGGCTAGCAAGTTAGCATAAGGGCCTTTGGGGGACGTCACGATGGAGGTAAGTCTGTTTTTGCCTCTTCGTGTGGTGACGTCGATAGACCAGTCGTGGATTAGTAGGGTTCCAAGTAGCTCTAGGTAGCTAGCAGGCCGCGGTTAGCAGAATGAGCCTTCAGCGGACGTCAAGCCTGAGGGGCCTGTTGGAATCCTCGGGCAGATTATGTCAGTATTCCAGTCGTAGAGGATCGGCGGGGTTCCATGCCCCATACCGGCAGTAGAAGGGGTCCAGATATTGTAGCCCAGTAGAGGGCTTCGGTGGTAGCCCAGGAGCCCGAGCCAGGCTAGCTTCAGGCTAATTGGTGCTTGCTCCGGGATGGAAACGCTAGCCAGGAGTAGTTAGCTAGTTGCGAAGATCCAGATGAAAATGTTCAGAGCTTGCGGTAGGAATCCGAGGATACGGAGAGAAAAAATTAGGTCCATTATGCTCTGGTTTGAGTCACGTTGTACGAACTGGCGAGAGCTTTCCGAGCTAAAGATTAGCTGATGACCTCTGCTACCGCACGGCAAACGGTACCCTAGTGCCAAGTCCCTAGCTCTAGGTCCAAGAGGCATCTAAACAGCTTCTACCCCCAAGTCATAAGACTCCCGAACAGGTAATCAAATGGCTACCCATTGCCCTCTTTCTTAGGTTTTTGCATTCTTCATCAAACCATTTGTCATTGTTGTTCATTTTCTTAGGTTGTCTGTCTGAAATGTATAGATTTGATAGGGAAGCTGAGAGGTCAAATATACTGATAGATGTTCTACTGCCAAGTTTACACCTTCACTATTGCAGTGAAACACTTTGCCCATAAAATTGTCTAAAAGGGATTGAATTTGTTGTTGCCTAATTGTTTTTTGGTAGATTTCCACACTGCTTTCCTTCCATCTATAGCATTTATTAAAAGTATTCAGTTCCTTTGGCTTTGATGCCTCATGATTGAGCAAAGCTGTGATCTGATTGCGGTGTCAGTGGACTGACTGTGAATGTTCTAAGAGACTCTGGGTTGAGGTCAGTGATAAAGAAGTCTACAGTACGACTTCCAAGAGATGAGCTGTAGGTGTACCTACCATAGTAGTCCCCTCAAAGCCTACCATTGACGATGTACATACCCAGCGTCTGAAAGAGCTGCAGGAGTTGTAACCCGTTTTTGTTGGATATGTTGTCGTAGTTATGTCTAGAGGGGCATATGGGGGAGGGAATGCTGTCACCTCCAGGTAGGTGTTTGTCCCCCTGTGTGCTGAGGGTGTCAGGTCCTTGTCCAGTTCTGGCATTTAGTTCACCACAGACTAGTACATGTCCCTGGGCCTGGAAATTGTTGATCTCCCCCTCTAGGATGGAGAAGCTGTCATCGTTAAAGTATGGGGGTTCTGCTGGGGGGATATAGGTAGCACACATGAGGACATTTTTCTCTGTTGAGATAATTTCCTTATTAATTTCTAGCCAGATGTAAAATGTTTATAGAATTGGATTAGGCCTGCTCTATACCAAATTAGCATTCCCCCTGAGTCTAGTCCCTGTTTCACACCTGGTAGTTTGGTGGATGGGACTAGCAGCACTCTGTAACCTAGAGGACAACCAGTGGGTCTGTCTCCTTTATACCATATAGAAACATGGGTTGACAATGTCTGTATTTCCAATTTATTTGATGAAGTCCAGGTTCCTGCTCTTTATGCCAAAGACCGATGACCTCAGACCTTTATATTCCAGGATGAGATAGTAAAAGCTTTGCGTTCCATAGTGTTGTTTTTGGGTGGTTTAGGCACGGACCATCACAGTAGGTGTGAGCAGAGCATGTTGAGCATCTGATACATACCTCTTAGGTTGTAGGATGGGGCTTGGGCTGGTGTAATAGTGGGTGTTAGAGACAAATAGCCAATTTGTATTTGTATACAATAACGAGCATTATTAGTGTGAAGCCATTATTAGAGATGAATACCCCCTTGCTGCCGGTGCGGGGGCTACGGGAGGAGGAAAGGTTATTTGAGAGAGGAAGTCGGGCCGACGAGGAATTATAAGGAACATTTTTGTTTTCTTATCTTTTATATTAGTAAGTCTGTAATACAGTATATGCTTGAACGAAGATGCATCCTTTTGTTTGTAACTTGCAATCCGAAGTGCCACACTGCCATCATGTCTACGGACGTACAGTAAAGCCTGCTGTGAGTGTGTCCCCGAAATAGCCCCTCACTCGCCAGGGCAGTGGTCATATTTATTGGATGGAATAGAGAAAATATGCCACTACAGTGGGGGTTGGGCCTGTTGCTCTGCTCACGGCCTGGGCTTATGTCCTGCTGCCATGTTGAGGTCCTTGCCGCAGGGGGCATGGGGTGGGCAGAAGGGGCATAGGTCTGATATGGGGGGGCCTATATAGTGTGGCCAGGGTTTGCTTGGGGTGGTCTTAGCTTGTTGGCGTGTGGCTGGTGATGCTGTGGTTCTGGGTGTAGGTCCACTTGGCGTGGGTTCTCTTGGTGCAGGTCCTTCAGAAGGGGGTCTTGCAGGTGTGGGAGGGTGTCTCGCTGGTCTGGGAGGGGTGTCCTTTGCTCTGTTGCTCCTGTGTGAGGTGCTGGGGCTACGGTTGAGGGTGGTGTCCTTCAGAGTCCTGGCAAAAGTTGGGATTGCTGCCTTGTAGAGATGGACCTAGTCATAAAGGCTCTCTCTCGTACTCTCTTTCTCTCGTACTCTCTTTCTCTCGTACTCTCTCTTTCTCGTACTCTCTTTCTCCTTCTCTCCTTCTCTCTCTCGTTCTCTCTCGTTCTGTCGTTCTCTCTCTCTCTCTGTCTCTCTCTCTCTCTCTCTCTCTCTCTCTCTTGTTCTCTCGTACTCCCACTCTCTCTCTCACTCTCTCTGGCTCTGTCCTAACCTATTTTATGATGTTTTGTTCCGGGGGCAAGTGTTCATGTTTATGAATAACAATGAGCAACAGATAAATGGCATTTTAAAATTAGGCATGGGGAGGGGCTCTCCACAGGGTTTGTCAGCACAGATAGTCTACCATGTTTTGAGTGTGGGATTTGGGGTATAAGAGCTTTGCGTGCCCACATAAAGGCCGTAGACAAGGTGAGGGTAAAAGCGCCCCCAGTGGGGGAAATCGAGATCAACGTGCCTGGTGCTGGGGGGGAGGCCCTGACCAGAGAGAAAGGGCAGATGGTCAGGATGGGAGATGAAGATGAGGAAAGTGAGTCTGAGGAAGAGGATGATGAGGAGGCCTTTTTTTCAGACTCCTCTTCAATGGGTCCGGACCTGAAAGCCAGTCAAGCAGAGGGGTCAAAGTACACGGTGAGGGAACTGACAAGGTTCTTGAAAGAGACCAAGGGGAAAAAAGTTCACCTTGAGGCTTTTTTGTTTGTAAGATCAGTACAACATGCTATGAAAAATGAGGGGCATGGTGTCCTCTCACCCAGAATACGGTTTAGGTTGAGGAAATGGGTCACAACAGTGCGTAAGGGTCTACCTTCATACACTGTTTATATGAATAGTTTCTTTCTGGCACTGTTTTTTTAAAGCTTTGCTATTGGTCTCTTTCTTTGCTAGCTTTTCTCCCACCTCTTATGGACACTCTTTGGGTAGGCTTGCTTAATATAAATGGTGCCAGAGATGCGGGAAAGAGGAGTGTTTTGGGTGAATATGTTTAACAAAAGATATTACAGATAATGTTTCTGCAGGAGACGCATAGTGATGTGGTGTGTCGATTGGGGGCTCTGGTGGAAAGGGGCCAGTGTATTGAGCAATGGGACACATTTTAGTGCAGGGGTGGCAGTCCTTCTTGTACCGTGTCTGTCTTTAAAATGTGCTCCTCAAAGGAGTTGTGTAGGGATAGGCTGCTTGTTGTAAAAGCAGAAATTAACAACATGGGTTTTGTCTTTATAAATGTGTATGCGCCTAACACAGGGAGATAGAGGGGGGGTTTATTTGGGTATCTTAGACAGGAACTCTCACAGGTAGCGCCTGAGGAGACGCTGGTGGTCCGTGGGGACTGGAACTGTACAATGGATTTTACGAAAGACAGAAATGGGGAATAGCCTCATTCAGTGTCAGTGGGAGTGTTAGGGGACATCATTAATCAGTTCGACCTAGTGGATGTTTGGAGAACTAAGCATCCCAACACAAGACAGTATACATGGGTGAAGGTTTTTGGGGCTAGGGTGAGTGCAGCCCAACTTGATCATTTTTACATGTCCAAGAATCAGAGCAATAGGCTGTTGGGCGCCACCATTCTCCCAGTGGGGTTTTCGGATCACCACATGGCTCGACTGTCTATTTCGCCAGGGCCTCAGCAGGCACACTATTGGAAGTTTAATGTAAATCTCTTACACGATGCCACTTTTTGCTCAGGTTTAAAGCCTTTTTGGGAAAGATGAGGGCAGCGAAGAGAGGAGTATGAGTCTCTGAGTCAATGGTGGGATGTGGGGAAAGTCTAAATTCAGATTTTCTGAGAACAGTATACAGCTCTCTCATCCTCAGAGGCTAGGAGAGTATTGGGGGAACTTGAGTGTAGTATTAGTGAGATGGAGGTAGAGATGGTGGGGCAAGGCAATGTAGGCCTCCAGGCTAATTTAGCTGAATTACATAGGGACCTGGGCAGTTTTTTCCAGGTTAAAGCAAAGGGAGCACTTGTGAGAGCTAAGTTCTCCATGCTCAAGGAGATGGATGCTCCCAGTTCCTTCTTCTTCGGTTTGGAAAGACAGAGCGGGGAAGCCAAGGGTATGCATTGTCTTCGGGTGTCTGATGGGCGGATGACCTCTGTGGTGGGGGAGATGCGGGAGTTAACTGTGGAATTTTATACTGAGTTGTATAGGGCAGAACTGTGTGAACCTATGTGTGCTCAGGTGTTGTTCGCAGAACTCCCTAAGCTCTCTCTGGCACAGAGGGAAGAAATGGACATTCCTCTGTTGTCCCATTAACTGGCAGAGGCCGTAACCCAGATGTTCCCGGGTCGTGCACCGGGGGTCGATGAACTCCCAGTGGAGTTTTATAGAACATTCTGGGGAATAATTGAACTGGACTTTTTTTGCATGTTGTGTGAATGTGTCGGGGTAGGAGAGTTTCCGTCGGGCAGCTCTGACTCTCTTGCCCAAAAAAGGGGACTTGTGTGAACTTAAGAACTGGAGGCCTGTGGCATTGCTTTGTGCGGACTACAAGATATTTGCCAAAGTCCTCTCTAACAGACTGAAGTCCCATCTGGACTCGATAGTACAAAAGGACCAATCATATTGTGTACCAAGACGCTCAATCACAGACAACTTGTTCTTAATCGGGGACATGTTGGACTTGTCGAGAGGTTCTAATGTGAAGTTTGGACTGGTCTCTTTAGATCAAGAGAAGGCTTCTGATCGAGTGGATCATGAGTATCTGTTTAATGTGATGTCTGTGTTTGCGTTTGAGAAAGTTTTTTGACCTGTGTGAAGATGTTGTATGCTGGGGCGTCATGTACGGTCAAGGTGGGAGGAGGGCTCAGTAGGCCAGTCTGGGTGAGACGGGGCATTAGACAAGGATATCCTCTATCGGGGCAGTTACTTGCCATTGAGCCATTTTGGGCCTGCTACGCAGAAGACTGCAGGGAGTGTGCTGGACAGGCATGGGTGTGTTGACAGGCGAACAACACCTGAGCACACATAGGATCACACAGTTCTGCCCAGTGTCAGCATATGCAGATGACGTTTCTGTGATGGTCAGGGATGGGCGTGATATGCAGGTACTAGAGACTAGTCTGAAGGTGTACAAGGGAGCCCCCCCCCATTATCTGTGAGGTTGTGAAAGGCTTAACATTTTGGGAGTGTACCTGGGGTCGGAGAGATGGGTCAGGAAGAACTGGGAGGGGCTGTCACAGGCTATGGTGTCAAGACTGGCCAGGTGGAGGTGGCTCCTGTCCCAAGTGTCATATAGAGGGAGGGTGCTGATAATCAACAACCTGCTGGCATCTTCCCTGTGGCGTAAACGGTCTTAGCTTTTGTGCACCAGCTGTTGTTTCAAATATGCACAGACCGCCCCCCTTCGTGCTGTTCTATCCTGCCGGTGCAGCGTGTATCCCGCTAGCTGAATATCCATGTCATCATTCAGCCACGATTCCGTGAAGCATAGGATATGACAGTTTTTGATGTCCCGTTGGTAGGATATTCGTGATCGTACCTCCTCTAGTTTATTGTCCAATGATTGCACATTGGCGAGTAATATTGACAGTAATGGCAGCTTTCCTAGTTGTCTTCTGCGGGTCCGGACAAGTCATCCGGCTCTTCGTCCTCTGCGTCGCTTCCTTTTGTGAATAATTGGGATGTCTGCCCTGTGGGGTGTTTGGAGAATATCGTGTGAGTCCTGCTTGTTGTTGTTGTTGTTGAAGAAATCTTTGTCTAATCCGAGGTGAGTGATCACTGTCCTGATATCCAGAAGCAATTTCTTCCATAAGATACAGTTGCAGAAACATTATGCACAAAATAATTTACAAATATTGCGAAAAAACCCCACATAATAGCACAATTGGTTAGGAGACCGTAAAACGGCGGCCATCTCCTCCGGCGCCATTTTTGGCCTGCCAAATAAGTTCTGTTATAATGATGTCTGTTATACTCACAGACATCATTCAAACAGTTTTAGAAACTTCAGATTGTTTTCTATCAAATACTACCAATTATATGCATATCCTAGCTTCTAGGCCTGAGTAGCAGGCAGTTTACTTTGGGCACCTCAGTCATCCAAAATTCCGAATACTGCCCCCTACCCCAAAGAAGTTAAAGGTGGCGCAGAGACTGCTGTTCCACACTGATGTCGGCTGGAGGGAACCAGCATGCATGCTGCTGAGGATAGCTGGTGGATTAGGGTTGGACCGGCAGCTATTTCTCATGAGGCTGGAGGGGCTGAGTACAGCAAGTCACTCTGATTTTTACTCTACGGTGCTGATGGACTGGCAGCTGCTAAGGCCCACACGAGAAGGGGGGTGTGGAGCCTGGGCTGTGGTGTGGGAGGAGCCTATCTTCCACAACCCAGCCATCCTTTTGACATCAGTTCAGTCGGCCACCCTTCAGAGGCGACTGATGGCAGCAGGTTTACTAAGGCTGGGTGACCTGCGACTGCTGGGAGAGGACGGGTGGAAAACTCTGGAAGTCCTGGCACAACAAACAGGACTAACATCTCTTAGGCTGCTGGGGAGATTCCTGGGGGAAGTCCAGGAGGCACTGTCTGAACCGGTAAGGGGGGTGTTTGAACGTCCAAGGGGGGAGGGGCCACCAATGTTTCCGCCACTGCAGGTTACAGCAGAGACTGGGGACTGGCAAGGGGGTCTGGAGGACTTGTTAGATTTTAACACTCCGAGCCTGGGGGAGTTTGAGGGGATGGGAGGTAAAGCCCTCTACAACCTCTGCATAAGGTAAGGAACATTAGGAGCCTAACAGGAGTGAAGGCATATCAGTGACAGGGGGTATGTGGGCAGAGAGTATGGTGGGTTTCAGATGGAGGGGGCTCAACAAAGTACTGGTACCAGAGAGGTCAGGGGACCTCCAGTGAAGGGTTCGACATGGAGCCCTGGCCACAAATAGATGGTTGACACAGGTGTCCTTTCTGTGTCATGAGTGAAACTGTGATTCATGTGTTTTCTGCGTGCGCCAGGTTAATGCCATTAATGGCTCTGTTGGAATGTCTGTGTGAGAGGTTGAGGGTGGAGTTTACTGTCTATATGTTTATATTGAGGTACAGGTATTCAAATAAGGAGAGGGTGAAATGTTTGTTGTTGAATTTTCTGTTTGCTCAGGCAAAGTTTGCTATTTGGCTAACAAGGAGGAACAGGTTCAATGGTGGGGGATAACAGACCCGTTACTATTACTTAATGGGATGGTCTCTGCGCGCCTTAGGGAGGCATTTGAGTTCTATAAAATTATAAAAAGTGTGGAGATGTTTCAGGAGATATGGTGTGTCGGAGAGGCTGTCTGTACAGCTGGAGAAGATGGGTTGGATATAAGGTTGTAGAAGTGGCGAGGTTTTAGGTTAATGTGATGTGTGGGGTTGTTTTGTATCATGGGGTAGAGTATGCAGTACTGCAGTACAGGGATGTTTGTTTGTTTTGTTTTGGGGGGGGTGAGGTTTTAATGAAATAAGAATGTATCACTAAAGAAAGGCAAAACGTTTCTCTTTCTCTCTCTCTCTCTCTCTCTCTCAATTGGCATGGGAAACATATGTTAACATTGCCAAAGCAAGTGAAGTAGATAATAAACAATAAAAAGTAACAATAAACATTACACTCACAAAAGTTCCAAAAGAATAAAGAGATTTCAAATGTCATATTATGTGCAAATATTTAAAGTACAAAAGGTAAAATAAATAAACAGAAATATCGGTTTTATTTACAATGGTGTTTGTTCTTCATGGGTTACCCTTTTCTTATGGCAACAGGTCACAAATCTTGCTGCTGTGATGGCACACTGTGGTATTTCCCCCAGTAGATATGGGAGTTGATCAAAATTGGGTTTGTTTTCCAATTCTTTGTGGATCTGTGTAATCTGAGGGAAATATGTGTCTCTAATATGGTCATACATTTTGCAGGAGGTTAGGAGATGCAGCTCAGTTTCCACCTCATTTTGTGGGCAGTGTGTACAAAGCCTGTCTTCTCTTGGGCCAGGTCTGCCTCTCTCTCGGACTATCCTCATTCCTCCCATTAGCTGCATTGTGACTATACTTTGTAAACATACCATTGAGCCAGTGTTTTGCATCACCCTCTCACAATCTTACAATGTTGCAGATATAACTTCCTATCTATTGTTATTTTTATCTCCTCTGTCTTCTTTGTGTATGGTGTCTGACCTGGGCCAGGATCAGATCTGATCAGCGGTAGATCCGCGCTATAGCACACTTGACATTTAAAGGTAATTTCTGATTGTGCCTTTAAAAGGTGCATAGCCGACAAAGTACGATTGAATTGAATCCCGGCCCTATACTCTCACAATTAGAAAAGTCTTCGATCGAGACTGTTGTGTTGTACCCTGTGATATTAGACAAGTGGAACTTGGCTGACAACAGGGCACTATTTAACAGGTATCCCTGCAGCTGGCAAGAGACATTCATGAGTTACTGAGAGTTGTAAATGCTTTTGATGAATTCACAACACTGTTATTGCAGTCAAATAAAAGCTTACTATGAAAACATGGTGTAAAACTGCCTGTTTTATAGGAACATGTGTTGCCATTTGGTCCAGAACAATATAAGACTGCAGTAATAGCCACAGAATGGATGTGCAGATATGCAGTCAATCCGTACAATTCACTTAATTGGTCCCTAGTTTATCATCATTGAATTGCATTTCTGGTAAATCCCTATGATTCATTCAGTGCAGTAGTTTGCCTAGAAACACAGTTGTCTGGTTTGCTTTGTGTTGTGTGACATCATATACACTATTAGTCACCATAGTTGAGTGACTGTTATGTGACAGGGCAATCAAATACCTTGCTTAGCCTTGCAATTTTCTACACAATATTTGTATCTTCATTAGATAGAGAGACATATTATTCAGTTAAGGACATACAGTATAATGTGTCTAGATTTCTAAAACCTATAGGAGACCCTGTAGTTATTGGGGCCCTGACAGTGTGTGTACCTCTGTGCTGCACGGTGCAGCCAACCCACATAAACCATGTGACAATCTCTCTGAGAAATCACTGCTTCGTTTAATTGTGTTCATTTAAGTGCTGAGGTGTTCATGCCTTTTATAGGAACCCAGCCCCTGTGGTATTGACACAGCAGCCCTGCATGTGTCTAAATTAAATGACAAATTACGCAGCTGCCATGTTTGATTAATAGCGGCTTGAACATACACATTAAACTCTAAACATTTTAAATGCAGTAATAAAAGAGAGCATCATTCACTTTTCATGCGATTCCCCCATAAAATCACGGCGCACATGAATCATTTGAAGAAAGCTTTTTTTTTAAATTGACATCTTATACTTTGCTGGCTTAGGGGGCCAACACACAATCACTCCCGACACAACAGAGCCACACTACTGTGGAAAGGCATCATCCAATTTTGGTGGAAATGTGTCACCTTAAAACTTGTACTTTTATAGATCCTCTGACATTCATTAAATTGTTGGGGAAGTGAATGACAGTGTTTGAAATAATCTGTTAAATTGTTGCATTAAGATAATGGAAGAGTTTATACGATCTTTAGCTAGCTTTAAATGCTGGTGTAGGAGGCAGAGCAAAGTTGGCAGCACATTTAATCCAAAGTGGCCCATAAATGCATTTTATAATGGACAGGGGAGATGATTCCATTAATGTCATAGCATGTACTTTCACACTCTGAGTACATTTTCTACTGGAGGTAAACTATTCCTGATCACACCTTTTTAAGTGATACATTGAATTACCCTTCTAAACAATTAATAGACTCAAAAATCCTTCAGATATCCCATTCCTGAACAGCTGCTTTACTCTAAGCTAAGCAGGCATTGAGGCCCATGAGAATCCCGCACGTGGAATCCTCTCAGTCAGGCACGTGCACAGATAAAGGTGCTCCCCTGTGAATGGCAAAAACCGAATATGCAGTATGTGTGCTCTTTTTAGACTTTGAGCACCTTCTAAAAATCTTAGGGGGCACAAAGTATGTGAGGATGGTTAGGGTGGTGGTCCCCGTCCGGAAGTTGGAGAATTGTGCCTTTTTCAAACACCTGAAACAGCTTTTCAGTGTAATCTATGGCCATAATCTTTATGCTTAATTCTATGTAAAACAATATGTATTTTTTTCTGCATATCTAAGCATACGTCTTGAGCTGTCTGTATCCTTCTGACTAGTGTTTATTTTTTAAATAAATAACATTTGTATTTGTATTTGTATTTGTATTCGAATCACCGAGCTGACAAGGTAAAAATCTGTCATTCTGCCCCTGAGCAAGGCAGTTAACCCACTGTTCCCTGGGCGCCGAAGACGTGGATGTCGATTATGGCAGCCCCCTGCACCTCTCTGATTCAGAGGGGTTGGGGTAAATGCTGAAGACACATTTCAATTGAACGCATTCAGTTGTACAACTGACTAGGTACATGTATCTACCTTTCCCTTTCCCATTAGCTGCTACCAAGGCAGCAGCTACTCTTACTGGGGTCCAGCAACATTAACTTCTTATGGCTGGGGGCAGTATTGAGTAGCTTGGCTGAATAAGGTGCCCAGAGGTGCCCAGAGTAAACTGCCTGCTACTCAGTCCCAGTTGCTAATATATGCATATTATTAGTATATTTGGACAGAAAACACTCTGAAGTTTCTAAAACTGTTTGAATGATATCTGTGAGTAGAACAGAACTCATATGGCAGGCAAAAACCTGAGAAAGAATCCAACCAGGAAGTGGGAAATCTGAGGTTGGTCGTTTTTCAACTCATTCCCTATTGAAGATACAGTGGGATATTGGTCATGTTTTACTTCTTAAGGCTTCCACTAGATGTCAACAGTCTTTAGAACCTTGTTTGATGCTTTTACTGTGAAGTGGTGGCGAATGAGAGGGGAATGAGTCAGAGGTCTGCCAGAATGCCTTGAGCTCGTGACGCTCGTTTACGTGAGAGCGAGCTCTGTTCCAATGCTTTTCTACAGACAAAGGAATTCTCCGGTTGGAACATTATTGAATATTCAATAATATAATATAAAAACATCCTAAAGATTGATTCTATACTTCGTTTGACATGTTTCTACGGACTGTAATGGAACTTTTTGACATTTCGTCTGCTCCTAGTGAACGCGCTTCGTGAGTTTGGATTTGTTTACCAAACGCGCTAACAAAAGGAGCTATTTGGACATAAATGATGGACATTATCGAACAAAACATACATTTATTATGGAACTAGGATTCCTGGGAGTGCATTCTGATGGAGATCATCAAAGGTAAGTGAATATTTATAATGTTATTTCTGACTTCTATTGACTGCACAATATGGCGGATATCTTTTTGGCTTGTTTGGGCTCTGAGCGCTGTACTCAGATTATTGCATGATTTGCTTTTTCCGTAAAGCTTTTTTGAAATCTGACACAGCGGTTGTATTAAGGAGAAGTCTATCTAAAGTTCCATGTATAACACTTGTATTTTCATCAACATTTATTATGAGTATTTCTGTAAATTGATGTGGCTCTCTGCAAAATCACTGGATGTTTTTGGAACTACTGAACATAACGTGCCAATGTATACTGAGATGTTTTGATATAAATATGAACTCTATCGAACAAAAAATACAGGTTTGTGTAACATGAAGTCCTATGAGTGTCATCTGATGACGATCATCAAAGGTTAGTGATTAAGTCTATCTCTATTTCTGATTTTTGTAACTCCTCTCTTTGGCTGGAAAAATTGCTGTGTTTTTCTGTGACTTGGCTCTGATCTAACATAATCGTTTGTGGTGCTTTCGCCGTAATGCCTTTTTGAAATCAGACATTGTGGTGGGATTAACAAGAAGTTTATCTTTAAAATGGTGTGAAATACTTGTATGTTTGAGGAATTTTAATTATGGGATTTCTGTTGTTTTGAATTTGGCGCCCTGCACTTTCACTGACTGTTGTCATATCAATCCCGTTAGCGGGATCTCAGGCCTAAAAAGTTTTTAAGGCAGTTACATATATACAATTAAAAATATTACATGACATTACATTTCATAACAGTTTTCACAGTACTCTGTGTTCCCTCAGGCCACTACTCAACTACCACATATCTACAATACAAAATCCATGTGTACATGTTTTATCATGTGTATGTGTGTCTGTGCCTGTGTGTGTGTGTGTGTCTCTTCACAGCCCCCACTGTTCCATACAGAGTAGTTTTCTCTATTTTTTAAAATCTGATTCTACTGCTTGCATCAGTTACCTGATGTGGAATGGAGTTCCATGTAGTCATGGCTCTATGTAGTACTGTGCGCCTCACATAGTCTGTTCTTGACTTGGGGATTGTGAAGAGACTGATGGCATGTCTTGTGGGGTATGCACGGGTGTCCGAAGCTGTGTTCTAGTAGTCTGCACGGCCCTGTGCTCCATGCAGGCCAGGGATTCCATCCCTATCATGAGACACCCTTATCATACACACGTGCCTACATAACTCTGTCTCTTCTTCTAATAACAGTGGGATTCGCTGTGTGGTGTTTATGGACGACCTAAGTGGGCTGGAGCACTCCATACTCTGACACCTCGTTAAAATACCAGCAGCTACAGTCCTGAAGGCCTAAACTCTAGAGTTTGTGTTAGCTGATAAGCCTCTGTAGACTTTAATTGCCTCATTTAGCCAGTTAGACTAATGTTATTGTAAGACATGATATTGTGGTGTGACAAGTTGCTTGTGTCCAGAGACAGAGACAACATTGTTTTTTCTCCCCAGATGGAAGACCTAGGTGTTATGAATACATTACATGCATCAAATGTATCCATAGCAATGGCATGTTTTACTTTATATTGGTATTTTGTTGTATCAATAATGACTCTTTTGAATGATAACAATTTAACATAATACCATACCATTAGAATGTGTCCATTTACAAGCACTTGGAAGTGCATCGTTTTTCTACTTATAAGTGGGATATTTTTCATTTTTAAAGGGCTAGGCCTATATGAAAGCCATACAAACATACATTTTGTTTAATTTAATTGTCAGAATGATGTGTGCATGTACTTCAGTTGCCACAGTGACTATGTAATAACCCCACAACCTCTCCATCATCTTGGGCCTCATGACTGAGATGAGAGACCTGTTGAAATAGAAGCTGTTTAATTAATTAAGTAACCAAAAATACAAATTTCAATAGCTGGGGAAATAATTGCCCAGCCACTCATTAGGCATTCCATCTGGTCAATTACCTCCCTGTTAGTCTCCCAGAGTTATAAATGACTGACTGGTAATTGGAGCTAGCTGTCAGCTAGAGCACTGAGAGGAACTGAATTACACAGTGTCATTAAAATAAATACATCAAATAATAATCCAATGAAAAATGCATTAATTGAGCATGTGTAATTGTTATCTGAAATTAGCCTCTCTCGTATCTCTCTCCCCTCCCCTCTGCGCTCCGCATCACTTACACCTATTTGAAACCTTTTGAACTGAGAACCCTTCAGATGAAGAGACTCAGAGAGCAAGGAGTCTCTTAACGTGAGAAAATGATCCTGTCTTAAATATCAATAAACACTGAGCTCTTATAGCGCATGGATGATAGTTATATCATGAATGCCAGATTACATATAGTAAACACAGTTCATAACGTAACCATAACAATTGCCATTACTAGGAATGTCTATAGTACAAAAATCCTGTGTGTCATTTGTTTACATTTGGACTATTAACATTACCTTATGTTGTAATATATACATCAAATGTAAAAGCCCACAAAGACTTGCACTGAGACATCTATTCTATTACAACATACTGTGAAGAATGCATCAAATAATTATGCAAAACTTATTTCCCATTGACAAAAATATATCAATTCCACTGATGAAAGCTATTTTTAAGTACTTCACCATTAAAAACCAGAGTAAATAGACATGTCTTTTGGTCGTCCTTATCAAGATTAGTTTCATGATTTGGTAAAGGGGGGGGGGGTCCTTTTCTTTTACCTTGAACCCCAAGGAGGAGAGTATGTGGTTTGAAACATTTTCCAGGTAATTGATAGTGAACTGATTTATGGCCCTTATTGCACGGTATAATTAATTTTATGCATATGACTTCCGTAACAATTACCATGTGGGACGATTGGAGAAGTTCACTGCTTATATGAAGCCATCAATAACTGTGAATTCATCCCTGAGAGGCCTCGATATCTGGATGAGAGAGGGATGAGAGAAGGAGGAGGAACAAAAAAAATCCTCTGCTAGAATAGAGAAGGATTCTGTAAAAGGGCAAACATTCTGGGTTGACTAAACCCCTTGATGAACTGTGCCCATAAGAAATTCAAAGGACATTTAAAGAGAAATAACCTCTTGTTCTTCATGTAGAAAAGAGAAGTGTTGAGCTGTCCTTTCAATCTGTTTCCGTTTCTGATCTCCATAAGATGTATGGGTAATTCCAATGCACCTGAAATAAATGTTCCTACACTCTTAAACTTTGGTTTTAGGGACAAGTGTTGTACAATAGGACCCAGTAAATGAAGACCCAGGAACATTCCACAGACAAAGAGAAGACAAGGTAGAGGGATACAGACAGGTGGAGGTACAGAGCCAGGGGAAAGGGGAAGGGGACCCCCTCCCCCCAAAAATGGACAGAAAGAAAGAGATAACCCTATAGGCTTAGAGAAAGAGGTAGAACAGAAAGAAAGAGATAACCCTATAGGGTTAGAGAAAGAGGTAGAACAGAAAGAAAGACATTTACCTATAGGGTTAGAGAAAGAGGTAGAACAGAAAGAAAGAGATAACCCTATAGGGTTAGAGAAAGAGGTAGAACAGAAAGAAAGAGATAACCCTATAGGCTTAGAGAAAGAGGTAGAACAGAAAGAAAGACATTTACCTATAGGGTTAGAGAAAGAGGTAGAACAGAAAGAAAGAGATAACCCTATAGGCTTAGAGAAAGAGGTAGAACAGAAAGAAAGACATTTACCTATAGGGTTAGAGAAAGAGGTAGAACAGAAAGAAAGAGATAACCCTATAGGGTTAGAGAAAGAGGTAGAACAGAAAGAAAGAGATAACCCTATAGGCTTAGAGAAAGAGGTAGAACAGAAAGAAAGAGATAACCCTATAGGCTTAGAGAAAGAGGTAGAACAGAAAGAAAGAGATAACCCTATAGGCTTAGAGAAAGAGGTAGAACAGAAAGAAAGAGATAACCCTATAGGCTTAGAGAAAGAGGTAGAACAGAAAGAAAGAGATAACCCTATAGGCTTAGAGAAAGAGGTAGAACAGAAAGAAAGAGATAACCCTATAGGCTTAGAGAAAGAGGTAGAACAGAAAGAAAGAGATAACCCTATAGGCTTAGAGAAAGAGGTAGAACAGAAAGAAAGAGATAACCCTATAGGCTTAGAGAAAGAGGTAGAACAGAAAGAAAGAAAGAGATAACCCTATAGGGTTAGAGAAAGAGGTAGAACAGAAAGAAAGAGATAACCCTATAGGCTTAGAGAAAGAGGTAGAACAGAAAGAAAGACATTTACCTATAGGGTTAGAGAAAGAGGTAGAACAGAAAGAAAGAGATAACCCTATAGGCTTAGAGAAAGAGGTAGAACAGAAAGAAAGAAAGAGATAACCCTATAGGCTTAGAGAAAGAGGTAGAACAGAAAGAAAGAAAGAGATAACCCTATAGGCTTAGAGAAAGAGGTAGAACAGAAAGAAAGAGATAACCCTATAGGCTTAGAGAAAGAGGTAGAATGGTTGTAAAGTCATGTGGACAGATGAGAGTGATGTGTGGAGGTTTTCCTTTCAGGTGTCTGTCTGGGTGCTGTGTTGGGTCGATTGGATGTGAAGCGTGTGCTCCCTGGACGTGTTGCGGCTCGTCAGGTCCAATCCCCTGGTTGTTTTACTAAGTGACTGATGACCAAACTGGGGTCAGGAGTAATGAACAGAGCAGTCAGCAGACTACATCCTGGAGAACACACACATACACACACATACACACAAACGTCTAGGCCAGGCCAGAGAGGAGTGTGGGTAAGTCTCAGAATGGGCTGTCCATTGGGGTATAGACGGGACAGGTACAGGGAGACAGGTGTCAGAGGTTAGGAGGGATGCAAGCTCAGATTGACTCTAACAGATGGCTCAAAAACATCCAAGGAGATCTGATGGGCACATAGTTTAAGTATGTGGTATGAACGCCATACAGGCAAAGGTAAGTACACCTACTCTGAAAGGGCCAGGGACCAGACCACAGCATGTTTACAACTGTACAGGTCTAAACATAACATCATTGATGACATTTAAAGTACAACTCAAAGCATCTCTTCTAACTGATTAAAACATAGACCTATTACAGTGCCTTGGCTCTGCAAAGATAACGTATTATGATATATCACCTGTTTAAGCATTGATAATGTAACTGCAGCAGTAACTATGATTTCATTGGAAAAGATGCTTCCCTCTGCAACATTTGTTACTGCGTCTCATTATTGACACCTTATTCCCTGGATGAACAGCCAGTCTTTCCACAAGAGAGAACCAGATGTCCCCCCCATATTCCTTCTTGTAAATCAACCTCCTACCTGACATCTGACATTATCATGTCTATACCCTGGTAATTGAAAACCCTTAAGGTCTATATCCACTCAACAACACATCACCTCATGGATCGGCAAAACAAATACTGTATACCAACACATTAATGTCAAGTCTTCCGTGTGTCGCTTAAATACCGCTCCCCGTTAATGGCCTGGCGGCAAATGGGAGAGTAGATATCTATATTAAAATAAAATGAATGCAGAGGAAAAGCGCTGTTAGATGTATGACCTCTGGCAGAAAACACATTGGGACTGAATTGATCTGGATGACATGAATAATTTAGCTGACACTAAAGGAGGCAATATAAATGCACACATATATTTGAGTCTTTCAGCCACTGTTCCGTAAATACTCTGTTTTCCGGTTCCCTCCATCTCCCCGGCGTAGAACGCAGCATGCCCCGGAGGTTAAATTAATCCCAAAATGTATCCTTCCTCTCCCCTATTCCACATTCAAAATTATTCACATACAAGATGCATAATAATTATTCTTAGATTAATCCAGAACAGGAATTGGTATCCACTCAGTAACGGGACATTTCTTTCTGTTGACCTTTACCTTTACTCCTTTACCGTTCCACCTCTCATCCAGTGTGACACCTCTCCTTTCCCCTGGTCCTGCCTCTCTTCCTCCACAGCCTGTTCAGCTGACAGTTTACTGTCCTGTCCCTCCTTTAAACACATGGAATGGATGTCCTCTCTTTGTCCTCTTCTCAATGGCCAGGCTTAAGCAATGTTGTTTACATCATTCTGCCCCTGAACAAGGCAGTTGACCCACTGTTTCTAGGCCGTCATTGTAAATAAGAATTTGTTCTTAACTGACTTGCCTAGTGAAATAAAGTTTTCAAAAATACAAAAATAAACATCCCATACACATTCGGAAGCATGTCAGATTAAGTGATTTTGTAAGAAAGTCATAAACTATCCATAACACCATGCCAATGTACATTTTATTTGACTACCATGTCCATTCATTGGTGTTGTATACTGTACATTACACATGTAAATGATCATCTACACACCTGGTATCATAGGTATTCTTTTAACCGTCCACAATTCAGTAAAAAATAAAAACAATAATCCACAAATCTGAATACGTATCATGGGTTTGCATTTCACATCCAGTACTTGTGTTATGATACAGTATGTGGTGGAGTTAGGGGATTTAATGTACTGCCAAAATGCAGGAGTCTACAATGCTGTGTTGTTGTCTGTGTGAGTCAGAGAAGTCACTGAGGCGATAGCACTAACAGATGGGAAGGGAAAACAGCTCATTTGGACACCAACAAAGAGCACAGAATGATTCAAGGATCCTTTCTGACTCGCCCAAATAATAAACTGACACACAATATTTAATATTTCATCCCACCATGTGATTCAACACATAATGTAGTCATTGGTTCTCAGGAGGTAGAGACTAGAGAGAGTGAGATGGACGCCGGGCCTCACTATTATCCTTACTGCCACTGTTAAATTATTATCCCTCGCCATATTCATGACTTCCCTAATGTGAATTATTATGCTGATTATAAGATGCTTTTATGACCCACCTCTTTCAATTAAAGGGATGGTAATGAATGCGTGACTCTGACAGGTGTTTTGTTGTCACCAGAATTGGACTCTGATCTGATTTACATGGCTGACTAATTTGGTTGAGAGGACGGTATAAAAAAAGGTCAATACCCTATGGTGTACAGCCTTGTATAAAGCCGCGGTGTCGAGTTGCACCAGGTTGTACCAGGTTGTACCTCTGTACATTTGGAGTTACAAGCTCTAGGTGACAGTGTTGGGGGTTCCAAATGGGGAGCTAATGAGTTCTGCATGTGTATGGCGTGTGGCGTGTAACGTGTGGTGTGGGGAGCGGGGCCGCGACCTGAGGCTCAGGTTGAACTGATCCAGGCTCCGGGAGAGACACACAGCAGCAGG
Source organism: Oncorhynchus tshawytscha (assembly GCF_018296145.1). Taxonomy (NCBI): domain Eukaryota; kingdom Metazoa; phylum Chordata; class Actinopteri; order Salmoniformes; family Salmonidae; genus Oncorhynchus; species Oncorhynchus tshawytscha. The sequence continues at coordinate 19,469,794 of NC_056437.1, forward strand.
TCACAACACCGACAGATGCCCTATTACAATGTTAATGATAGCAGGCCCTGGGTCAGATAATCATATTCAAAGCTTTTTCTACCAGATAACAATCAGAAGCATTGCCACATCAAGGATGTCTTCCCAGAAGAGGATCGGTAGTGTTTGGAACATATGTGTCACAAGTCGGGGGAAGCCCCAGGAGGAGCAAGCTGGAATCCATCTCTACTTTCTTTGTGCTCATACCGGAATGCATCTATAGAGCCATGGAGGGCCCAGCCAGGCTTGAAGCTGATCAATCTGACTGTGACCTGATAAGATCAGTGGGTTAGCTCCAGTGGGTGAGTGAGCAGCACGTGCCATGTGGACTCATCAAGGGGTCTATCACAGACCTTGTTAATCGCGTGTGTGTGTGTGTGTGTGTGTGTGTGTGTGTGTGTGTGTGTGTGTGTGTGTGTGTGTGTGTGTGTGTGTGTGTGTGTGTGTGTGTGTGTGTGTGTGTGTGTGTGTGTGCGTGTGTGTGGTGGGGGTATTTTATGAAAGGACTTCAACGCATTTCCTCTGATCTCTTATCTATCTCTTCACAACCTAAAATTAGTCATCAACACACAGTAAGATACAGGAGGGCAATGGGACCAGCAGTCCATGATGTGGAAAGAATTAAGAGAGCAAAAGTAAAAGCTAACAGCCAGAACAGGGGTGAAATGTATTTCCCAACCGCTGTCCACAAGGTGTATTAATCTAACGGTAACCTTTGACTGCCTAGATGGTAGATGATGCTGCAGTGGATTTCTTCACACCTACGGGCCCGTTTCCTGCTCTCTCTTCCCAAACATTAAATATCACCTGCCATGATTAATCCCAACATAATTAAATTCATCAGCGAGACAATGGCCAGGCCATGAGCTATGTAGTCATTCACATAGTAAATTAAATTATGTAGGGGGTTCTCCACGTTCCACATTGATAGAGATGGAGAGGATAGGGTGGATAGTCTCAGCTGGGGGGTTCTGAGTTCAGACCTCATAGATAACAATATCATGATATCACTGAGTTCAAACCACATAGACAACAATATCATCACATCACTGAGTTCAGACCTCATAGATAACAATATTATGATATCACTGAGTTCAGACCTCGTAGATAATGATATCACTGAGTTCAAACCTCATAGACACAATATCATGATATCACTGAGTTCAGACCTCATAGGTAATAATATCATGATATCACTAAGTTTAGATCTCATAGATAATAAAATCACAATATCACTGAGTTCAGACCTCATAGATAACAATATCATACGATATCATAACCGCCATCGATAAGAGACAATACTGTGCAGCCGTCTTCATCGACCTGGCCAAGGCTTTCGACTCTGTCAATCACTGCAATCTTATCGGAAGACTCAACAGCCTTGGTTTCTCAAAATACTGCCTCGCCTGGTTCACCAACTACTTGTCAGACAGAGTTCAGTGTGTCAAATCAGAGGGCCTGTTGTCCGGACCTCTGGCAGTCTCTATGGGGGTGCCACAGGGTTCAATTCTCGGGCCGACTCTTTTCTCTGTATACGTCAATGATGTGGCTCTTACTGCTGGTGATTCTCTGATCCACCTCCATGCAGACGACACCATTCTGTATACTTCTGGCCCTTCTTTGGACACAGTGTTAACAAACCTCCAGACGAGCTTCAATGCCATACAACTCTCCTTCCGTGGCCTCCAACTACTCTTAAATTCAAGTAAAACTAAATGCATGCTCTTCAACCGATTGCTGCCCGCACCTAACCGCCCATCTAGCATCACTACTCTGAACGGTTCTGACATAGAATATGTGGACAACTACAAATACCTAGGTGTCTGGTTAGACTATAAACTCTCCTTCCAGACTCACATTAAGCATCTCCAATCCAAAATTAAATCTAGAATCAGATTCCTATTTCGCAATAGAGTATCCTTCACTCATGCTGCCAAACATACATATCGTAAAACTGACCATCCTACTGATCCTTGGCTTCGGCGATGTCATTTACAAAATAGCCTCCAACACTCTACTCAGCAAATTGCATGCAGTCTATCACAGTGCCATCCGTTTTGTCACCAAAGCCCCATATACTACCCACCACTGCGACCTGTATGCTCTCATTGGCTGGCCCTCGCTTCATATTCGTCGCCAAACTCACTGGCTCCAGGTCATCTATAAGTCTTTGCTAGGTAAAGCCTATACATCATGATATCACTGAGTTCAGACCTCATAGATAATAGTATCATGATATCACTGAGTTCAGACCTCATAGATAATAATATCATGATACTGTATCACTGAGTTCAGACCTCATAGATAATAGTATCATGATATCATTGAGTTCAGACCTCATCGATAATTATATCATGATATCAGTTCCTGCCTGTTGTTCCCTTCATCTCCTCTCTATTCACTCCGAGTCAAATGATGCATTCACATTTGGCCCACCACCAATGTTTACAGATGATATCATCAGCTCATGGAGTGAAGTTCAGGAGTGAAACTCTGAATGTCCTGTTTGTGTCGATACACAAAGATAGATAGCCTTTAAGGATTTGATCACCCTGGTCCTATAGAGGCCACCACCTGCTTTAGCCTGGGTCTGAACCCACAAGGTGAACAGATGAGGATCCCAAAGGCATTCATGTGCTGCTCAGAAAAAAAACAAGGAAAATCAGTACACACATGTGCACGTACACACACACACACTCAAATGCACACACACACACACACACACACACACATACGCACACCCACACACACACTCAAATGCACACATACGCACACACACACTCATAATGGGCAAACGGCAGCCACAGCTGGGATGTTAATGCTAGCAAACAGGATTATCCTCAGAAAGGATTTCTCCGCTAAGCATTTCCTTCTAATTAGATTTCTCAATCTCAGGGATGAATTGCCTTTTAGCAGTGAAAGCTGTCACTGAGGGAGCTGTTAGCTCCTTGTAACTGAATTAAATGCATAATTAGTGACACAATTACATTAGTAGGGGGTGCTTTGTGTTTGTGTTTGGGAGGGAGGGAGGGAGGGAGGGAGGGAGGGAGGGAGGGAGGGAGGGAGGGAGGGAGGGAGGGAGGGAGGGAGGGAGGGAGGGAGGGAGGGAGGGAGGGAGGGAGGGAGGGAGGGAGGGAGGGAGGGAGGGAGGGATATCATGCCACTGCTACTGAGAGAGACTGATAGGAGGGACAGATCTGGAACAGGAGACTGGATATGAAGATAGACGAAAATGAAGGGTTTAGGAAGTGAGCAGTCAGGTAGTTGCCAACAGAGACACAAGTGAGAACTTTGGTAAGTACATTTAAATATTTAGTGTAAATAAAAAATGTGCTTATTCAAAGTAAACAGAAAGTTATTATAGCGTGTGAATTGTGTGGACAACACAGCTGTTGGTGGACAGAGGTTGGGCACACAGTATTTGGCATACGTATGGCAGAAAGGTCATGGGAGTGTCAGGTAGTGTCTACCCATAATGTACCTTTGTACCATGTTCACACAGCGGATTCCAAACCAATTCATTACTGGGTACCCCCACCTGCAGTGCCAGTCGAAAACTTGGACACACCTACTCATTCCAGGGTTTTTCTTTATTTTTACTATTTTCTTCATTGTAGACTAATAGTGAAGACATCAAAACTATGAAATAACACATATGGAGACATGTAGTAACCAAAAAAGAGTAAAACAAATCAAATCAAATCAAAATTATTTATATAGCCCTTCGTACATCAGCTGATATCTCAAAGTGCTGTACAGAAACCCAGCCTAAAACCCCAAACAGCAAGCAATGCAGGTGTAGAAGCACAGTGGCTAGGAAAAACTCCCTAGAAAGGCCAAAACCTAGGAAGAAACCTAGAGAGGAACCAGGCTATGTGGGGTGGCCAGTCCTCTTCTGGCTGTGCTGGGTGGAGATTATAACAGAACATGGCCAAGATGTTCAAATGTTCATAAATGATCAGCATGGTCGTATAATAATAAGGCAGAACAGTTGAAACTGGAGCAGCAGCACGGTCAGATGGACTGGGGACAACAAGGAGTCATCATGTCAGGTAGTCCTGGGGCATGGTCCTAGGGCTCAGGTCAGTTGAAACTGGAGCAGCAGCACGGCCAGGTGGACTGGGGACAGCAAGGAGTCATCATGTCAGGTAGTCCTGGGGCATGGTCCTAGGGCTCAGGTCCTCCGAGAGAGAGAAAGAAAGAGAGAAGGAGAGAATTAGAGAACGTACACTTAGATTCACACAGGACACCAAATAGGACAGGAGAAGTACTCCAGATATAACAAACTGACCCTAGCCCCCCGACACATAAACTACTGCAGCATAAATACTGGAGGCTGAGACAGGAGGGGTCAGGAGACACTGTGGCCCCATCCGAGGACACCCCCGGACAGGGCCAAACAGGAAGGATATAACCCCACCCACTTTGCCAAAGCACAGCCCCCACACCACTAGAGGGAAATCTTCAACCACCTACTTACCATCCTGAGACAAGGCTGAGTATAGCCCACAAAGATCTCCGCCATGGCACAACCCAAGGGGGGGCGCCAACAAATCAAAATCTATTTTATATTTGAGATTCTTCAAAGTAGCCACCCTTTGTCTTGATGACAACTTTACACACTCTTGGCATTCTCTCAACTAGCTTCTAAAGGTAGTCACCTGGAATGCATTTAAATTAACTGGTGTGCCTTGTTAAAAGATAATTTGGGGAATTTCGTTCCTTCTTAATGTGTTTGAGCCAATCAGTTGTGTTGTGACAAGGTAAGGTGGTATACAGAAGAAGCCCTATTTGGTAAAATACCAATTCCATATTATGGCAATAACAGCTAAAATAAGCAAAGAGAAACGACAGTCCATCATTACTTTAAGACATGAAAAGTCAGTCAATCGGGAAATTTCAAGAACTTTTAAAGTTTCTTCAAGTGCAGTCGCAAAAACCCTCAAGCTCTATGATGAAACTCAAGTTTGGTTGTGTTACAAACAACCAGTTGATTGCAATGAAACCAAACATGACCGGATAAGGTCACGTTTAGTATGTGTATTTACATTGAATGTGTCGTCGAAAATTGAATGAGACGGAATTCACGACACAAGCAGTTCACAAAATGTTTCATGTTAGGCTATAAAATGGATTTTATCAAACAAAAGACCATTCATTGTGTAACAATGAGCATTGGGATTACAAACAGAGGAAGATCGTCAAAGGTAAACTATTTATTTTATTGCAATTTGAGATTTTGTTACGCCTGTGCTTGGTTAAAATAGTTTTTTTTATGGGGCTCTGTCCTCAGATAATCGCATCGTATTCTTTCGCAGTAAATCATTTTTTAAAACTGACAACGCAGTTGGATTAGTAAGATTCTTGGCTTTCGAATCATGTGAGACACATGTATTTTCATGAATGTTTAATATGACTATTTATGTAGCGATCACCGTATGTTGTCGAATTTCATCCCGCTAACGGGTTCAGTGCGCAGAGAGGTTAAGAAGCCCTCCTGTTCTCCACTCATTACCTGTATTAACGGCACCTGTTTGAACTCGTTACCTGTATAAAATACACCTGTCCACACACTCAATCAAACTCCAACCTCTTCACAATGGCATAGACCAGACAGCTGTGTAAGGACATCAGGGATAAAATTGTAGACCTGCACACGGCTGGGGTGGGCTACAGGACAATAGGCAAGCAGCTTGGTGAGAAGGCAACAACTGTTGGCGCAATTATTAGAAAATGGAAGAAGTTCAAGATGACGGTCAACCACCCTCGGTCTGGGGCTCCATGCAAGATCTCACCTCGTGGTGCATCAATGATCATGAGGAAGTTGAGGGATCAGCCCAGAACTACACGGCAGGACCTGGTTTAATGACCTGAAGAGAGCTGGGACCACAGTCTCAAAGAAAACCATTAGTAATACACTACACCGTCATGGATTAAAATCCTGCAGCGCGCACAAGGTCCCCCTGCTCAAGCCAGCGCATGTCCAGGCCCGTCTGAAGTTTGCATGGGAGAAGGTCATGTGGTCTGATGAGACAAAAATAGAGCTTTTTGGTCTAAACTCCACTTGCCATGTTTGGAGGAAGAAGAAGGATGAGTACAACCCCAAGAACACCATCCCAACCGTGAAGCATGGAGGTGGAAATATCATTCTTTGGGGATGCTTTTCTGCAAAGGGGACAGGACGACTGCACCGTATTGAGGGGAGGATGGATGGTGCCATTGATAAGGAAATGTGTTTTAATAAATTATTAGAATGTAACAGTCCTGAAACCATAGGTCTGAAACCATGTGATTGTATGAAACCATAGGTCTGAAACCATGTGACTGTATGAAATTGATTTGAATCATTAGATTATTATAATACATGTGTGTAAGTGTTAGAATCATTCGATGATTATATTATAATACTGTGTGTGGATTTAGTCAGAATCAACTTTTGGGAACAATGTGTCTAGTGTTTTGAGAACAGACTGTCTGTCGGAGCCAGATTCGGGGTGACCTTGGCTGGGACACTGAGAACTTCCCAGTCCCAGGTCTCTCCCTATCTTAGGGGAGGGTAGGAAGACACTATTCTCACGTACTCCCCTAATCTCTATTGGCGGGCAGATTTGATGGTTTGTGTGGAAGTATGCGTGTCACTATAAATTGAAGGTCTTGTACTGTGCACGTCAGAACGTTCTGTGAATAAACATTTAACTTTGGTGTACTGGGCCTCTGTCTGTTTTCATTCGACCAGGATCTTACAAATTCTGGTTTGCAGACTGAGAGTAATATAATTAAATTGGGTGATGTACCTGGAGAACATAATTATCCTATCAACCATGTATTGCGAGATCTTGGCCAACAACCTCCTTCCCTCAGTAAGAGCATTGAAGATGGGTCGTGGCTGGGTGTTCCAGCATGACAACGACCCGAAACACACAGCCAGGGCAACTAAGGAGTGGCTCCGTAAGAAACATCTCAAGGTCCTGGAGTGGCCTAGACAGTCTCCAGACCTGAACCCAATAGAAAATCTTTGGAGGGAGCTGAAAGTCCGTATTGCCCAGCGACAGCCCCGAAACCTAAAGGATCTGGAGAAGGTCTGTATGGAGGAGTGGGCCAAAATCCCTGCTGCAGTGTGTGCAAACCTGGTCAAGAACTACAGGAAACGTATGATCTCTGTAATTGCAAACAAAGGTTTCTGTACCAAATATGAAGTTCTGCTTTTCTGATGTATCTAATACTTATGTCATGCAATAAAATGCAAATTAATTACTTAAAAATCCTACAATGTGATTTTCTGGATGTCTCCCACAGTTGAAGTATACCTATGATAAAAATTACAGACCTCTACATGCTTTGTCAGTAGGAAAACCTGCAAAATCGGCAGTGTATCAAATACTTTTTCTCCCCACTGTACATACACTGAATCACATGCCAGACACACACATCAACACACACACACACACACACACAAACCAACACACACACACACACACACATACACAAAGAAGCACACACAAAGACATGTACACACACACACACACACACACATCCACCACCCACACATACACACAAACACAGAAAAACACACACACCGAAGCATCCGTACACGTGCATCCCGAGCATACACCCCCTATACACTCCCCCCATACACACCTCTCCCCTCCATCCACAGTGCAGATCCCCGGACCATTCATCACCAGGCTGGCGCTGACAGTGACGGATGGGTCAGCCCGCCAGTGTTACTACCCCAGCCCGAGACTCATACGGCCGCACCAGCAGAGTGACAGCTGGAGCAACGTGTCAATTGGCGGAGAGACTGCGGCCATTAATAACCCCAGTCACATGGTCCACACATCACCACGCAGGGATACACCGGGGGGGGGATCACGGTGAGAAGGGGTGACAGTCATGGACGCCTGATCTTTAATCAAGTGCACAGGGATGGTGGGTAATAAATATATCGTTCATAAATTGGAGGGTGGAGTGTGGGGATGAGGTCTCTGGTGTCTGAATGGGGACCAGGGGATTGCTGATGACCCATCTGTGATTTTGGGTTGACCCTTGACCCATGGGAGGTACTCCTCTTCAAGTCAGAGCCCAGTGTTGTTGTGCGGCTTACTCTCCACACGTGCCTGTATGTAATGTGTCATTAATTCAGTAAGTCTGATCATAATCATCTCATTTGAAGTGTCCCAAGACCCTGAAGAGAGGCAGATCAGTGGTTTGAGGGCACAACAACAAAGCTTAAAGCAAAGGGTATCTAAAACCATTGGACCGATCATATTCATTGTCATCAACCCCACTGAATTACATGACTACACTGGGCATATAGCTGTATCTATGCTGTGATTTTTATACCAGTTTACACCATTTTATATTTTTTTAAAGTACAAAAAAAGCCACCGTTGTAGAATGAAAATTACAAGAGGAACAGTACCAACAAAAGATACAATACTTACAAGATGAACAATACTTACAAGAGGGCCAATACTTACAAGAGGTACAATAATTACAAGAGGTACAATAATTACAAGAGGTACAATCAAATCAAATCAAATTGTATTAGTCACATGCGCCAAATACAACAGGTGTAGACCTTACAGTGAAATGCTTACTTACGAGCCCCTAACAAACAGTGCATTTAAAAAAACATATGGATAAGAATAAGAGATAAAAGTAACAAGTAATTAAAGAGCAGCAGTAAAAAATAAAAAATATATACAGGGGAGTGCCAGTACAGAATCAATGTGCGGGGGCACCGGTTAGTTGAGGTAGAATGTACATGTAGTTAGAGTAATTAAAGTGACTATGCATAGATGACAACAGAGAGTGGCAGTGGTGTGGAGGGGGGGGGGCAATACAAATAGTCTGGGTAGCCAATTGATGAGATATTCAGGAGTCTTATGGCTTGGGGGTAGAAGCTGTTTAGAAGCATCTCGGACCTAGACTTGGCACTCATTACCCCATCAGACTACCGCTTGCCGTGTGGTATCAGAGAGAACGGTCTATGACTAGGGTGGCTGGAGTCTTTGACAATTTTTAGGGCCTTCCTCTGACACCACCTGGTATATAGGTCCAGGATGGCAGGAAGCTTGGCCCCAGTGATGTACTGGGTTGTTCGCACTACCCTCTGTAGTGCCTTGCGGTCGGAGGCTGAGCAATTGCCATACCAGGCAGTGATGCAACCGATCAGGATGCTCTCGATGGTGCAGCTGTAGAACCTTTTGAGGATCTGAGGACCAATGCCAAATCTTTTCAGTCTCCTGAGGGGGAATAGGTTTTGTCGTGCCCTCTTCACGGCTGTCTTGGTGTGCTTGGACCATGTTAGTTTGTTGGTGATGTGTACACCAATGAACTTGAAGCTCTCAACCTGCTCCACTGCAGCCCCGTCGATAAAAACGGGGGCATGCTCGATCCTCTTTTTCCTGTAGTCCACAATCATCTCCTTTGTCTTGATCACGGTGAGGGAGAGGTTGTTGTCAGTGTGATCACAATGTGATCTGATGTATGCAAAGCAGGAGGCAGCTGTGCAACTGTCCATAGTTTGGCAAGCCATTTATTTAATCCAATTATACACTGCAATCAAAGTTCCATGAATCAGCCACATGATAAACAGACCTATGGTCACAGCAAGACTCCAGCATGTCATTAGTGAGGCTCCACCCTAACAATGCTGCTTTTAATGGGATTCTGCAAATCTACGAATCAAGCCTGCAATGTCCATGCATCCTGGCTAATTCAGTCCAAAAAAATATTCATTCATAATTAGTTCAAAGACAGTCACCAACTGAGGAACGGGGGAAAACTCTGAAAGGTTTGTCCTTCCTTCTGATGACAACCACACTTTCATTTCAAACTTCAACCTTCCCTTATCCCAATGAGGGGATACATCACTATGGGTGTTAGCAATATTAGAGGGGAAACGAGTGAACCAACGCCACCTGACAAAAGCAGAGAAAGAGAGAGAGTGATTAACTCAGATGTCCTCAACATCCCCAGACTTACAGAAGCAGATTTGTCAACAGTCAGACAGCATGAGAGCATGGGGTAGAAGTCATTCCATGATAAGCTAATCAAATCAGAGAACGTACGGCTGGTCCTATAGCTTTGTTTGCTATGTGTCTTGTGTGATATACTGTATAAGAGATGTGGATGAGGATATTGGGGCGGCAGGTAGCTTAGTGGTTATAGCATGGGGCCAGTAACTGAAAGGATGCTGGATCGAATCCCTGAGCAGACAAGGTTAAAATCTGTCGTTCTGCCCCTGTTACAAGGCATTAACCCACTGTTCCCCAGTAGCCTGTCCTTGTAAATAAGAATTTGTCCTTAAAACCTCTTAACTTCTTGACGCACCCATCCTGTTAGCGTGATCATTTTCGTCAAAATCCGCTGAATTGCAGAGCGCCAAATTCAAATTAAATTACTGGATATATTTAATTTTCATGAAATCACAAGTGCAATATAGAAAAACACAGCTTAGCTTGTTGTTAATCCACCTGGCGTGTCAGATTTCAAAAAAGCTTTTCGGCAAAAGCATACCAAGCGTTTATATAAGGACATCTCCCTCAGCAGACTAAACATTACAAACAGCTAGCAGCAAAGTAGATTGGTCACGAAAGTCAGAAAAGCACTTCCTGGTTGGTTTTTCCTCAGGTTTTCGTCTGCAATATCAGTTCTGTTATACTCACAGACAATATTTTGACAGTTTTGGAAACTTTAGAGTGTTTTCTATCCTAATCTGACAATTATATGCATATTCTAGATTCTGGGCCTGAGAAATAGGCAGTTTCATTTGGGTAAGTTTTTCATCCAAACATCAAAATACTGCCCCCTACACTCAACAAGGGTCCGCCCCTTATTTTCAATTTCGCCTAAAATGACATACCCAAATCTAACTGCCTGTAGCTCAGGCCCTGAAGCAAGGATATGCATATTCTTGGTACCATTTGAAGGGAAACACTTTGAAGTTTGTGGAAATATGAAAGGAATGTAGAATAATATAACACAATAGATCTGGTAAAAGATAATACAAAGGGAAAAAAAGTTATTTTGTTATTTTTTCCCATCATCTTTGAAATGCAAAAGAAAGAACAAAATGTATTATTCCAGCCCAGGTGCAATGTATATTTTTGCCACTAGATGGCAGCAGTTTATGTGCAAAGTTTTAGACTGATCCAATAAACCGTTACATTTCTGTTCAAAATGTTGTATCAAGACTGCTCAAATGTGCCTAATTTGTTTATTAATAACTTTTCATGTTCAAAATTGTGCACTCTCCAGAAACAATAGCATGGTATTATTTCATTGTAATAGCTACTGCAAATTGGACAGTGCAGTTAGAGAAACAACAATTTAAGCTTTCTGCCAATATCAGATATGTCTATGTCCTGGGAAATGTTCTAGTTACTTACAACCTCATGCTAATCACATTAGCCCACGTTAGCTCTACCGTCCCGTGGACGGGACACCAATCCCGAAGAAATTTTAACTGACTTGCCTAGTTAAATAAAGGTTAAATAAATAAAATTAAATATATGTGATATACAGTACCAGTCAAAGTTTGAATACACCTACTCATTCAAGGGTTTTCTTTATTTTTACTATTTTCTAAATGAAATATGAAATAACTATGAAATAACACATATGGAGTCATGTAGTAACCAAAAAAGTGTAAAAAAAATCAAAATATATTTTCTATTTGAGATTCTTCAAAGTAGCTACGCATTGCCTTGGTGACAGCTTTGCACACTCTTGGCATTCTCTCAACCAGTTTAATGAGGAATGCTTTTCCAACAGGAGTTCCCACATATGTTGAGCACTTGTTGGCTGCTTTTCCTTTCCTTTTCCTTCACTCTGCAGTCCAACTCATCCCAAACCATCTCAATTGGGTTGAGGTCAATTGATTGTGGAGGCCAGGTCATCTGATGCAGCACTCCATCCCTCTCCTTCTTGGTCAAATAGCCCTTGCACAGCCTGGAGGTGGGTGGGGTCCTTGTTCTGTAAAAACAAATTATAGTCCCACTAAGCGCAATCCAAATGGGATGGCGTATCACTGCAGAATGCTGTGGTAGCCATGCTGGTTAAGTGTGCCTTGAATTCTAAATAAATCGCTGACACTGTCACCAGCAAAGCACCCCCACACCATCACAACTCCTCCTCCATGCGCTTCATGTGGAAACCACATATGGGGAGATGGGCAGCCCATTTATTTGGGCTGCAATCTGATGAGCAGTTAACACTAATGAACTTTTCCTCTGCAGCAGCGGTAACTGGGTCTTCCTTTCCTGTGGCGGTCCTCATGAGAGCCAGTTCCATCATAGCACTTGATTGTTTTTGCAACTGCACTTGAAGAAACTTTAAGAGTTCTTGAAATTTTCCAGATTGACTGACCATTCATGTCTTAAAGTAATGATGGACTGTCATTTCTCTTTGCTTATTTGAGCTGTTCTTGCCATAATATGGAATTGGTATTTTACCAAATAGGGCTTCTTCTGTATACCACCTTACCTTGTCACAACACAACTGATTGTCTCAAACGCATTAAGAAGGAACAAAATTCCCCAAATTATCTTTTAACAAGGCACACCAGTTAATTGAAATACATTCCAGGTGACTACTTTAGAAGCTAGTTGAGAGAATGCCAAGAGTGTGTAAAGTTGTCATCCAGGCAAAGGGTGGCTACTTTGAATAATCTCAAATATAACATAGATTTAGATTTGTTTTACACTTTTTTGGTTACTACATGTCTCCATATGTGTTATTTCATAGTTTTGATGTCTTCACTATTATTCTACAATGTAGAACATAGTAAAAATAAAGAAACACTTTTGAGTGAGTAGGTATGCCCAAACGTTTGACTGGTGCTGTACATATTGGTTAGTTGTATGTTTTAATAGAAATAAAATCATGCAAAAACACTTTACATGTCTTTTTTCTTGAGTGCATGTTTCGTTCAAACCTGTCCACTTAATGCCTTTCTCATCTTCACAGTTTGAAAGACTACCACTGTTAGGGACAAATGGGAATAAACTGAGAAATGAGGATCAGATTACTGTACTCAAATATGAATATACAATATACATCAGCAAGAGAGAGAGGGTCTTTATCTGGTTGTATGTCATCCAAATTACTTGTAAGAAGGTGTTTAGACATAGATATTTTCTAGAATATTACCCCTGAATGCTTGGATGTCAGATAGGGTCAATCCATCTGTTGGGTAAGTGCGTGACCGTGCACGAGACTGATGAACAAACTATAGCTCACAGATCTTTTTTTCCAGCAATCCATTATGGTTGTGAAATTACAGATTGGGTCATGTACCATCAAGATGTCATACATTAATGTTTGATTCTGGTTATGTACAATGATCCAGACTCATATATTCACATTCTGTTCACATACTCTATGACAAGGTAAGGATTAGGGCCTGGGCTTTAAGGACTGTAAAGGTGTTGTTTAAATTGTTATAATTTAGGCTTCCCTATATTTCCATGCTCAAAATCAGATCCAAGCTCATTTCAATGAGAATTTTGGCACTTTATATGCATTTCCAAAACAGACAAATGAAAAAAAGCATGTCTCTGTGCAAACTCTTCCAGCCACACATAAAAAGTTATATGTGTTCTAAATGAGAATTTTATTATGAGAAAGCTGTGGCTTTGTCATTTCATAATTCATAATTCATCATTCAAAAGGATAGGATAAGGATTAGCATGGGACATAGATCTCCTGTAGCCTATGAAAACATTAAGGCACACCCCTGTGAAATCAGCAGACAAAGTGTTACAGCTTCTGGAAGAAAGGCATGAGCCTGAGCTGAGTGATGTTCTCTGTCAGAGGACACCTGCCAAAGCAGACACCACACAACACAACAGGTGTGTCTGTGGGATTGGCTGGAGAGGATTTGGGGGCGGTGTTCTCCTTAACTAAGCCACACTGACTTTCTTTTACTAAAGACTCCCCATCTGCTGAGTGGCCATTGTCTGCTAAGTGTTACAGCTGCAAAGGACCAGTCCTGCTTTCACTACAGAAAGAAAAACACTTTAGAATATTCAATCTGATCTCCTCCCACCACCCTATTACTCTGCTCCTTTTACCAGGCCCTGATTTATTCATTGGCTTTACACACCCCACCACCACCACCACCACCCAACCCCCTACATAGGCCAACCCCCTGCACCCAATGCACCCTCCATACACAACTACACCCACCAAACAGTCCCCTCCCTGACTCTTTACTCCACCTTTTGACTCATCCACCATATCTCACCTGCCCCTTCTCCTCATCCAGACCTCCAGTCAGTCTACCTGTCTGCCTGCCTGTCTGGTTGTCTGCCTGCCTGTTTGCCTGTCTGTCTACCTGTCTTTCTGTCTGTCTTGTCTCCTCTAGCGTCTCACATCTTGTCAATCTGTTCCTCTTCTCTGTCTCTCACTCATCCCTGTTATCTGCTCTTCCTTGTCCTGATCAGGTTAGTCTCCTTTCATGTCTTTATTGTCCTGCCTCTGTCCTCCCTATTTGTGGTGTGGTTTTGATATCAGCCCTTTAGGGCTTCCAACCTCACCTGCACACTGCTTTTACCAGTTATTTATCTGTACTGTCTGTATTGTCTTTCACTTCTTTTCTTTGGTGCAAATATATAAAACCTAAAACCTCCCTCTGTCCACTCTCTATCCCCCTCTGTCCTCCCTCTGTCCCCCATCTGTCCTACCTATGTTCCCCCTCTGTCCTCCCTCTGTCCTCCTCCTCCCTCTGTCCCTCCTCTGTACTCCCTCTGTCCTCCCTCTGTCCTCCTCCTCCCTCTGTTCCCCCTCTGTCACCCCTCCTCCTCCCTCTGTCTTTCTGATCAAAGTCTGCCTGGTGTTTGCTCACAAATCAAATCAAATCAAATGTATTTATATAGCCCTTCGTACATCAGCTGATATCTCAAAGTGCTGTACAGAAACCCAGCCTAAAACCCCAAACAGCAAGCAATGCAGGTGTAGAAGCATGGTGGCTAGGAAAAACTCCCTAGAAAGGCGAAAACCTAGAGAGGAACCAGGCTATGTGGGGTGGCCAGTCCTCTTCTGGCTGTGCCAGGTGGAGATTATAACAGAACATGGCCAAGATGTTCAAATGTTCATAAATGACCAGCATGGTCCAATAATAATAAGGCAGAACAGTTGAAACTGGAGCAGCAGCACGGCCAGGTTCAGTCTGCCTCTCATTTTGTGGCTGATTTACTGCTATATTCACCTCTGTGGTAAGCCGTCTGTTCCTAAACACACTGCAACTATCCATCATAAAAGCTACAATATTGTCCTAAACATCTAATATGTTGATGGCAAACTGTTTGCTGCATTGTCAAGACTGAACCTGAAAGTAAACATTTCGGACGGTGGACGGTGTGCAGTTGGACGGTGTGCAGTATACCATGTGTATCCTGTACATATGACTAATGAAACTTGAAACATCATATTCCTTTCAGCCGCATTCAAACCATGATGCATTATTGGAGTTTGAAGAGACAGTCAGTTTCATGATAGAGAATTGGAATGAAGTTATAGCATTAGGGAATACAATAGTTAGCATTTTCACCCATGATGCTGTCAGGCCCATAGAGGCCCATAGAGGTGGTTAGGCCAGGCCAGTGTCGGCCAAAATATGGTGGGAATGTCTCGTCACAACGGGGTTCAGGCCAGGCGGGTAGCTAGCTAGCCCACCCACAGTCCTTTGGGTTCGGTCTGTCGGCGGGGGCTTTAATTTGAGACAGAGTTTTGTTATGCAGCCCCCCACCTCCCCCTGCGGAGAGAACACTTTAACAAGTCCCCCTAAAGCCTGGGTAATAATGGGTCTGAAGGGGAGAGAATAAGCCTGGCGCTGCCATTTGACCGCTCATGGAATGCTGTAATAAAGTGTCCCATTCATCCCACGCTCCCTTTCACTGGCTCACTGAGGGGGAAGTTTAGGGTAGGGTGCTTGTGTATGGAGTGCCAAGGCACAGACCTGCAATAGATTGAATTGATATTTTGGATTCATGCACACACACCTTAAAGTGGCTTTTCTGTTCCTCATTTCCTGGCTCTTCCTCCTGCTATTGTCGGAGGGAGAGCTGTGGTATGAGATTATGAGGATATGGCAACCCTTCCAGTAGGTTGTCATCCCCACTTCAACATCTTGCATGGGGATCCAATTCGGAGGAGGAGAGCTGCCATTTTATCTTAAGCTTCAAGACATTAGCATCTTAAAATACTGGCCACTTGAAGAAAGACCAGGTCTTGCTTAAGGCTTTCAAAATTCTGTGACCTTTCAATAAATTCCCTACTTTTCCCAAAATCCCGGTTGGAAGGTTCCCGAAATCAGGAGGGAATAAGCAGGAAATCCAGAATCCTCCAACTAGGATTTTTGGAAAACCAGGGAATATATTGAAAGTTCCCAAAATGTCGCAACTCTAAGCAAGAGCTTTACAACTGTTCAGCAGATATTCTCTTATATTTTGCTGTATATTGAGAATTTGCTGTAAATGTATTAAATATTTATTGTAATATTTATTTTGGATTCACTGAAATGTTGTTATGCTGTGGTTTCTAGGTGATACGATAAGATATGATGTTACAGCACAAGATGAACTGTAAGCAGGCCAAAGTGATTAAGTATTTTAAGTCAATTAAGTTAATGCATTTTTTATCTATTAATATTTTCTTCATAATTTGTAACTATTAAGTTCATCACCTAAGCACAACAGTCTGATGCAAATTGTACATCATCAACACACTAATGTCCCCTTGATTGTTGCTGGATATGGAGACTTAACTAATGACAGGGCCTACTCATCAGTGTGAGTAGCCCCATTAAATCAGCCTGCCCAAGTTAATGTTGGGAGGTGTCAACAGACTGATTCACCTAATCTGTGCTAAACTACACTAACAGTCAGCATGGGGCAGGTCAGCTATCTTTACGCAGCAGTTGCCTGCTGTGTGTGTGTGTGTGTGTGTGTGTGTGTGTGTGTGTGTGTGTGTGTGTGTGTGTGTGTGTGTGTGTGTGTGTGTGTGTGTGTGTGTGTGTGTGTGTGTGTGTGTGTGTGTGTGTGTGTGTGTGTGTGTGTGTGTGTGTTAACCAATTTCACGGCCATCTGTCACGCACAGTTCAACTTTGTGCCAACACGTTTTAGGCAGAGACCCCAGGATACTCACGGGGAGAGAGAAAAGGGGAGAGGAGGAGGTACATAAGAGAGAAGTGGAGGAGGAGGAAGAGGCGCTGAATAGGGGTTGCTGTTTCTGGTGTCGTCAGGCAGAATGGCAATCCTCAAGTTCATTCGCCGCGATTAAACCAGAGCAGGGGCTTTTCTTCCCAGCTAATTGTGTGGAAATGGCAAAGACAATAAAGCATCTGGAGGTCTTTCTTCCTCTTTTCAATTTTTCTCAATATTGTGACAGGATGATGCATTGTGTCTGAGCCTCCATTCCCTGCACGGATCAGCCTGAAAGCTGGGGTCAGCAGAGAGCAAATAGATGAATTTATAACTTTTGCCGTTTCACGTTGCAAGCGGAGCGGGGATATTGTGCCCTGCCTGCTCCACGCCCCGCCTACTGTTACAGCCCAGAGACCACCACTCAGTCACAAATCAGAGCCTTTTCTCCCCTCCACCACTCAGTCACAAATCAGAGCCTTTTCTCCCCTCTACCACTCAGTCACAAATCAGAGCCTTTTCTCCCCTCCACCACTCAGTCACAAATCAGAGCCTTTTCTCCCCTCCACCACTCAGTCACAAATCAGAGCCTTTTCTCCCCTCCACCACTCAGTCACAAATCAGAGCCTTTTCTCCCTTCCACCACTCAGTCACAAATCAGAGTCTTTTCTCCCCTCCACCACTCAGTCACAAATCAGAGCCTTTTCTCCAACTCCATAACACTAAATTATAGTAAATTCAGGAAGTATACTGAAATTCCAATTCCAATTTTCTAAACGATTTTCAATTAGGAAAATGTGGAATTGGAATTTGGTTTAATTTCGTTTTAAATGGAATTCACCCCAATCCTGGTTGAGATACTCAGTGGCTGGAGATCATTGACTTTAATATGGAAAATTCAAAAAGGAGACCCATCTGAACCCTCCCGCTCTCCTCATCTATCTCTCCACTTCTCCTACATCTCTCCTCCACCTCTCCTCCTCCTCCATCTCTCCACCACTTCTCCTACTCCACCTCTCCTCCTCCAGCTCTCAACCACTTCTCCTCCATTTCTCCTCCACCACTTCTCCTCCTTCCTATCCCCCTTAATTAAATGTGCACTTCATTCATGTAAATTGAGGGGCTTTAATGCCCTTGTTGAAATTCTGAAGAAAGTGCAGTGGCCTTGTGAAATGCTCCAGCATCATTGCAAATGAGATTACGGACCAAGAAAGGCAGTAAAATTAGAATGATAATGGTTGATATGGCTCCATGACAGGCATGACTATTCAAGGATCAATGGGATGTCGAATGATTTTGCGAAGCCCACTCTCAAAGGCTGGGGACAAACGTCAGACTACAGATGTGCCTTTTGGAAGCACTTTAAATTAGTTTAATTTGGTAAATGGTAGGGATTTAGAAGCTCTTAGCCCGGCTGTAACAAGACAAGAATACATTGAAATGTTTTGCTGTTCTTTTAATTAGCATAAAATGGGATTGGGCTGATTTGCATTCGCAACAAGTCAACGGTTTTTCTTCATTGTTTTCTCTCTTTTTTATAGATTGCATTTGTATCCACCATCCTTCCCTCCTCTATGTAGTTTAGAATGAAGACTTTTTCATGGCTGCTTTTTAAATCACCTTAATCCTTTTAAAAGTGGAAGGGACGGGTTCATTTCAATCCCACTAATCTAATCATTGACACCAATTACAAGGTAATTATTAAAGCCCAATAACTGAAATAAGGCTAAGGACATTTTTATTTAAAGTCAGACTTTAAAGATGTATTTGTTTTCTCCATTCCTGGCACTTCTCCTTGACGTGTGAGGAAGATGGGCTGAGAATATCAAAAAGACAGCCAGCACTCGCAAATAAAGCAGAACTTTGATAGATTTTTTCAATTTCAGCTATCATGAGAGTGATGATGAATACAACAGTATTCAGAGTAGGAAGAGGACCAGAAAGACAGCCAGGGAGTGTCAAACTGCCCCCTGCTCACTGGATGCAAATGGCTGAGGTTGAACACTGAACACTCTGGTTCTTGCTGCTCAAGTCCCTTAAGCCCCGACCAACAGCTTTGATTCAGCCTCCATTCGTCCAGTAATCTGACATCACTGATTTAATAAGTTTACTCTGTGGGTAAACAGGCCGACATGAGGCTCTTCTGAAAGGAATGGGACAGAAGGCGGTGGTCTGGGTGGGAAGGGGGGCTAAGAGCATGGGTCGGTGAGAGGAAGTGACTTTTAAATGCTGTGCTCCTTCCACTTTGTAAAAGCAAATGTTAGGATGAAAATGAGTGCTGTGCCTACAGGCCGGGGCACAAGCAGTTTATAGATGATGAAGAATATTTTTGTTTTTTGAATTAGACTTAAAATTAGTTTAAATTGATCATAATACAGAGTTAATGTATTGCTTTAGCTTGGTGTTCTTTTAAAATTACTGTGTTTTATTTCATGTAAAAGAAAGCAAATAATTGTATTTGACAAATGTATTCTAATATGATTTTACTGTTCATTAACAGTAAACCCAAGATGTGACCACCCTATCCCCAATGACCAGGGTAAAGTCCTCATAATCCCATACTTTTATTACAGTCCACAAAATCCCAGAATATCCCCTTGAATATTCAACAGACCATTGAAATCGTTAGGATCACCATGGGCACCCATCTGTGATCTCCACAGCAGCAGGTGGGTGGGTAGGGCATAGGGGTCCACCATTGGTCCTCAGCTATCCGGGATTCTTGGGAAGTCCCTACCCCATTGAAGTTGAAATGTAAAATGGTTAAGGTAAGGGTTAAGGTTAGGGTTAGGGTTAGGTAAGTATTATGGTTATGGTTATGGTTAGGGTTAGAGTTAAAATGAAGGTTAGGGTAAGGGTTAACCTTTTATTGCAGTGGGCTAAATCAGGGTCACACAGTGTTTCTTGGTATTCTTAAACAAATCTACTTTGAAACAAAAGTATACACCTCACACACATGGTTATGGGCTTAAAAAAAGAAGACCTGTACCATGTCAAATGTATAGATAGAATGTATTCCATTTTCAGTTTGCATCCCAATATTGCACTTTATATACTTCACAGAAGACTGATATATGATTTAATTATTATTTTTTACATAGAAACATCGGATTTCCTGCGTTTAAAAAATATATATGTTTATTAATTATGAAATTATGCAAAATATAAATAACATTCCACCCATGAGTCCACTAGAGGGTAAGTTGGTCAGTTGACTGCAGGAAATGGTTTTAAGGTAAAGCTTACCATATGCTTCCCAGTCCAAACAGTTCACAGATATATTATGATGAAATGTTGTGACCCTTTTGTTCGTTTTAGTGTACTGCAGCATTCTGCAGTTTTTCGGGGGGGCTGTTCGAGCCCACCACATTTTTCCTTGAGGCTTGTCGAAATTTGGTAACCAAAGTCTACGCTCCTTTGTCTGTGATTGGTCAACAGTAGAGTTTCTTCAATGAAGTGTTTGTTGCCATTCAACGACAGACGGCTAGTTTTCATGCAACTGTTTTTTCACTTGAGAAATGCCGCACCAAACATCTTAGTTAGATGTAAAATTGCATGATTAAAACCTCCTCAGCAAAGACGTCAAAATGAATTACAGATTTCTTGAGTTATCTTAAGTTCATTGGGACTATTTTGAGGAAGTGTACTGGTTATGTTGTTAATACGGCGTTTCAAGAATGGCAAACAGTTTTTATTTTAAGGGAGTATGCGAGCACAGACATTTACTTCACTTAGCCGAATTCTGCTGACAAACTGCTGACAAACTGAACCTATATATGCAGACGCCTTTAGGGTTAGGGTTTAGGGGGTATGGACATCCCAAGGGTCCCAGATAGCACTAACTATCTCCAATGCCACCCCTGTGATTGCCAGGAGCATATGAGGTGAAAAGGCAATAGTGGAGAGGTGCTGTTGTCTACCTTACAAGTTTTATTATAGGCCATTTAACACCAGCTTCAAGGCATGTCTACAGGTAAACAGGGGTGACAGACCAAGCCAGACCAGCCTTGGTCACTTAACCTAACACCTTACAACTACGCTGTAGCACATTGAGTACAGGCTTCCTATGGGAATATGGGATAACATCCAAAGGCTGTTTGACTCAGAGCAAAGCTACTGATTGGAAATAGAAATATATCCATGTGTGTGTATTATTTCCATTTATTTTACAGGGGTTGGTGGCTTTATATTTTCTCAACACAGCTACATTTAAGATTAGGTCACTTAGCCAATGCTCTTATCCAGAGCAATTAGGGTTAAGTGCCTTTCTGAAGAGCACATCGACAGATTTTTCACCTAGTCACCTCAGGGATTCAAACCAGCGACCCTTCGGTTACTGGCCCAACGCTCTTAACCACTAGGCTACCTGCGATAAGACACAGAGAAGCACCCTATGCTGCACTAATCTAACTGAGGCTGTGATGTTCAGGTTAAGCACCTATCGTCAGCAGCTTTATCTGGGAGGTTCAGGTGAAGCACCTATCGTCAGCAGCTTTATCTGGGAGGGTCAGGGAAGCACCTATCGTCCGCAGCCTAATCTGGGAGGTTCAGGTGAAGCACCTATTGTCAGCAGCTTTATCTGGGAGGTTACGCAGAAAGCAGACCTGGGCCGAGACGAGTGGCAACTGGCAGACCCATGATCAGCTTCCAGTGTAATTAAGGTGTCACATCAACAAGCAAGGCCACTGTGTCACAGTGACTGCCCTGCTACCCTGGAGCCATAGCATCATTACAAACAGACCTGCTGGAATAATGAATTCACCTGTAACTGGCATGGTATTAAATGAACACAAGCCATGTGCATGTTAACATGTGGTTCATTCATCTGTTTATCTCACAAAAGACCACACCAGGTATAGGTATAATTAATAAAAGTATGGTATGGGTTTTAAATATACTATATCAGCCCACTACTGTAATATTGTGAATATTTGGGTTGGAGTTTTGAATATATGTAGCAAGCCATCATTTCATGCATGGTTTTATCATTAAATGTGTATTTTGGAGAAAAGATCCCCTACACCAGTGCTCT
This sequence comes from Oncorhynchus tshawytscha, assembly GCF_018296145.1. NCBI lineage: Eukaryota > Metazoa > Chordata > Actinopteri > Salmoniformes > Salmonidae > Oncorhynchus > Oncorhynchus tshawytscha. Next base: position 19,491,994 of record NC_056437.1, read on the forward strand.
CCAACCCTGTTCCTGGAGAACTACCCCCCGGGAGGGTTTTTTGCTCCAACCCCAGTTGTAACTAACCTGATTCAGCTTATCAACCAGGTAATTGTTAGAATCAGGTGTGCTAGATTGGGGTTGGAGTGAAAACCTACAGGACTGTAGCTCGCCAGGAACTGGGTTGGAGTGAAAACCTACAGGACTGTAGCTCTCTGGGAACCGGGTTGGAGTGAAAACCTACAGGACTGTAGCTCTCCGGGAACCGGGTTGGAGTGAAAACGTACAGGACTGTAGCTCTCCAGGAACAGGGTTGGAGTGAAAACCTACGTATAGGACTATAGCTCTCCAGGAACCGGATTGGAGAGCCCTGCTCTACACATTGTCCCTCTCCATCACACACACAGAAGTACATTTATTATTTCCTACTTTCTTTGTAACCTTTAGCAATCGCTTCACAAAAACACAAACACACCAATACACACACCAATGCATACACCAGCATACACATACCAAGACACCTAACTCTCTCTCTCTCTCGCACTCTGTCGTTCTCTCACTCTCTCTCATTCTCTCTCTCTCTGTCATTCTCTCTTTCTCTCTCTCTCTTTTTCTCCCTCTCTCTCTCAATGCAGACATTCTCTGGCAAGGATGCATGTGTCCCACAGTGGTGTATCAATGGCAAAAAGTGGAATTAGTCATTCTAAATCATGCAGCTGTGGTCAAAGAGATCTCCTTCCAAAAATCATTAAACAATCATGTATCCCCATTGATTTATTCTAAATACCTGAGCAGGGACCAGATTAAATAAGGGGAAGAGTAGGCTAATGCAGATGAAACAGCCGAAGGATGGGTGGTCCTCTGGGACAGATTTTGTCCTAATCAGATGGAAACAATACTGCTGCATTACCAGCCTACACAGGTCTATTAAGGCTTTTTTGCTTGACAGATTTTTTTAGTTCAGATACAGTGGGGCATATTAAATGGAATTTACTCATGGCACTATTACATCTATGTTTTAAACATCAGATATGTGCTTTTCAACACACAAGCACCTTTTTCCCACTCCTATCGATACAATTTGTCACGTCTACTCCTGCTCCTCCCCTCCTGGCATTCGACGTAGCCGGTTTACTAACCACCGGCCCTGGACATCATTACGCACACCTGCGCCTCATCATCAGGCACACCTGTACTCTATCACCTTCCTGATTATTTCACATATATATATATATATATATATATATATATATATGTAAACTCATCAAAAAAATAAATGTCCCTTTTTCAGGACCCTGTCTTTCAAAGATAATTTGTAAAAATCCAAATAACACAGATCTTCATTGTAAAGGGTTTAAACACTGCTTCCCATGCTTGTTCAATGAAACATAAACAATTATTGAACATGCACCCGTGGAACGGACGTTAAGACACCAACAGCTTACAGACGGTAGGCAATTAAGGTCACAGTTATGAAAACTTAGGACACTAAAGAGGCCTTTCTACTGACTCTGAAAAACACCAAAAGAAAAATGCCCAGGGACCCTGCTCATCTGCGTGAACATGACTTAGGCATGCTGCAAGGAGGCATGAGGACTGCAGATGTGGCCAGGGCAATAAATTGCAATGTCCATACTGTGAGACGCTTAAGACAGCGCTACAGGGAGACAGGACGGACAGCTGATCGTCCTCGCAGTGGCAGACCACACAGGATAAGCAGTTGTTCAGGATCAGCAGTTGTTACACACATCACCTGCACAGGAACGGTAAACCCGAACATCACACCTGAGGGACAGATACAGTATGCCAACAACAACTGCCCGAGTTACACCAGAAATGCACAATCCCTCCATCAGTGCTCAGACTGTCTGCAATAGGCTGAGAGAGGCTGGACTGAGGGCTTGTAGGGCTGTTGTAAGGCAGGTCCTCACCAGACATCACTGGCAACAACGTCGCCTATAGGCACAAACCCACCATCGCTGGGCCAGACAGGACTGGCAAAAAGTGCTCTTCACTGACGAGTCGCGTTTTGTCTCACCAGGGGTGATGGTCAGATTTGCGTTTATCGTCAAAGGAATGAGCATTACATCGAGGCCTGTACTGTGGAGCGGAACCGATTTGGAGGTGGAGGGTCCATCATGGTCTGGGGCGGTGTGTCACAGCGTCATCGGACTGAGCTTGTTGTCATTGCAGGCAAACTCAACGCTGTGCGATACAGGGAAGACATCCTCCTCCCTTATGTGGTTCCCTTCCTGCAGGCTCATCCTGACATGACCCTCCAGCATGACAATGCCACCAGCCAGACTGCTCGTTCTGTGTGTGATTTCCTGCAAGACAGGAATGTCAGTGTTCTGCCATGGCCAGCGAAGAGCCCGGATCTCAATCGCATTGAGCACTTCTGGGACCTGCTGGATTGGAGGTTGAGGGCTAGGGCCATTCCTCCCAGAAATGTCCAGGACCTTGCAGGTGCTTTGGTGGAAGAGTGGGGTAACATCTTACAGCAAGACCTGGCAAATCTGGTGCAGTCCATGAGGAGGAGATGCACTGCAGTACTTAATGCAGCTGGTGGCCACACCAGATACTGACTGTTACTTTTGATTTTGACCCCCCTTTATTCAGGGACACATTATTCCACTTCTGTTAGTCACATGTCTGTGGAACTTGTTCAGTTTGTGTCTCAGTTGTTAAATCTTGTTATGGGCGTACAAATATTTACACATGTTAAGTTTGCTGAAAATAAACGCAGTTGACAGTGAAAGGACGTTTCTTCTTTTGCTGAGATTATATATATATATATATATATATATATATATATATATATATATATATATATATATATATATATATATATATATATATATATATATATATATACAGTTGAAGTCGGAAGTTTACATATACTTAGGTTGGAGTCATTAAAACTCATTTTTCAACCACTCCACAAATTTCTTGTTAACAAACCAAGTCGGTTAGGACATCTACTTTGTGCATGACACAAGTCATTTTTCCAACAATTGTTTACAGACAGATTATTTCACTTATAATTCACTGTATCACAATTCCAGCGGGTCAGAAGTTTACATACACTAAGTTGACTGCCTTTGGAAAATACCAGAAAATTATGTCATGGCTTTAGAAGCTTCTGATAGGCTAATTGACATCATTTGAGTCAATTGGAGGTGTACCTGTGGATGTATTTCACTCTGTCTCTCTTTGCTTGGCATCGTGGGAAAATCAAAAGAAATCAGCCAAGACCTCAGAAAATAAATTGTACACCTCTACAAGTCTGGTTCATCCTTGGGAGAAATTTCCAAACGCCTGTAGGTACCGCGTTCATCTGTACAAACAATAGTATGCAAGTATAAACATTATGGGACCACGCAGCTGTCATACCGCTCAGGAAGGAGATGCGTCCTGTCTCCCAGAGATTAACATCCTTTGGTGCGAAAAGTGCAAATCAATCCCAGAACAACAGCAAAGGACCTTGTGAAGATGCTAAAAGTATCTATATCCACAGTAAAAATGAGTCCTATGTCAACATACCCTGAAAGGCCACTCAGCAAGGAAGAAGCCACTGCTCCAAAACCGCCTTAAAAAAGCCAGACTACGGTTTGCAACTGCACATGAAGGACAAAGATCATACTTTTTGGAGAAATGTCCTCTGGTCTGATGAAACAAAAATATAACTGTTTGGCCATAATTACCATTGTTATTTTTGGAGGAAAAAGGGGGAGGCTTGCAAGCCGAAGAACACCATCCCAACCATGAAGCACGGGGGTGGCAGCATCATGTTGTGGGGGTGCTTGCTGCAGGAGGGACTGGTGCACTTCACAAAATAGATGGCATCATGAGGGATGAAAATTACGTGGATATATTGAAGAAACATCTTAAGACATCAGTCAGGAAGTTAAAGCTTGGACGCAAATGGGTCTTCCAAATGGACAATCACCCCAAGCATACTTCCAAAGTTGTGACAAAATGGCTTATGGACAACAAAGTCAAGATATTGGAGTGGCCATCACAAAGCCCTGACCTCAATCCTATAGAACATGTGTTGTCAGAACTGAAATAGCATGTGCAAGCAAGGAGGCCTACAAACCTGACTCAGTTACACCAGCTCTGTCAGGAGGAATGGGCCAACATTCACCCAACTTATTGTGGGAAGCTTGTGGAAGGCTACCCGAAACGTTTGACCCAAGTTAAACAATTTAAAGGCAATGCTACCAAATACTAATTGAGTGTATGTAAACTTCTGATCCACTGGGAATGTGATGAAAGAAATTAAAGCTGAAATAAATCATTCTCTCTACTATTATTCTGACATTTCACATTCTTAAAATAAAGTGGTGATCCTAACTGGCCTAAGACTGGGAATTTTTACAAGGATTAAATGTCAGGAATTGTGGAAAAACTGAGTTTAAATGTATTTGGCTAAGGTGTATGTAAACTTCGGACTTCAACTGTATGTAATATGTATATTTTAACATGAGTATTTATTTGACAAAAAAACAAACGTTTGATTAATAAAATATTCCTTCCTCAATGAAGGGGAGGATGGCGCAATCTTTGCAAGAGGGAAGGAATCTGAGTTCATTGGTCCTCAACTCATGACTCAGTCATTTCATTCAGGGTAAGTGGAGTTCGCCGTAAATTAACTTGCCCCGGAGCAGGTTAGTTCAGAAGGATTCGTTGCCATAAAAATGTATCTGGCTAAAAGGTAAGCCACTTTCATATGACCGGTTATCCTGAGTTGAACTCACTAACTCCTCAAATCTACTTCTGGCCTGGCTGAGACCAACATAAACAAAAACGGATGAAAGTGGTGTGTCTGGATCCTGTGAAGGAAGACTTCCAATAGAAGAATCATTATGGATTGAGAATTGCCATAATCGTGACGTATCTGTCTTTATTGTACTTCTAATTTTCACCATACAGCCTTTTGGAGACTATGTAATATTGATTCACCATACTATTGGAGACTATGTAATATTGATTCACCATACTATTGGAGACTATGTAATATTGATTCACCATACTATTGGAGATTATGTAATATTGATTCACCATACTATTGGAGACTATGTAATATTGATTCACCATACTATTGGAGACTTTGTAATAGTGATTCACCATACTATTGGAGACAATGTAATATTGATTCTCCATACTATTGGAGACTATGTAATATTGATACACCAGACAGACTATTGGAGACTATGTAATATTGATACACCATACAGGCTATTGGAGACTATGTAATATTGATTCACCATACTATTGGAGACAATGTAATATTGATTCACCATACTATTGGAGACTATGTAATCTTGATACACCAGACAGACAATTGGAGACAATATAATATTGATTCACCATACTATTGGAGACTATGTAATATTGATACACCAGACAGACTATTGGAGACTATGTAATATTAATTCAACATCAAAGATTGCAATTAAACTACTATCCATAAAAATATATGGGGAAATCATGAAGCATTACTATCATGTTGGACTCAGCTTATTCTTCCTGTTATATCTGACTTTGAATAGTTTCATGTCAGACAATTACCTAATGAAATAGATTAATAAAATTATCTGTTCCATCCAAACCAAGGCATGTACATTAGTTGGCTGATATGATAGGAAACCAGAAATTCAGAGCTATAAATTGCAAAATATTTAAATAAGTACTCCAACTTATTTCTTAACTGTGTCGGCAGTGGAATAGCAGGGAATTTAAAACCCTGTAACTCATTTCCTGGGAGGAAATATTAATCAAGATAGATTAACCGTTTTGCACATTTGCTTAATGTCTCAAGGGAGACGGAGGGGGGGGAGAACATATTTTAAGTTAGCACATCGATAACAAAGCTTTTACATCTTAAAAACCAGAGCTGAAAGCATAAGGAGATACTGTCATCTAAAGGCTTAGCTACTCAAATCATCCTGCAGCAGACACAGACAGTGATCACTTTTAGGATGTTGGAGAGGAAAATACCATGGCAAAAGAGATGTTCTTTATCTCGAAAGATTAAAGTGAAGTTGTCTTTCTGGGAATAGAGAAATACACTGAGTGTACAAAACATTAAGAACACCTCTTTCCATGACGAGGTGAATCCAGGTGAAAGCTATCATCACTTATTGATGTCACCTGTTAAATCCACTTCAATCAGTGTAGAAGAAGGAAAGGAGAAAGGTTAAAGAAGGATTTTTAAGCCTTGAGACGTATTGTGAATGTGTGCTATTTAGAATGGGCAAGACAAAATATTGAATGGGCAAGACAAAATATTTAAGTGCCTTTGAATGGGGGTATGGTATTAGGTGCCAGGTGCACTGGTTTGAGTGTGTCAAGAACTGCAACACTGCTGGGTTTTTCAAGCTCAACAATTTGCTGTGTATATCAAGAATGGTCCACCACCCAAAGGACATCCAGCAAACTTGACACAACTGTGGGAAGCATTGGAGTCAACATGGGCCAGCATCACTGTGGAATGCTTTCGACACCTTGTAGAGTCCATCCCCTGACGAAAAGAGGGTGTAACTCAATATTAGGAAGTTGTTCTTAATGTTTTGTACAATCATTGTATACTGTAGCTTTCAAAAAGTCAGCTTTCTCTGTTATATGGGTGTTTTTCATTTAGTTGCAGTCACTGTAAAGTTTATTGTGTTGTAACCTGACAGTTGTGGACAGAAATTTGAGATGGTGCAGGGCTTTTTCTCTTGAAACTAAGCAAAGAGTCATTGTAACACTCAGTGAGTGGAGGTGCTGTGGCCCTATTCAAACAGCTGTGGGTCAACACAGACTCCACTCTGAGGAACATGCACTGTCATCTCCAGTATGTAACCATGGCCTGAAACACTAACCTGCTTTTCTTGACTTGGAAAAAGCAAGTAAATGCTAATTTCCCTCTTTTTTTTGTCTGAGGATTATTTAAATAAAATGTTTATCTTCTTTGGTCCATATTTTAAAGGGTCCTGGGTTGAATGATACGGTGTTCACCATTAAAACCTTTCAGATTTACAACTGGAGAATGTAACCCTGCCGCCGTTCAGGAAAGACTAGCTCTGTCTGTGACTGCTGGCCATTCCACAGAATTGATTAGCCTGAAGCTGTATTATTGATAAATGGCAGGGGCACTTAAGACATTGAAATAAAATTAAACACTGTAAAATTAAATTAATCAAGCATATTTGATTGTCAGTGGTAGATAATGTGATATACTGATATAATAGAATGTCATAAGGTGCTGATGCTTGCAAACAAATGCAGAAATGCTTGTTGTTCACAGCCAATCACCTACTATCAGGGTTAAGATACAAATGGGATTCTGTGATTGTGAAAAGAAAGATTCTTAGATGGTCGACAGTATATGCTTCAGGACAGGGTTTCAGCATGGGAATATAGTTCATCATCAGGCTCAGTTAAAGGAATGTATTCTGCCTTACCAGTCCACATCACATACAGGTCACATCAGACAGACAGATGAAGCCTCACAAGTAGCAAGAAAAATAAAAGTAAAACTTTAATGAAAACTCAATGGCTCCAGCCATTACCACGAGCCCATCCTCCCCAATGATGGTGCCACCAACCTCCTGTGGTGTGTGTGTGTGTGTGTGTGTGTGTGTGTGTGTGTGTGTGTGTGTGTGTGTGTGTGTGTGTGTGTGTGTGTGTGTGTGTGTGTGTGTGTGTGTGTGTGTGTGTGTGTGTGTGTGGACAGAGAAAGTTTATGCGGGTGCTAAAACCATATTTGATATAGCACGGTTATGCTGAAGACCGACTCGGCACAAAATTCTTGAGTCGAGCCAATGGGCAGATCAATACTTCTTTAGCACAAGCACACAAAATGAAAGCACTTTTAAGGGCTGAGGCGACTGCTCTGCCACTGCAATCTGCATCGAAGGCAAGATTGACTGTTCCAGAGGCTTTACTATGTAGGTAATCAATGAGGGTAGGAGTTGGGATGTAATGATTAACTCTATATCGTGGTTCCTTAGGCTGCCCTGAGGATGACTGGGACTCTGATAATGCTCTAGGAAGACACACAATCCATAAACAAGAGGCTCTCTTTAAGAGATTAGAAAATACTATTAATATGTCTCCTCATTATATGTGCCTCATGTATGGGCATAGTTGGTCCAATCTTTATGTACTTATTACAGGATGATTCATTCCCAAAACATACACAGTGGTGCCGATGCATGCTATATTAAATCAAACCAACGTTTATTGGTCGCATACGTAGATTTGCAGGTGTTATGGCAGGTGCAGCGAAATGCTTGTTGCTAGTTCAGTAAAATGTCAAGTAAATCCAAATACACAAATAATTAAATAATAAAAAAAAAGTGTCAAGGGAAGCCAGTTTGGGTTTGGCTTCACAACAATCACATCAAAAACCAAACGTCTTTGACAGAAAAATAATTGAATGGTTGCATCTCGTTGTGTGGTTTCCTCCGGTGGTTAAAAAGATAGCTAAAATTGATCCTTCCCTAAATTAGCAATGGATGGAGATAGGGATTTGGACTTGAGGTTTTACTTCATTCTCAGTACTGGCCAATAATTATAACAACGATTCTGACGGCGATTCTTGTCTGAAATGATTAAAAATGATCAATATGTAGCTAGATGTAGTAGGCTAATGTTAACTAGCTGGCTCATCGTTGCCAATGAAAGGAAGTTTGGCTAGTGAGCAAGCATTTTAGCCAGGTAGCCTAGGCCAACAAAAACTAAAAGTGTGCACTGTTTTCGGAAACATGGAAAAGGGGAGGACGGCATTGGCATTTCTCTACATGTAAGGTGAGTCAACATGTTTTTTCTACTTGCAAGCATGCACGTATACACACACACACACATACACATGCACACACACGTACACACGCACACACACACACAGAGAAATCAGTACCATGGACAGCCACATCAAATACGTCACGTCTACTCCCACTCCCCCACTCTGGCTTTCGACGTCGCCGGTTCATCAACCACCGGTCCTGGCAACCTATCATTACACTCACTTGGCAACCATCATTATGCACACCTGCGCCCCATCATGAGGCACACCTGGACTCCATCACTCCCTGATTACTTCCCCTTTATTTAGCACTCTGTTGTATCACCCATTAGGTAGTATTGTTTCCTGTTTTCATGTTTAGACGCTACTCCTATTTTTGTATTCACTCCATGTTCGTTCCTATTAAACTCACAGACTGCACCTGCTTCCTGCTTCCTGCATCTTCATTACAGAATACTAGCTCACAGAATGTAAACAGCAGCCAACCAAGACATCTCCCAGATGGTTGGAAAATAGGGGGACCTACTTCGCCAACACCACGACCAGTGGCGCAACTGACAACGGCTATGGATGAGGTCCTAGACCTTCCTCAAAGGGTATCACCCCCTTGAGCAGAGGATCTTCTACCATGAGTCGACCCAGTGAGCCAGCACCCCGGCCCATTCAGCAGTCTGTCCAGGTCAGCGATTTGAGGTCAGGGCAGGCTGAATGGTCAGACAGGCAGGTTCAGTGTCAGGGCAGGCAGAAAAGGTTGGAACCGGGAGGGCTACAAAAGAGAGCCTAGGAAAAACAGGAGCACAGAAAAAACATGGTAGGCTTGACAGGGCAAGACGAACTGGCAAAAAACTAACCAAGAACACAGGTATAAATGTACTGGGGATAATGGGGAAGATAGTGGGTGGAGACAAGCACGAAGACAGATGAAACAGATCAGGATTTGACAGGACCCCCCCTCCCCCCAGAGACGTCACCTGGAGTCCTACCTGGGCACATACCTGGTTGACCGGGGTGCTGGCGGTGAAGGTCAGTGTTGAGGGCCGGGTCCAGGATGTCCTTAGCGGGGACCCAACACCTCTCCTCCGGGCCATAACCCTCCCAGACAACCAGGTATTGGAAACCCCTGCCCAAAGGTCAAACACTCAGGAGGCGTCTTACCGTGTATGCCGGATGGCCGTCGATGAGACGGGGAGGAGGGGTGGTCCTGGAAACAGGAGACAAAGGGCTTAATCCTGGACACATGAAAAGTGGGATGTATACAGAGGGTACAGGGCAACAGAAGATGAACAGCAGTGGGACTAAGGACTTTGGAGATGGGGAAAGGACCAATAAAATCAGGGGAAAGGACCAATAAAATGGGGAGAAAGTTTATGGGACACCACCCAGAGGGGCAGGTCCTGCGTAGACAGCCATACCCTCTGCCCGAGATGATAGCAGGGAGCCAGTACAACTGACTGGTCGTTGGATTGGGGATGAAACGCAGAGGACAGGCTGGCCGACGACCCAATGAGGGTGCAGAACGCCTTCCAGAATCAGGACAATGTCAACAGGGAGTCCATGGATTTGGAAGACGTGCTGCACCATGAGCTGGGCCTTCTCCATGGATGAAGGTAACTTGGGGAGAGGAATGAAATGGGTGGTTTTAAAGAACCTATCCACTACTGTCAGGATAGTGGTGTTGCTCTCTGGCGGAGGAAGCCCAGTGACAAAATCCAGGGGTATATGGGACCAGGGGCAATGAGGAACAGGGAGTGGCTGAAGGAGGCCAGCTGGAGTTTGCCGCAGAGTCTTATTCTGAGCACACACGTGCATGTGGCAACGAAGACTGAGACGTCAGGAACCATAGTGGGCCACCAGAAGTGTTGTCGGAGGAAGGCCAGGGTTCGACGGGAGCCGAATGACAGGTGAGCTTGGAGAAATGAGTCCATTCCAGGACCTGCAATCGGACAGAATCAGGGGCAAACATCCAGTTAGCCGGTACCCACCCAGGTTCCGGCTGGGAACATTGTGTTTTGCGAACCAGGCTCTTGATACCCCAGACAACTGTAGCTGCAAGACATGAGGTAGGGAGGATGGCCTTAGAGTCAGAAGGCGTGGCAGAAAAACTATACAGGCGAGAGAGAGCATCCGGCTTCACATTCTTGTACCCTGGGTGGTAGGAAATGGTGAAATTGAACCTTGTAAATAACGGAGCCCAACGGGCCTGCCTAGAGTTAAGGCACTTGGCGATGCAGAGATATTGTAAATTCTTAAGGTCAGTCCACACCCAAAAATGGATGTCCGCCCCTTCCCGCCAGTACCTCCACTCCTCCAATGCCATCTTGACCGCCAGAAGTTCCTGATTTCTTACATCGTAGTTTCTCTCAGCAGGGTTGAGACGGTGGGACAGGAAGGCACAGGGATGCAGATTTTGGTCCTGGGCAGACCACTAGGACAGGATGGCCCCCATTCCAACATCAGAAGTGTCGATTTTTAACCACGAACTGACGGGACGGGTCCGGAAAGGATGAGGTTGGGGGCTCTAGTAAACCGATGCTTAAGGTCCAAAAACGCCCTGTCAACAGCTGGGGACCATGTGATCGGCACCTTGGGAGAAGTGAGTGCAGAGAGGGGAGCCGCCAGGGTGCTGTAGCCGCGAATGAAGTAGCGGTAGAAATGAGCAAATCCCAGGAAACATGCAGCTGCAATCTGGATGTGGGTTGGGGCCAATCCACCACCACTCTCACCTTTTCAGGATCCATCTGAACATTCCCTTCAGCAATGACGTATCCCAGAAAGGAGATAGTGGAGCAGTGGATTTCGTGTACTCCTCAGTGTACTCCTCCATTGCCTTGATCTCAGGGCCAGACAGGGAATATAGCCGCCCACGAGACGGTGTTGTGCCCAGGAGGAGATCAATAGCGCAATCATAGAGATGATGCGGAGGGAGGGAGGTGGTACGAGCCTTGCTGAAAACCTCCAGGAGGTCCTGGTACTCTGCTGGAATGGCGGAGAAATCTGTGGCTTTCCCATAGCACGCAGGAGGACGTCCCAGAGCAGGCTGTGCGGCTTTAAAGCAATGTGAGTGGCAGAACGGTCTCCAACCCACGATAGAACCAGTGGTCTCGTCAATAACGGGGTTGTGCCTCTGGAGCCATGAAAATTCCAAAACAACAGGAACATGGGGAGATTCAATGAGTAGAAGCTGTATGGACTGTGATTGCCCTACACACGCAGGTTAATGGGCACCGTATTATGAGTGACCCTGCCAATGGTGCATCCGTCCAGTGCTCTGGCATCTATGGGAATGAAGAGGAGTTGTGTGGAGATACCCAGCTCCAATACCAGAGTAGCATCCATAAAACTCTCATCAGCCCCAGAGTCAATGAGCACCCAGAGAGATTTAGACTGGTCACCCCACAGCAAGATAACATGGATGGGAGTACTCGTACAAAACTGATGAGACTGGTATTTCACTAGACGGGTGGATTTGTAATGCCCTGTAGCACCACAAGACAGGCAACTGCTGGAGATAAGCCTATGTAATCATTCTTGAGGTGACAATCTAGCTCTGCCCCATTGCATAGGCACGGTAAAAAACAAGTCGCCCATTCCCGATGATTCCCAAGGAGACTCGGGTGACTTCGGATCCTCTCGGAAATACAGGTATTGGGGACATCCGGGGTTATTTAGGGGTGAGTAAACAGCTGTGATCAAACGAGTGGGGACGAAAACAGACCTCCTCTCCCTCATGCGCTCCCATAGGCGTCCATCAATCCTTATAGTTAAGGCTATGAGGGAGATGAGGTCCATGGGTAACTCCCGAGCTGCGAGCTCATCTTAAATCTCCTTTGATAATCCATGAAGAAAAGTATCAAACAGAAACTCCAGGTTCCAGGCACTCTCGGTAGCCAACGTGTGAAAGTCTACCGCGTAGCCTGCCACACTACGGGATTCTTGACGTAATCAAAGTAGCTTTCGGGCCGCCTCTCTCCTGGATACCGGAGAATCAAATACCTTCCTCACCTCCGCCATGAAATCCTCCAAACGAAGGCAAATGGCGGATTGTTGCTCCCAAACCGCCGTAGCCGAGGAGAGCACCCTACCAGACATTAACGTTATACGATACGCTATTCTCGAACGGCGCGAATGGAATGAAGAGGGCTACAGCTCAAAGATGAGGGAGCACTGGGAAAGAAATGCCCGGCAGGTTCCCAGGGTCCCCAAGATAGCGTTCTGGAGGAGGTAAGCGGGGTACTTGGGAAACCGGGCTAGGCTGTACAAAATCATCACTGGCAGGGTGATTACTGAACGTCCCGGAGGTCTCCGTTGTGGCATGCTGCCTGATAAATAGTTCACGGAAATGCTCCAGTTACATTTTGAAACCCTGGTCATGACGTCCTGCCAGCGTATGGAGACTTCATTAAGCGAGGCAGCGTTGCGGAGCCGGTCCGAGTCTGCTGTGTCAGTCATGGCCAGTTCATACTATAACGACATAGGGCGAGACCCAGATGCAGACACAGGAGGTAGATAGTTTGAGTCTCTCATATTTATTAAAATACAAGGGGCAGGCAATAGGCTGGTCGAGGACAGGCAGAAGCATGGCTGCTGTCCCTGTACAGGGATCAACATCAGCAGAAATTTCAGAGTGACAACTAATAGTACTCGATACAACTAAAACTTTCATTAAAACACACATGCAGGGTACTCAATTAAAGCTACACTCGTTGTGAATCTAGCCAACATGTCAGATTTTTAAAATGCTTTTCGGCGAAAGCATGAGAAGCTATTATCTGATAGCATGCAACCCCCCGAAATACCTAAAGGGGACGTAAACAAAAGAATTAGCGTAGCCGGCGCTACACAAAACGCAGAAATAAAATATAAAACATTCATTACCTTTGACGAGCTTCTTTGTTGGCACTCCTATATGTCCCATAAACATCACAATTGGGTCTTTTTTTCGATTAAATCCGTCCATGTATACCCAAAATGTCCATTTATGAAGCCCGTCTGATCCAGGAAAAAACTGCTTTCCAAAACGCAACGTCATTTTTTAAAATTAAAAAAGTTGCCTAAAAACTTTGACAAAACACTTCAAACTACTTTTGTAATCCAACTTTAGGTATTAGTAAACGTTAATAATCGATCAAATTGATCACGGGGCGATCTGTATTCAATAGCAGCAAGTCTTGAAATCATGGTCCATATTCTCTCTTTCAAAACTTCCTCCTGTGTACTCGATGACAGGAAGTGCCTATTTCTCATTTCACCAAGGATTAACTTCAACCCAATTGCCAAGACTGGCGACATCGTGTGAAAGCTGTAGGAACTGTAAACTGGGCCCTATCTATTTTCCCTTGCCATAGACAATACAGAGACTGGCGGAGGGATATTTTTGGGGTTTTTTTGTGAACAGTTTTCCTTGGGATTTTGCCTGCTAAACACGTTCTGTTATAGTCACAGACATGATTTAACCAAACTTCAGAGTGTTTTCTATCCACACATACTAATCATATGCATATACTATATTCCTGGCATGAGTAGCAGGACGTTGAAATTTTGCGGGATTTTTAACAAAAAGCTGAAAAAATTCACAGCCTCCTTATTAACCAGGTTAGAGTCCGAAAGGTACAGGGTGGCAGGCAGGCTCAGTGTCAGGGCAGGCTGAATGGTTTGAACTGGGAGGGCTAGAAAACAGAGACTAGGAAAACATGAGCACAGGAAAACACACGCTGGTAGGCTTGACGAGGCAAGACAAACCTGCAACAGACAAACAGAGAACACAGGTATAAATGCACTGGGGATAATGGGGAAGATGGGCGACACCTGGAGGGGGATGGAGACAAGCACAAAGACAGGAGAAACAGATCAGAGTGTGACACACGGTTATTTCCCTGCTGACTGGGAGGGTGTTGGAGTGGGCTACGGCCGTCTGGGAGAGAGGAGAGGAGGAGCTGGGTTCCTATGGGAGGTTCATGGCTCTATTCAGAGTCTTCAATCATCGACCGGATGGCAGAGAGGGGGTGAGTGCCTACTCCAACTATGGCAGGAGGACCAGACGGCTACGGAGTACGCCCTCACCTTCTGTACTGTGGCAGCATCCAGCAAATGGAATGAGCCGGCGCTCCACACCTTATTCAGAAGAGGGTTGCCTTGCCTCCCAGTGGTGCAGCGGTCTAAGGCACTGCATCGCAGTGCTAGAGGCATCACTACAGACCCACGTTCGATCCTGGGCTCTATAACAACCGGCCATGATCGGGAGTCCAAAAGGGCGGCACACAATTGGCCCAGCGTCGTCCGAGATGGGTGAAGGGATGGGTGAAGGCTTTACTTTACTCATCGCACTCTAGCGACTCCTTGTTGCTAACCGGTTGCCTGCATGCTGACCTCGTTTGTCAGGTGAACAGTGTTTCCTCAGACACATTGCTGCAGCTGACTTCCGGGTTAAGTGGGTGGATGTTAATGAGCGTGGTTTGGCATGTCATGTTTCGGAGGACGCATGACTCGACCTTTGCCTCCCGAGACTGTTGGGGAGTTGCAGCGATGAGACAAGATTGAAATTGGGGAGAAAAAAAGGGGGTACACATTTTTAAATTAGTTAAAAGAAGAGCATTGTGCAAGGAGTTCCAGACGACACCCTCTCATTATACTCACTCATCGCGATGGCCATCCATCTGGATAACCTCTGTCGGCACTCCAATTGCTTCTCTCCCTCCTTCTTTGACCGATCTGAATCAGTCTGAACCCATGGAGGGTGGGGCTACATGCCTCCCCACAGCTGAGCGAGCCATCAGAGACAGCTGGGGCTCTGTCCCTATTGTGGTCAAGAGGGGCACCAGCTTCAACGGTGTCTACTACGTCCCAACCCGGGAGCCACTAAAGTAGAGGGACGGCCCTGTGATCATCAGTCTCCTGGGGTAAGTGTGAGTATTCCATCATCATCACTCTCCACCAAACCCTTTTTAGTACAGATTTCACTAGCTGGCTGTCCCTCATGTGTTGTTTCTACAGCTCTAGTGGACTCATTGCCTCCTCCCTGAACATAACATCATACCTGCTCTCCTCTCTGTTTCCGATTCAAATGCTGGATAACCGACCACTGGGATCACAGCACCACTAACCATCACCGTGTGACCCCTACACCAAGAAAACCTTCCCTTCCTCATCATCCAGGAACCCGTACAAGTACAAGTCATCCTCGTCCTCCCGTGGCTCAAACGCCACAACCCCACCATCTCCTGGTCGTGAATGAAGATTATGGCCTGGGCACAGATGTCAAAAGACCTGCTTTCCCTTACCCTGTGGTTCCACGTCGGTTGAGAGTCCTGTGGTTGCCCTCCAGTCCAACATCCCAGAGGTTTACCAGGATCTGGTAAAGGTTTTTTTCAAGACCCGTGCCACCTGTATCCCTCCTCATCTCCCCTGGGACTGTGCCATTGACCTACTAACAGACTGTGCCTCCGTGCGCCGCATCTACCCCCGGTCGGTGGCTGAAACCAAGGCTATGGAGGAGTACATCCAGGAGGCTCTCCAACACGGTTTCACCAACCCGTCCCCCTACCCTGTGTCAATAGGTTTCTTCTTCGTAGCCAAGAAGGAGAGGAGCCTTCGTCCATGTATTGACTACAGAGGTCACAATGCCATAACCACCAAGTACCGCTACCCCCTCCCATTGGTGCCAGCCGCCATTGAACAGCTTCGCAGGGCTGGGTTTTTACCAAGCTGGACCTGTGGAGTGCCTACTATTTGATGAATGGAAGACGGCATTCAGCACAATGTCTAGGCACTACGAGTACTTGGTGATTCCTTATGGATTAGCCAATGGTCCATCAGTGTTCTAGGCATTCGTGAACGAGGTGTTTCGGGACCTGCTTGGGCGTCAGGTGGTCGTGTATATCAATGACATCCTGATCTACTCGGCCACCTTGGAGGAGTACATCGCCCACATCCAGGTAGTCCTGGAACACCTCCCGGCAAATCATCTGGCACGGGCAAGTGCCAGTTCCATCAGGCCGCTGTCTCCTTCTTGGGATATCGGATCAGCCCGCAGGGAGTGGTTATGGAGGAGAGGAAAGTAGATGCGGTCCGGTCATGGTTTGTCCCAAACACCATAAAGACACTACAACGGCTTTTGGGGTTTGCTAACTTATACCGTCGCTTCATTAGGAACTTCAGTTCCATCACCTCTCCTCTCACCTCTCTCCTCAAAGTTGGTCCCCGAAAGTTGGTGTGGAATCCTGCAGCCGATGAGGCCTTTCGCCTACTGAAGGGGCATTTCACCTCCACCCATTGCTAAAACACGCAGATCCTACGCTGCCCTTAATGGTGGAGGTGGACGCCTCAGAAATGGGTGTGGGTGCCGGCCTGTCACAACGTCAAGGTAATCCACAAAATGTTTATTCATGTGCGTACTAAAGTTCCAAAGGCAGGCCTAATATAGTGTAAATGAGGTCATACAAGAAGTTTTGTAGTGATTCCTATGTTGTTGATGTAAAGAATATTTGTTGGTGTGTTATGTGTAATGAGAAGCAAACAGACGCTGCACTTGACACATTTATGAAATTGATCATTCCAGTTACTAATAAGCATGCACCCATTAAGTAAATGATTGTAAAAACTGTTAATTCCCCATGGATTGATGAGGAATTGAAAAGATGTATGGTTGAGAGGGATGAGGCAAAAGGAATGGCAAATAAGTCTGGCTGCACAAACGATTGGCAAACGTATTGCAAATTGAGAAAACATGTAACTAATCTGAATAAAAAGAAGAATAAACTACACTATGAAACAAAGATAAATGACAAAGAATGATAGTAAAAAGGCATTGGAGCACCTTCAATGACATTTTGGGAAAACAGACAAACTCAGCTCCATCATTCATTGAATCAGATGGCTCATTCATCACAAAACCGACGGATATTGCCAACTACTTTAATGATTTTTGAGGAGAATAGAAAATGTAGGCATGACATGCAGCAACAAACGCTGACACTACACATCCAAGTATATCTGACCAAATTATGAAAGACAAGCATTGTAATTTTGAATTCCATAAAATGAGCGTGGAAAAGGTGATACAATTATTGTTGTCTATCAACAATGACAAGCTACTGACAACTTGGATGTAAAAATACTGAGGATAATAGCAGATGATATTGCCACTCCTATTTGCCATATTTTCAATTAAGCCTACTAGAAAGTGTGTACCCCCAGCCCTGGAGGGAAACAAAAGTAATTCCGCTACCTAATAGTAAATCAAATCAAATCAAAGTTTATTTATCACGTGCGCCGAATACAACAGGTACAGTGAAATGCTTACTTACAGGCTCTAACCAACAGTGCAAAAAAAAGGTATTATGTGAACAATAGGTAAGTAAAGAAATTAAAACAACAGTAAAAAAGACAGTGAAAAATAACAGTAGCGAGGCTATATACACTAGCGAGGCTATATACCAGCACCGGTTAGTCGGGCTGATTGAGGTAGTATGTACATGTAGATATGGTTAATGTGACTATGCATATATGATAAACAGAGAGTAGCAGTAGTGTAAAAGAGGGGTTGGCGTGTGGTGGGACACAATGCAGATAGCCCAGTTAGCCAATGTGCGGGGGCACTGGTTGGTCTGGCCAATTGAGGTAGTATGTACATGAATGTATAGTTAAAGTGACTATACATATATGATAAACAGAGAGTAGCAGCAGCGTAAAAGAGGGGTTGGGGGAGGCACACAATACAAATAGTCTGGGTAGCCATTTGATTACCTGTTCAGGAGTCGTATGGCTTGGGGGTAAAAACTGTTGAGAAGTCTTTTTGTCCTAGACTTGGCACTTCGGTACTGCTTGCCATGCGGTAGTAGAGAGAACAGTCTATGACTGGGGTGGCTGGGATCTTTGACAATTTTTAGGCCCTTCCTCTGACACCGCCTGATGTAGAGGTCCTGGATGGCAGGCAGCTTTGCCCCAGTTATGTACTGGGCCTTACGCACTTATTGATAAAGCCAGTGACTGATGTGGTGTACTCCTCAATGCCATCGGAAGAATCCCGTAACATGTTCAAGTCTGTGATATCAAAACAGTCCTGTAGTTTAGTATCTGCTTCACCTGACCACTTTTTTATAGCCCGAATCACTGGTGCTTCCTGCTTTAATATTTGCTTGTAAGCAGGAATCAGGAGGATAGAATTGTGGTCGGATTTACCAAATGGAGGGTGAGGGAGAGCTTTGTACGCATCTGTGTGTGTCTCTGAGTATAGGTGATCTAGAATTTTGGCTGTAATAGCTCAAATAGCCTGTTACCAACCCTTAGTAAACTTTTGGAAAGAATTGTGTTTGACCAGATGAAATGTTATTTTATAGTAAACAAATTGACAACAGACTTTCAGCACAAGTATAGGAAAGGACATTCAACAAGTACAGCACTTACACAAATCATTGATGATTGGCTGAGAGAAATTAATGAGAAAAATATTGTGGGGGTTGTTTTGTTAGACTTTAGTACAGCTTTTGACATTATCGATCATAGTCTGCTGCTGGAAAAATATATGTGTTATGGCTTTACACCCCCTGCTATATTGTGGATAAAGAGTTACCTATCTAACAGAACACAGAGTGTGTTCTTTAATGGAAGCCTCTCCAACATAATCCAGGTAGAATCAGGAATTCCCCAAGGCAGCTGTCTTGGCCCGTTACTTTTTTCAATCTTTTCTAACGACATACCACTGGCTTTGTGTAAAACCTGTGTGTCTATGTATGCGGAGGACTCAACACAATACACAAAAGCTACTACAGAGACTGAAATGACTGCAATGCTTAACAAAGAGCTTCAGTTAGTTTCAGAGTGGGTTGCAAGTAATAAGTAAGTCCTAAATATTTCAAAACTAAAATAACTGTATTCGGGACAATTCATTCACTAAACCCTAAACCTTAACTAAATCTTGTAATAAATAATGTGCAAATTGATTACACACGGGTTGAATACATGCCAAGCAAGATGGGACTTT
This sequence comes from Oncorhynchus tshawytscha, assembly GCF_018296145.1. Lineage (NCBI taxonomy): Eukaryota > Metazoa > Chordata > Actinopteri > Salmoniformes > Salmonidae > Oncorhynchus > Oncorhynchus tshawytscha. Next base: position 19,511,745 of record NC_056437.1, read on the forward strand.
TTCTTTACCAGATTCAACTTCACCCTGTCATACTGCCCAGGTTCAAACAATATCAAAGCCGATGCCCTGTCCCTTCTCCACGATTTGGGAGACGTTCCGGTCCTGATTGCGCCCATCATACCGCCCTCCCGAATCGTTGCCCCCGTGCTTTGGGACATAGACATGGACATACGCCAGGCTCTGGAGAGGGAACCAGTGCCTGCTCCCTATCCTCCGGGGTACTGTCACGTATACTCCCGCTCCCCTGCTCCGGCACTCGAAGTCACCGGTTTACTAACCACCAGTCCTGGCAATCCATCATTACACACACTTGGCAACCATCATTATGTACACCTGCGCCCCATTATGAGGCACACCTGGACTCCATCACTCCCTGATTACTTCCCCTTTATCTAGCACTCCGTTGTATCACCCATTACGTAGAATTGTTTCCTGTTTTCATGTTTAGACACTACTCCTATTTTTGTATTCACTCTATGTTTGTTACTATTAAACTCACAGAATGCACCTGCCTCCTGACTTCAGGCATTTTCGTTACAAAATGTTGATTACGTTAATTGGATGAAATAATTGTTGTTGTCTTTTAGTTGTCACTGTTTTAAACTAAACATAGGTGAGTTGAAGATGTTGAAATGTTGAAGTTGAAATGGTGCTGGAAAATTGGATGTAGCTCCTTTATTCTTTACAACTTGCCATAGCGTAACTCTCCATGGTCAGAAATGTCAGAAACATTAACTTGCTTGACAATGCTGTAGGTCTTGTAACTGCTTGTTAAATCCAATATGCTTTGTGGACTTCACCAGACAGATGTTGCTCTCCAGTTTTGTGATGAAATAAAGGTGTGGTTGAATTTATTCTTCCACTGTGTCTTCTTATTGTCTCGGCCTTATGCCTATGTACCCGCAAAACACCAGTCTCAACGTCAACAGTGAAGAGGTGACTCCGGGATGCTGGCCTTCTAGTCAGAGTTCCTCTGTCCAGTGTTTGTGTTCTTTTGCCCAGCTTAATCTTTTATTTTTATTGGCCAGTCTGAGATATGGCTTTTTCTTTGCAACTCTGCTTAGAAGGCCAGCATCCCAGAGTCACCTCTTCACTGTTGACGTTGAGACTGGTGTTTTGAGAGTATTATTTAATGAAGCTGCTAGTTGAGGACTTGTGAGGCGTCTGTTTCTCAAACTAGACACTCTAATGCACTTGTCCTCTTGCTCAGTTGTGCACCGGGGCCTCCCACTCCTCTTTCTATTCTGGTTAGAGCCAGTTTGATCTGTTCTGTAAGGGAGTTGTACACAGTGTTTTACAAGATCTTCAGTTTCTTGGCAATTTCTCGCATGGAATAGCCTTCATTTCTCAGGACAAGAATAGAGTGATGAGTTTCAGAAGAAAGGGCTTTGTTTCTGGCCATTTCGAGTCTGTAATCAAACCCACAAATGCTGATGTTCCAGATAATCTGCCAGTTTAAAGAATGACACTTGTATTGCTTTTTTCATCAGAACAACAGTTTTCAGCTGTTCTAACATAATTGCAAAAGGATTTTCTAATGATCAATTAGCCTTTTAAAATGCTAACCTTGGATTTGCTAACACAACATACCTGTCACGTTCTGACCTTTATTTCCTGTGTTTTGTGTTTAGTTAGTATGGTCAGGGCGTGAGTTGGGTGGGCAGTCTGTTTGATTTTCTATGATTTGGGGTTTTCTATGTTTCGGCCTAGTATGGTTCTCAATCAGAGGCAGGTGTCATTAGTTGTCTCTGATTGAGAATCATACTTAGGTAGCCTGGGTTTCACTGTGTGTTTGTGGGTGATTGTTCCTGTCTTTGTGTTTTGCACCAGATGGGACTGTTTTGAGTTTTCACATTTCTTGTTTTTGTTAGTTTGTTCATGTAAAGGGATTTATTAAAACATGAATCAAAACAACCACGCTGCGCTTTGGTCCGCCTCTCGTTCAGATGAAGAAAACCATTACAGAATCACCCACCACCAACGGACCAAGCGGCGTGGTAAACAGCAGCGACGACAGCAGCAGCAGCGGCAACAACAGCGGCCAGCATCACAGGACTCCTGGACATGGGAGGATGTATTGGACGGCAAGGGTTGCTACACCTGGGAGGAGATCCTGGCGGGAAAGGATCACCTTCCATGGGAACAGGTGGAGGCAGCTAGGAGAACAGAGGCAGCCGGAGAGAGGAGCCGGCGATATGAGGAGGCAGCACGGCAGTGCGACAGGTACGAGAGGCAGCCCCCCAAAAAAATTGGGGGGGGGCAGACGAGGTGTGGTAGTGAGCCAGGTAGCAGACCTGAGCTCACTCCTCGTGCTTATCATAAGCAGCGCATTACTGGTCAGGCACCGTGTTATGCGGTTAAGCGCACGGTGTCGCCAGTGCGCGCCCATAGCCCGGTGCGCTATAGGGCAGCCCCCCGAAAGTGCCGTGAGAGTGTGGGCATCGAGCCAGGGCGTATGGTGCCTGCTCAGTGGGTCTGGTCGCCGGTACGCAGGTTGGGTCCAGGTTATCCTGCGCCGGCTCTGCGGCTGTGTCTCCGGGAGGGTGCAGTGCGTCCTCTGCCTGCGCTCCGCTCGTGCCGGGCGAATGTGGGAGTGGAGCCTAAGGGAGAGGTGCGTGTAGTAAGCACTAGATCTCCCGTGCTTACCCACAGCCCGGTTCAACCTGTGCCTGCACTCTGGAGGGTCCAGGCTAGAGTAGTTGTCCAGCCTGGGGAAGTGGTGCCAAGGTTGCGCACCAGAGCTCCAGTGCTCCCCCACAGCCCGGTCCTTCAGGTGCCTCCTAACACCAAGCCTCCTGAGGGTCTCCCCAGCCTGGTGGTTCCTGTGGCAGCCCCACGCACCAGGCTGTCTCTCTGTCTCCTCCCTGCAGGTGGTCCTGTCTGTCCGGCGCCGCTGCCGGAGCCTCCCGCCTGTCCGGCGCCGCTGCCGGAGCCTCCCGCCTGTCCGGCGACGCTGCCGGAGCCTCCCGCCTGTCCGGCGACGCTGCCGGAGCCTCCCGCCTGTCCGGCGCCGCTGCCGGAGCCTCCCGCCGGTCCGGCGCCGCTGCCGGAGCCTCCCGCCTGTCCGGAGCCTCCCGCCTGTCTGGCGCCGCTGCCGGAGCCTCCCGCCTGTCCGGCGCCGCTGCCGGAGCCTCCCGCCTGTCCGGCGCCGCTGCCGCTGCCGGAGCCTCCCGCCTGTCCGGAGCCTCCCGCCTGTCCGGCGCTGCTGCCGGAGCCTCCCGCCTGTCCGGAGCCTCCCGCCTGTCCGGCGCTGCTGCCGGAGCCTCCCGCCTGTCCGGCGCCGCTGCTGGAGTCAGAGGCGCCAGAGCCCCTCTGTCCAGAGCTTCTGCCCCTCTGTCCAGAGCTTCTGCCCCTCTGTCCAGAGCTTCTGCCCCTCTGTCCAGAGCTTCTGCCCCTCTGTCCAGAGCTTCTGCCCCTCTGTCCAGAGCTTCTGCCCCTCTGTCCAGAGCTTCTGCCCCTCTGTCCAGTGGGGTCATTGAGAGGGGTGGCCATGGTGAGAAAGCCACGGAGGCGGACAATAAGGCGGACTAAGACAATGGTGAAGTGGGGTCCGCGTCCTGCGCCAGAGCCGCCACCGCGGACAGACGCCCACCCAGACCCTCCCCTATAGGTCAAGGTTTTGCGGCCGGAGTCCGCACCTTTGGGGGGGGGTACTGTCACGTTCTGACCTTTATTTCCTGTGTTTTGTGTTTAGTTAGTATGGTCAGGGCGTGAGTTGGGTGGGCAGTCTGTTTGATTTTCTATGATTTGGGGTTTTCTATGTTTCGGCCTAGTATGGTTCTCAATCAGAGGCAGGTGTCATTAGTTGTCTCTGATTGAGAATCATACTTAGGTAGCCTGGGTTTCACTGTGTGTTTGTGGGTGATTGTTCCTGTCTTTGTGTTTTGCACCAGATGGGACTGTTTTGAGTTTTCACATTTCTTGTTTTTGTTAGTTTGTTCATGTAAAGGGATTTATTAAAACATGAATCAAAACAACCACGCTGCGCTTTGGTCCGCCTCTCGTTCAGATGAAGAAAACCATTACAATACCATTGGAACACAGGAGTGATGGTTGCTGATAACGGGCCTCTGTACGCCTATGTAGATATTCCATTTGAAAAAATCAGCCGTTTCCAGCTACAATAGTAATTTACAACATATTAACAATGTCTACACTGTATTTCTAATCAATTTGATGTTATTTTAATGGACATTTCTAAGTGACCCCAAACGGTAGTGTAGCAAACGGTAGTGTAGATGTGTATAAGGGTTAGGTGACTAGGCATCAGGATGTATGCTAAACAGAGTAGCAGCAGCATAGATTATGATGGTGTGTGTGTGCGTGTGTGTTGAGTCAGTATAAATGTGTGTGTATGTTATGTGTGTGTTGGAGCGTCAGTGTATGTGAGTGTGCATAGAGAAAGTGCAAAAATAAAAAATGAATAGTCTGTGTAGCCATTTTGTTAGCTATTTAGCAGTCTTATGGCTTGAGGATAGAAGCTGTTCATGGTCCTTTTGGTTCCATACTTGATGCACCTGTACTGCTTGCTGTGCGGAAGCAGAGAGAACAGTCTATGGCTGGGTGGCTAAAGTCTTTAACAGTTTTTCGGGCCTTCACTTCACACCGCCTGATATCGCCTGATTTGACACTGCATATACAGTTGAAGTTGGAAGTTTACATACACCTAGCCAACTACATTTAAACTCAGTTTTTCACAATTCCTGACATTTAATCCCAGTAAGAATTCCCTGTTTTAGGTCAGTTAGGAACACCACTTTATTATAAGAATGTTTCAGGTAGCCTTCCAAAAGTGTCCCACAATAAGTTCGGTGAATTTTGGCCCATTCCTCCTGACAGAGTTGGTGTAACTGAGTCAGGTTTGTAGGCCTCCTTGCTCGCACACGCTTTTTCAGTTCTGCCAACAAATTTTCTATGGGATTGAGTTCAGGGCTTTGTGATGGCCACTCCAGTACCTTGACTTTGTTGTCCTTAAGCCATTTGCACCAACTTCAGAAATATGCTCGGTGTCATTGTCCATTTGGAAGACCCATTTACAACCAAGCTTTAACTTCCTGGCTGATGTCTTGCATGTTCCTGCAGCAAAGCAACCCCAAACATGATGCTGACCCCCATGCTTCATGGTTGGGATGGTGTTCTTTGGCTTGCAAGCCTCCCCATTTTTCCTCCAAGCATAACAATGGTCATTATGGCCAAACAGTTATATTTTTGTGTCATCAGACCAGAGGACATTTCTCCAAAAAGTACGATCTTTGTCCCCATGTGCAGTTGCAAACCGTAGTCTGGCTTTTTTATGGCGGTTTTGGCTTCTTCCTTGCTGAGCTGCCATTCAGGTTATGTTGATATAGGACTTGTTTTACTGTGGATATAGATACTTTTGTAGCTGTTTCCTCCAGCATCTTCACACGGTCCTTTGCTGTTGTTCTGGGATTGAATTGCACTTTTCGCACCGAAGTGCGTTCATCTCTAGGAGCAAGAACGCCTCTCCTTCCTGAGCGGTATGACAGCTGCGTGGTCGCATGGTGTTTATACTTGAAAATTGCTCCCAAGGATGAACCAGACTTGTGGAGGTCTACAATTTTTTTTCTGAGGTCTTGGCTGATTTCTTTTGATTTTCCCATGATGTCAAGCAAAGAGCCACTGATTTTGAAGGTAGGCCTTGAAATACATCCACAGGTACACCTCCAATTGACTCAAATGATGTCAACTAGCCTATCTGAAACTTCTACAGCCATTACATCATTTTCTGGAATTTTCCAAGCTGTTTAAAGGCACAGTCAACTTAGTGTATGTAAACTTCTGACCCACTGGAATTGTGAAACAGTGAATTGTAAGTGAAATAATCTGTCTGTAAACAATTGTTGGAAAAATGACTTCTGTCATGCACAAAGTAGATGTCCTAACCGACTTGTCAAAACTATAGTTAGTTAACAAGAAATTTGCGAAGGGGTTGAAAATGAGTATTAATGACTCCAACCTAAGTCTATGTAAACTTCCAACTTCAACTGTATATACGTGGTGTGTAAAGACCGTATATCATTTGGAAAAGAAAATAGTATTACAGTAGTAGGTATATTCGGGTGGGCTACTGTATGTCAAGAATACAGTATATACATACACTGTGAGAAGACAACAGTATATTAACAGAATATGAGGTGACCAGCTTTCTATATATCTATATAATACATGGGGTATTAGTCTCAAGGTGCAGGGCTGAGTACTGGGCAGGTAGCCGGCTAGTGATGGCTGTTCAACAGTCTGATGGCCTGGTGATAGCCTGGTGATAGAAGCTGTTTCTCAGTCTCTCGTATGTACTACGCTATATGGCAGTATCATCATGTTAATGACAGTCTAGTTCCTAACAATGCCTGCTGGCCTTCTGTGGACAAAAGCAAACTGATGACAGTCAAAGAGACACAGCATGCCGCCATGTTAGGGAGAAACTCCACTGTTGACCCTGGCCAGATGTGATTTACGGCTTGGCTGGCTACCAGTAGTGGTAGACATGATGGAGTTTTGTAATGACTAACTCAATGGCCTCTTTTTTATGTTTAAATGGCAATATATTTGACCAGGAAGAGGGAAATTGAACAACTTCAGTTTGAAGAAGGAAACTATCCTGTTTGAGGTGCAAATCAAACATGTCATTAACGATGCACTCCTTGGAGTTTTTCTGACATGTAGCCAAGGGAAAGGCTGCTGAAGCAGACTCAGTTGAACTTTTCAGGTAGAGGGTTGGAGTAAATGATTGATCTGGGACTGTAAACTGAAAATTGTCGATACCGACTGATATTGATATAAAAAGTAGCATTTACTAGAGGAATGTGAAGTTTGAAATGAAATACCTCTGCTATTATGGGCTATGGCTAATGGGACAATTGATAACTACAACATTCATGCCACCAGGGGTATTTTCATAGTACCCAAATCCAGAACAAATTCAAGAAAACGTACAGTATTATATAGAGCCTTTATTGCATGGAACTTCCTTCCATCTCATATTGCTCAAACAAACAGCTAATCTGGTTTCAAAAAACAGATAAAGCAACACCTCGTGTCACAATGCCTCTCTCCTATTTGACCTAGATAGTTTGTGTGTATGCATTGATAGGTAGGCTAAGTGTGCCTTTTTTTAAATGTATGTAGTTCTGTCCTTGAGCTGTTCTTGTCTAATAATGTTCTGTATTATGTCATTCAGTATTATGTTTCATGTTTTGTGTTGAACCCCAGGAAGACTAGCTGCTGCTTATGCAACAGCTAATGGGGATCCTAATAAAATACCAAATACCAAAAGTAATAGTAGTAGCTTTGAAGGTAAAATAAAAAGTAACTGGGGCACACTTATGTTATAAACTTATCGTTCCATCAGTGGTGGAAAAAGTACCCATTTGTCATACTTCACTAAAATAAAGATACCTTAATAGAAAATGACTCAAGTAAAAGTGAAAGTCACCTAGTAAACTCCTACTTGAGTAAAAGTAAAAAAACGTATTTGATTTTAGATATACCTAGTATCAAAAGTAAAAGTATAAATAATTTCAAATTCCTTAAATTAAGCAAACCAGACGGCACGATTTTCATATTTTTATTTATTTACAGATAGCCAGGGGGCACACTCCAACACCCAGACACAATTTACAAACAAAGCATTTCTGTTTAGTGAGTCTGCCAGATCAGATATAGGGATGACCAGGGATGTTCTCTTTATGTGTGTGAATTAGACCATTTTCCTGTCCTGCTAAGCATTCAAAATGTAACGAGTACTTTTGGGTATCAGGGAAAATGTATGGAGTACAAAGTTCATTATTTCCTTCAGGAATGGAGTGAAGTAAAACTAAAAGTAATCAAAAATATATATAGTAAAGTACAGATACCCAAAAAAACTACTTAAGTAGTACTTTAAAGAATTTTTATTTTACTACACCACTGCGTTCCATTAATCATTATTGTGATACTTCAGTCAATTTATAGTGATATGGATTTTGGTCCATATTGCCCAGCTCTAGTAAATGCTAAGATACACCTCGGACATTTGAACCGAATGAAGAGATTCCTTCAGAGTGCCTGTTGAACCTTTAACATTCTAATGGCTATGTTTATCCATGTGTGTCTGGCTTTGTGTATCTGTCTGTTGTAATATCTTTAGACAGCAGCTCAAACAACACACCAATTACACTGACAAATTTCACAGAGAAAATTCCACTGGAGTCTATGGCCAGTTGCCCCTCTAGTTAGTGAGATGTACAGCCTTGCAAGACTCTGATAAGGCTACCATAATGGTGAGAAGCACTGCAGTTGTTGTCAGTGGACAGACTGGTAGTCAATATATCCAGCGTTTTACGCCACAGGTCTCTGTCTGCCTTATCTATCCTCTCTCTCACACAAGTGATTCAGTGTCCAAATCTAATCCTGCGAGCCAGAGCAATCATCATCATCGCATTTATCATGAGGAACGTTGTCAATGATGTTTGGTTCCCATGCATTCAGAACTGAAATGAGTGAAACAACTTTAGTTTCCCGTGATTCATCAGCTCTCAGGTCGAAGTACTCCAACACATTGCTAATCATATTCTTAAGATATTCGTTCATTAGCTAATTTCCTTATTTTTCAAACCTATTGTGATGATGTAATATGATTATGATATAATATATTCACCTTGGCTCCTCAAGCCCATTACTGAGAATAACAACCAGGCGGCAGATGCAAGAGGAGCTTTGAAGAGTAGGAAGAGGATGACAAGGAAAGGTAGTATGTGAGACAGGTTCATCTATTTGAAGATAGACAGAGCTCCTGGGCTGGGGCAAACAGTCTATAACAGCATGTAAATGAAGTAGCCTGTGCCAACAAGCCACTACTTTCTCTCTATCATGAATAAATATTAGTGGTTCTCACTCTCCCTCCAGATTGTGGGTGCGTTTTCTCCGCACAAAGCCATCTTTGGTGTCACATTCTACGTTGCTTCCTGTTGCTACACTGAGCGTCTTTATTAAAACAGTGGAAAAATGGGAACGGTAGGGCTGTCCTGTTATCAAAGAGCAGGTTGGATGGTAAACACAAAGTCATTAACCTCCGACCTCGCTCGATCACAAGCCGGGGGATGGTGATCTCCTCATCCCACTGTTTGGAAAAGAGATTCCCAGGAGCTTTGGGAGGTGTCAGGAAGAAATGGGCTCAAAATGGGCTTGCTTTACAGTGATACTGACAGTTCTTAACCTGTATAAATCTCCATTCATGTTTGTAATGTGCTCCAGAGAGAGTCCTTTCAGAGCAAATGCAATGTATCACCTATATCCATATTGAAAAGAGCAGGAAATTAAAGAAATTAAAGCGGAAACAAGAATATATTTGATTAATCATAATGACTATTGAGATAAAATGGAGCGAGAAGTCATGGGAGTCATATTAATGTATCGCTCACATACGGTAAGACGAGAGTGAGGCGGGCGACAACTTAATGAAACTCAGAGCACTGTACCGGGCCACGGCTAAACAGGCTAGTGGCGTTTGTGGAGTTGATTTGAGCTGGTGACAGACTGTCTCTGGTGACAGACTGCTGTCTACTTGGCAGTGAGCTTTAAATGGTTTCTCTGTCAGGGGGAATGGAGGGGATAAACTGCCCTCTCCAATCCCCTGACCCATTTAGGGACGAGATGAAAAGGCGGACAGACAGGCAATGCATGTTTCTCCTCCTTTATTCAGAGCCAGTCAGCTGATTAACAAAACAGTAAACATCCAGTGCATTTTTGACAGCCATTTTTCACCTGCCACTCCACATAAAGAGACAAGCGGCCCCCGAATTCTCACATGGCTTTTTTCTCTATCACTGTTACTCATATGCTAGCCTTCCAAACTCTCTCTCTCTCTCTCTCTCTAAAATTCTCTCTGCATCTCCTTCTCTCTTTCTGCAACTCTCTCTCTCACCTTATCTCTCACTTTGATGGCACAGTGACAAAAGATTAATCCAACTCAGCTGCTGAAAATAATTATTTCATTATGGGAAGAGTAATCATTACTAAGAACATGATTAAATATGTCTGCGTCTATTGACTCGGGCCTGTGTGTTTAATATATTTGTTTAATCAGTAGTTTAATGGAAATGTTGTCATTAATTAAGGATGGTGGTGTCAGAGGACTGCTGGGAGAGAATGAAAGAACAAGGGTCTCCTCTGGTTCACATGACAGATGTAAGATGACGATCAGCAGTTTGGGGAATTCCTCAGTCCCAGAATGAATCTTTCTCTCCATCTCTTGTTCTTTATCGCCCTTTAATTCTCTCTTTCTCTCACACACATACTCTCTCTCTCATTCTCTCTTGTTTTCTCTCTCTCTTGTTCTCTCCCTCTCTTCCTAGCTTGTTCTCTCTCTCTATCTCTCTCTCTCTCTCTGTGTAATGTACAATGTCCCTGGTTCCTGGTTCCCGGTTCTTGTTCCTCATTCATCCAATGTGATTGAAAGGTCTTGTTAATCTGATTGAAGTGTGCTGCTCTGCTCTTGTTAAAACAATGGAATAAGTCATCTCTTTGAGCTGGTGAAATAGCTCAAGTACAATTGGTGAAATATAGTAGTTGTGGTTGCAAAGGAGTGCTCTTAACAAGAGAGAACTGAAAATAATAACTAACTAAAACTGTATGTCATCTACAGATGTAGGATTTTAATTTGATCACTCTTTTCTTGCTGAGAATGTCAAATTAAGAGCAATCCTGCATCTGTACCGGCTTCAGGTATCATTGTTCAATTGGTAGATTGAGGTCCCACTTTATTTGGATAGTCCGGAGAGTCCCATATAGATGATCAACAGATGGTCATACTACAGTGCATTCGGAAAGTATTCAGACCCCTTGACTTTTTCCACATTTTGTTACATTATTATTTGTTGCCTTATTCTAAAATTCCTCACCAATCTACACACAATACCCCATAATGACGAAGCAAAAACTGATTTTTAGACATGTTTGCTCATTTATAAAACAATCAAAAAACTGAAATACCTTCTTTGCATAAGTATTCAGACCCTTTGCTATGAGACTCGAAGTTGAGCTCAGGTGCATCCTTTTTCCATTGATCATCCTTGGGATGTTTCTACAACTTGATTGGAGTCCACCTGAGGTATATTAAATTGATTGGACATGATTTGAAAAGGCACACACCTGTTTATATAAGGACCCACAGTTGACAGTGCATGTCAGAGCGAAATCCAAGCCATGAGGTTGAAGGAATTGTCCGTAGCGATCCGTGACAGGATTGTGTCGAGGCACAGATCTGGGGAAGGGCACCAAAACATTTCTGCAGCACAGAAGGTCCCCAAGAACACAGTGGCCTCCGTCATTCATCAATTGAAGAAGTTTGGAACCACCAAAACTCTTCCTGTGCAATCGGGGGAGAAGGGTCTTGGTCAGAGTCCCTCTGTGGAGATGGGAGAAACTTCCAGAAGGACAACCATCTCTGCAGCACTCCGCCAATCAGGCCTTTATGGGAGAGTGGCCAGACGGAAGCCAGTCCTCAGTAAAAGGCACATAACCACCCAGTTGGAGTTTGCCAAACGGCCCCTAAAGACTCTTAGACCATGAGAAACAAGATTCTCTTGTCTAATGAAACCAAGATTGAACTCTTTGGCCTGAATGCCAAATGTCACATCTGGATACAAACCTGGCACCATCCCTACGGTGACGCATAGTGGTGTCAGCATCATGCTGTGGTGATGTTTTTCAGCGGCAGGGACTGGGAGACTAGTCAGGATAGAGGGAAAGATGAACAGAGCAAAGTACAGAGAAATCCTTGATGAAAACCTGCTCCATAGTGCTCAGGACCTTAGACTGGGGCGAAGGTTCTCCTTCAAACAGGACAACAACCCTAATTACACAGCCAAGACAACGCAAGAGTGATTTTGGGACAAGTCTCTGAATGTCCTTGAGTTGCCCAGCCATAGCCCGGACTTGAACCCGATCGAACATCTCTGGAGAGACCTGAAAATAGCTGTGCAGCAACGCTCCCCATCCAACTTGACAGAGCTTGAGAGGATCTGCTGAGAAGAATAGGAGAAACTCCCCAAATACAGGTGTATCAAGCTTGTAGAGTCATACCCAGGAAGACTCGAGGCTGTAATCGCTGCCAAAGGTTCTTCAACAAAGTACTGAGTACTTTGCAAAAATGTGTAAATACCTGTTTTTACTTTGTCATTATGAAGCATTGTGTGTAGATTGATGAGGGGGGGAAACTATTTAATCAATTTTAGAATAAGGCTTTAACTTAACAAAATGTGGAAAAAGTCAAAGGGTCTGAATGCTTCCCGAATGCACTCTATCAACAAACTATCTGTTGATAAGCAACTGCTTGCTAAGGTTACGGTTAGGGTTAGGGATATGGTTAGGGTCAGGTTAAGGGTTAAGTTTAGGATTAGGATAAGGATTGAGGTGAGGGCTAGGGTTAGGGTTAGTAGATGTTACTGAGTAGATGTTAATTGATGTTATAGTCTGCAGAAAGTCTGTAGAGCATCTACAGATGGACTACCCAAATAAAGAGTTACCTATTGGTCTTGATCTAATCGATCTCAAACAGGTATTGTTCTACATTATTTACGCTCTTTCACCTCATATCTTACCACATCTCCACTCTCTCTCTTTCTTTCTCTCTCTCTCTCTCTAACTCTCCTCTCTCTCTCTCAATTCAATTCAATTCTCTCTCTAACTCTCATCTCTCTTTCTCCTTCTGTCTTTTTTTCTCTCGCTCTCTCGCTCTCGCTCTCTCGCTCTCTCGCTCTCGCGCTCTCTCGCTCTCGCTCTCTAACTCTCATCTTTCTCTCTTTCTCTTTCTCTTTCTCTCTCTCTCTCTCTCTCTCTCTCTGAGGGATTGCGCGGTCAGCCTGTGGTCTCACTGGGAGGTCAGGGGTTGCCTACAATCCCTTGTCAAGCCTCCACGAAGTAATTTCCATTTTAATGTCACACTTCTAATCTATCAAAGATGTGATGTACACGACACAAAGGGTTTAAGTGCTGTTCATAAATCACAGGGCCCCTGTGCTTTCACCTGGGTAATCAGTAGAATGACCCCCATATCTCACTATCTGTTGCCCCTTGTGCAGTAACACGACTCGGCTAGGCCACAACTGACTGCCTCCGAGGCAGTGGAAGTGTGTGGGGATACCTCACTATCCAAACACCATTCAGTTACGCCCCTGTGGTAGAGAATACTGTATAATACACGTTTCATCCCTCTGGATTTACTGCCCTGAGGATTATTCATATTGCCCATAATGATGACATTGTGTTGTTGATGTCTATCTTAATATTATTTTTGACATTTCTTAAGCAAATAATCATTTGTTATTTTCTAGAGCAAATAATCATTATCTCTTTAATGACATTATATTGGGATTAAAACATCCCCTATCCTGGGGGATTCCATCCAGCGAGGTTGTTATGTGGGTTATATGGACCGTGGTCAGGCTGAGCTGCCGCGCACGGCACACACTGCATGCCACACATGCAGCCCATGTCTGGGGGGGTAGAGAAATCTGCAGTGCAACCTTATGTTGATATTTCACAAATAAAATGATGTTTTCAACGTTGTGAGATGGGTGGTAGTTCCAGTGGCTGCCCTTCCCTCATGCTAGATGCAGGTTATTAATGCGCTCCAATAACTGTTAATTTCACTTTGGAGAAGTGATTTATGGCTAGATGGAGAGGAGAGGCATAATCTAATTGAGATCAGAATGGTTGTTTCTAACACAGTCATGCCTGTACCTTCCAGATGGGCCACCATGATTAATGCATAATGAGCAAATAATCCATGAAATTAATAAAAAAACTATTATTCAACCACTCGCCTCTCTTCATGGGAGAAAATAATAAATACAAATAGGAATGGAAGTGTTTTTCTCATTTTTTTACACACTTCAGAGGAGATCAGCAGGACAATCAATGGAGTGGATCGGCATAATCAATCTCAGATTGGCTTGTCTGTCTGCACGCTTGGTTTATAAAACAACAAGGAGGTGCTGGACCATTAATGTCTTCATCTAAATGTCTACATGTCTCAAACCACAAGACGGAGAGAGAACCGTGTCAACATATGGAAATGGAAGCACTATCAAAAGCAGCCAAATAAGAACTCAAAGTCAAATTTACTTAGCAGGTGCTGAAATGTTTCATCCTCCATGGCTTTGGTGGACGTATTTCTCCTTGGCAGTGTGAAACTGGTTGTGAAATAGACACAGCAATCACTGATTCTCAAAGAATCTGACAAGAAAACTTGTTTTATGAGGATGTGAGATGGATGAGATGGGATGAATGAAGCAAAGGAGGAGTGGATGTGGGTCAGACCACCTGACCCTCTCCTCTCCCCTCTAGCTGTTGCTCTCCCTCTTCCTCTCCCTCTCCCTCTCCATTTCTCCCTCTCTCTCTCCCCCTCTTGCTCCCTCTCCCTCTCCCTCTCTCTCTCACTCTCTCTCGCTGTCTCCAGGGTAATGACCTGGACAAAATATTAAATCAGGACGAGCGTAAGCCTATCCCTCCCTCAAGGGGTGAGAGGGGACAAAACGCAAAATAAAGCATTTAAGCATATGATATTACTTAGATACCCACAATGCCTCACAATTCGAAAATCCGGAGAATCGGGTGTGACCTGTTTCACTTAAAAAGATGAATGCTGTGTGAAAAGGAGCAGCCCCTTCATCGATTGACAAAACCATAACGTTTTCATCTTAAAATAGCCGCCGCATATCTGTCAAATGATCCATAATACTAAATGCTGACACCTTTCTAGAGAATATCCTGTATCGATTTTATCATAAGGATCAATCTTTCTGCAATATAACACACCAAAGACACACTACAGATGTAGGATCTTAATTTGAGCCAGTTAGCTAGAGCACAAAAATAATCCTGCAGTGACAGGAAATGTGAATTATTATGTGGATTATAATGAATCAACATTTTTGAAGGTGTTAATACATTTTTTATTAAGGCAAATCAAGTCTGAAATTTCTAAGTGGAAATGGCAAACTTTAGAATCCTTTTTAAAACTCAAATACACTAGAAATGTGCATTTCCTGCAATAGAGTGATAAAATGAAGATCCTACACTTGTAATGTTCACCTTTTGAATAGTATATTTACCATTATTTGATGTATGCCTCAGCATTGATAGGGGACACGAGGACATTAGAGTTGTATGGGGATAAACATGTCTCATTGGTAATGAAGTGTGGGTTGAATCTGGAGGGGCTGAGATAGTCTCTTTGTGCTATTACATCACACTATTTATTTGCGTAGCATGACTCTTACCCATTCTGACCTGCATAGTTTACATGTCATACATAACCCATTTATACAGCTGCAGCTGAGAGCCTTGGGGGCCACAGAGCTGGATACAGAAGTAGGATTTTAATGTGATCACTCTTTTGTTACTGATAATGTGTAGCTTGTAGTGTATGCCCTAACTACAACAAATGTCCATTCATTATACATACATAATAATTCACATTTCCTGTTGCTGCAGGACTTCCTGCTGTGGCAAACTGACTCAAATAAAGATCTGAACTAACTCCACTTGTCTGAGTGAGTGTGTGTGTGTACATATCTGGTTCAAACCCACACTTTACATCACGTGAGAAGTGAGCCATATACATAAAGTAGCTTTTTTCTTGTGTGGTCTACATTTATGTTTAACAAAATAGTATTATGTCAATTGTTCAATTGTTTTTTTCTTCTCAAAAGAAGATCAAAGATAACTCTTATAACAAAATTAACTTTTTTAATTACATAAAATAATTAAAATCTTGGTTCAAGAAATATACATACATTTAGATTCCTAGGCAATTAAGAACATGATCCTTGGCCTCCATGAAATCCTGAGGCTATTTTCAAGTCATCAAATTCAGTTGAAAAGATATCCCAAGGGGGAGGAAAGATTTCAATTTACTTAGCGAGCAGCTCTGTGCTTCCCTCTCAATAAATACCTGATGATTGGATTGAACACACTTTAAGTCATTGGCGATACATAGAGAAACTGTGAGGTCACCAGACTTTATAGAACCATTATAATGCCTGAGTGTGACCCAGAACGTGGGAAGTATTGCTTTGTGAGAACTGCGGCACCTTTACACACCTGTCATCGTTTCCCGCAAACATATACAGCAAACTGAATTATTTAAGGTCATTGTTACATTAATCCAATATATTGAACCAGCCCAAACACCTCCTCTCTGGATTGGGCAGCTCTGATTGACCAATAGATAGATTGATTGCTCCATTTATACAGCTCTAGGCTGATGTTGCTCTGTGTTCTACATGTCGCTGATTGGCAGTTTTGAGTATTTCTGTGATACAAAAACCAATGAAACGTCTTTAATTCTCATGAGTCAGCGTGTCACAGATGTGGACCGTTCCAGGAGATCCATGCTGTTTGCAACACGGTTTGGAGTTATGATCTGTCTATTAATCAATAAGTCAACAGCCCCACTGCAGTAACTCTGGAAAGCTCATTCTACATTGAATTAATTAGTACTAATTACTTTCTGTCCCAGTGTGTCTTTATATTGACCTCCTGTATTTTAAAAGAAAATAGAGGTAACTTACGGTTAAATCAAGTGTGTGTGTTTATGCGCGTCTGTGTTTGCGTGCGTGCGTGCGTGTGTGTGTGTGTGTGTGTGTGTGTGTGTGTGTGTGTGTGTGTGTGTGTGTGTGTGTGTGTGTGTGTTCATGTGTGTTTCTCTGAGTCTTGTGTCTTCTGGAAGGAAAATGGAGTGTTCTATAAGTATGTCATTCTATAATGGTGTGATTTAAGAATGTCTTTTTGTCCTGCTTCTGCCTATGGCATTATCATTATAATTGATTTATCATAATATATATATTATAATGTCCTTAAATTGGTATGGTATTCAAATTGCCAATTTTAAAAAATACAGCCCATGCCTCATATACTTGCATTGTACTTTGTATTCCATGTGACTTCTACTTTATTTCTTACTAAATTCACTAATGAAGTAGAAAGCTAGAAAGTAGACTTCCATTAAACATGAATAAATATACAATTATCTGTCCATTCAAAGACGAGACAGGTTGAAACTAAATACAGAAACAATCCACAGAGACCAATGTGCTGTGTTGTCTCTTTTTTCAATCTTTTTTCAATGCATTCTAGAGTTTTGGTTATTTCATAAAGATCTAAAGTTTATGAGACACTGTAACATTAATGTTTACCTTACCTTGCCAGTACACAATACAATACAATACAAGTTGGCCATACATAACCCTTCCAATGACTTTCCCAGACAGTATAGATCTGTAGTAGGAGTGGGGGGCAGACAGCTGTTGAGTCTGTGTCCTGGGGGCCTGGGGCTGGTGGTGGGCAGAGATCAGTGATCAAACCCCTCTTTAACATCTTACACTGCTGTGAGACAAATTGCGACAAATTTATATTTTTCCACTTTATAGGATTACAAAGGGGCCCCTTACGGGCGTCTCCATAGGCTAGAGACAGCAGCAGCAGCAAGGAGGGAGACACAGGCCGTTAATGAACAAAGAGGCTCAGGGGATTAGCTGCCAACCGTTGTTGCAGCCAGGCCATATGGAGATACCTCAGGACAACTGACAACCTGGGATCCCTGACAATCTGACATGTAATTGTAAAGTAATGCTGGTAATATCCTACTGTTATATAAATATATATTCTTATGATATTAACTGGAGTAGTACAATTATTTCTAAGTTTCCATAAACATTTAGAGGAAGTCGTTAAGCTAGCATTGACATTTATGTCTGGTTTTGGCCTTTTTTAATTAATGAATTCAATAAATGAACAAGCACCTGTAAATTCAAGTATAGGTATTGAGTAAAAATATCAAATAAATCTATCCTGTGTACTTTAAGGTCAGTGAGTGACTAGGTCAACAGAGCAGGAGTGTAATTACAAAATGGAACGTTTTGCAACTGTTTGGAGTAATGATTACACCCCAGGATTGAGACGGTGGCCTACTTTCTGCCACAGCCTTGACAGACCTGCAGGGCCTTGCATGCCGGAGAACAGACAAGAGCTGTGTCTGTCCACTTGTTGTGTCTGCGAAGAGAGGCAAGACCCTGCCAGCTTGATTTATCACCTCACACAGAGGAACAGTGCCTTTTATGGACCAGATCCTGCCTGGGAAAGTTAGTACACATGATAGAAAGTTGTCAGGTCCACGTAGATAGGCTGGGGGATCGACTTTACAGGACAAGGCTCAAATTGTGCCTTGTTTTCCTGGTCAATTCACTCCCAGCAAGCTATAATGACATTTTCCCATGCTCGCCAAGGCCCTGGCGTTTGTTTAGCAATGTCGCAACTGGGTGTTAATGCCTCTTTAGTTATGTCACCCCAAGCAGCTGAGGAGGTGCAGACTGCAGAAAAGAGGCGTCTGTGTCTCTGTCTTTGCTCTGTGTTTGCTCTGGCTCTGCTTACCACTGGGTTCTATACAGAAGCCAAAGTATCTCTGGCAGGCCGCAACTCCAACCTCAACTCTATTTCCTTATTTCTCTCTCAAACAGGGAAGATCCTTCTGTAATGTAATCATACAGCATCATGGAGGCTTAGTTTCTAGTTACAGTGCAGGACATATGACCTCATCTTGCTACAGATCATCTGGTATGGTTTACTAATCAATGATTCCAGAGATGTGTGTAAAGACTAGACAATGTAAATCAGTAGATCCCTATCCTCATTCCTCTCATACACGATGAGGTAAAAGCTGCAGGCTCCATTAACCTAGATACCCGAGAGAGTATGCTAAAAACACAGCCAAATCCAGTACTTTGTTTCTCTCTCTGTATATACAGAGAAACTGTTGCTATTGGCCTTAATGAAGTAATTTGGGCTTGCAGTTGATTTTCGAAAATGCTAAGCCCGAAACAAGCTCACTGATCTCTTTAGTGTCCTACCCGCCCACACATAGACACACAAGCACACACACCATACACCAAATGCATTTGCATAAACATTTCTATTGTTTCCTCTACGATGTAAGCTTCTGTAACTGCAAGAAAAACATGACTTTTCCAACCTTCTTTGAACACTCTCCTGACAGATTTATTTTACCTTTATTTAACTAGGCAAGTCAGTTAAGAACAAATTCTTATTTTAATGACAGCCTAGGAACAGTGGGTTAACTGCCTGTTCATGGGCAGAACAACAGTTTTATACCTTGTCAGCTGAGGGATTTGAACTTGCAACCTCCCGGTTGCTAGTCCACCGCTCTAACCACTAGGCTACCCTGCCGCCCCAAGGACACAACTAGGACCACACAGAAAGGGAAACATATTGATATTATAATCAGATTGTTCTTTGTTGTCTGTTGAAGCTTTGGTTACGATCTCTTTCGTCTCTGACCTTGCCATCTCCACAGAGTCATGTGCAGCTTGGTCCGACCTGCACTCCGCCTAGTTTGGTGTATTGACTGACCGCAGACACAAGCCTATACCTCCACTGGGTTAAATGGGTTTTCATTTTTTATTGGCAGGCCAATGACTGAGGTGTTTTGTTGAAGCTCTTTAGAGTTGAACAGTTCGGGGCCTCAATGTGTGTTTTATTGGCTCTCGTAAAATAGAACAATATTAAATTAAATCTAAAGAACAACAGAATGTCCGTTGAGAACAAATCGACAGAGAGGACATGGGGCTTGCAGTATGGGATGACACAAAGCAGGAATACATAGCTACATTCTGACTGTATATACAATCCATACCTTAACCAACAAATCAAATCACATTTTATTTTGTCACAGGCGCCAAATACAATAGGTGTAGACCTTACCGTGAAATGCTTACTTACAAGCCCTTAACCAACAATGCAGTTCAAGCAATAGAGTTAAGAAAATATTTACCATAAACTAAAGTAAAAAATAAATAAAAAAGTAACACAATGAAATAACAATAACAAGGCTATATACAGGGGGTACCTGTACTGAGTGAATGTGCGGGTGTACAGGTTAGTCGAGGTAATTTGTACAGGTAGCTAGGGGTAAAGTGTGGGTCAATTAATTGTTCAGCAGTCTTATTATTTGGGGTTAGAAGCTGTTAAGGAGCCTTTTGGTCCTAGGCTTGGCGCTCCGGTACCACTTGCCGTGCGGTAGCAGAGAAAACAGTCTATGACTTGGGTGACTGGAGTCTTTGACAATGTTTTGGGCCTTCCTCTGACATGCCTAGTATATAGGTCCTGGATGGCAGGAAGCTTGGCCCCAGTGATGTACTGGGCCGTATACAAAGGCACACTACAGGCAGGTATCCTAGTGGTTAAGAACGTTGAGTCAGTAACCAAAAGGTTGCTGGTTTGAATCCTCAAGAAGACGAGTTGAAAAATCTGACTGTGCCCTTGAGCAAGGCACTTATCCTTAATTGCTCATGATAAATGACATCTGCTAAATAACTAAAATGTAAACACTTAAAGTGCCTAGCAGAGGAGTGGCTTTACCTGGGTACAATTAACCATCTGGCCAAAACCCACTTTGTCCATTCATTGGTTTGAGAGAGAACTGTCCCACCAACATGGCTACTTTGACAACAGTGAGGGGTCATAGAAGCTCAGTGTCAGATGAGGTCATCACAAGCCTTCACTACGCCAGATCCAAGGTCCACAGCACCAGTGATCTCACCCTGACCTCTGATTGAGAGGGCCACACACACAGTGTGAGTGGTTGGTTTCCCAGGCAACTGGCACAGCTGAGTGTCCTCTGAGATACCTCCTTGGTTCCTCAGCAGTCTTTCTCTGACAGGCAGCCTGACAATAAATAACTATATGAAAAATGAGGAGGTAGGGAGAGCACAATAACCTGCTGAACTAGAGAACCTCTTATCATTGATTATGGAAATGTCTCTCCCGGTGACTTGAGTCTTAAGCATTGATTAAATGCAACAGAGAAAAGACTTTGGCAGTTAAATCAGAGTTTTATTAGATATACCTCTCCCCCTCACTGCACGAAATCACCACTGTTTCAAAAATCAGATCATTTTTGTGTATATACTCTGTTGTCTTGAAAATTAAATTACCTGCTCAGAAATGTTAATGTCAGGTGACCTTGGGGCGGGTTTCTTGACCTTTGCCCTTTGATACTGGGGAGCGTCTGGAGCTGTGGTCATGAGGGGAGTCGCAGGGAGGAGAGCCAGGAGGTCAGGACCATGTACTTAAGTTCCCCTCTCTCCTTGGTCCGGCCTGATTTGGCATGGACAGACATCCTATGATTTGGCATTCAGATCAATAGATTCTCCCAGATTGACTTCATAAGTAGGCCATAAGAACCATTTTAGATATTAGCGCTTGACAAAGTGAGGCTGTCTGGAGTTCATGCTCCTGCCTCTCACTTAAGCTCTCACCAGAGCAATAAACTCTGAAAAAATATGGGTGAATCATCCACATTTACCTTAAGTCGCCGAAAAATATAACATTAGGAAAATCGTCTCCACCGCTGGTTCAATAACATCGTAGAGGTGTGTAGAGGCAATGGTTTCAATTCCATTTACATCCTGAAAATACCCGTACTTGTCGGGATGACTTATTCACAGTAAAAGGGACTCTTAAAGGGGCACTTATCAATTGCTACATCCATTTTAGGATTTATAAATGAATGATATGTAGTGTACCCTTAATTTGCTTTGATCAACCCCTACAAAAAATGTCAATTTATTATAATCCACATAATAATTCACATTTTACACAATTTGCTGTTGTGCAGGATTATTTTCCTACTGTAGCAAACTGGCTCAAATTAAGATCCTATGTCTGTAATTTACACTGAGTACATAAAACATTAAGAACACCTGCTCTTTCCAGGTGAATCCAGGTGAAAGCTATGATCCCATATTGACTTCACTTGTTAAATCCACTCCAATCAGTGTAGATGAAGCCCTTTCCAAAAGCGCCCTCTTTGGCCTCATGGGTTGAATGTTATTAATGTTTTTTTAAATAACTTTACAATTAATAAAGATTATACAAATTTTAAAAACTATCAAAATACGGTGTTTCTATGTCAAACACTTTTGTTGTATTTCAGTGTTCTGTGATGTACTGTATATTAAATGTAATACTGGGATGCAAACTCGGTTGACTCCTTTTTTCTACTCCTTTTTATAAGCTCATGTGTGAGGTATATACTTTTGTTTCAAAGTAGATTTCTTTAAGACTACCAAGAAACACTATATGTAACCCTGATTTAGCACACTGCAGTAAAAGGTTAAATAATGATTTTTAAGCCTTGGGAATTGGGACATGGATTGTGTATGTGTGCCATTCAGGTGGTGAATGAGCAAGACAAAAGATTTACAGTAAGTGCCTTTGAATGGGTTGTGGTAGTAGGTGCCAGGTCACCGGTTTGTGTCAAGAAATGCAACGCTGCTGGGTTTTTCACACTCAACAGTTTTCTGTGTGTATCAAGAATGGTTCACCACCTAAAGGACAACCAGCCAACTTGACACAACTGTGGGAAGCATTGGAGTCAACATCGGCTAGCGTGGAACGTTTTCCATCGGGACACAGTAGAGTCCGTGCCTCGGGGGGGGCAACTCAAAGTACATAGCCTCGCTATTATTTTACTACTGCTCTTAAATTATTTGTTACTTTATTTCTTATTTTTGTAGGTATTTTTCTTAAACTGCATTGTTGGTTAAGGGCTTGTATGTAAGCATTTCACTGTAAGGTCTACACCTTCTGTATTCAGCACATGTGACAAATACAATTTGATTTGATTTGAATTTTAGGAAGACATTCCTAATGTTTGGTATAATCAGTATATAAATGCCTCATGAGCTTAGTTCAGCTTTTCTACCCCATCAGAACCCAAAATATAAGCTTGTTGTACTCAAATGTTTTTAAACTAAGTAAATGTTAACAAACACTATATTCTGGAGCCTCAAAATATGGTTAAAACTCTAATGTTGATATCATGGACAGTCAGTCTTTGCATCCAAAGCTCTGTCTAAGAATTTGAGAGTGGTTACATTTCTCCAGCCCCATCCCTCAGCGTTTTACTGAAACAGGGGCTGGGAGACATGTTGTTATTGGTTCTACTGCTGATTGCCCCTCTAAAGACATTAGACCAATAATACTTTGGGGACAGAGAGAATTGTAGAAAATTTGTTTTTAAGTCACCATTTTCAAAATGCAGTTATCCATGTAGAAGCGGCAACCTTGGGACTACACACAAATTGCTAGCCATCCTTTAAAATCAACCAAATGCATCTTGAATGGGAATCTCTTATTCCTCCCAAAACATCAATGCACATGTAAAGCAGCACCAGATGTGACAATAATATTTCTGTGGCTACAGGGGATGTTCACCTTTTCTTCATTTTTCTTCCGGGCCTAATATTTAATGCTGTTTCCACCAAACGCACCGACAGTCACAATGAAAATGCTGTCATTGGCCACGTGTCACAGCGACACCGCGGTCGCTATTGAGTGAGACGTCTACAGTAATGGAGTGACGGGCCTGAGTAGAGACACCCGCTGAAACACATTTAGATAATATGGCGGGGCAGTTCCCTGTTTAACATGTGATGCATTCGGTGGGATAGGAAGGGAGGCTGACGACGGCGGTGTCACAGCCGGGAGGGAGGCACATTATCATAATTTACAGGCTGCATTTGTCAAAACATAGGATCTGTATAGAAGCTAATGATCCAGGATCTTGAGACTTTGATCAACCATTAAATGACAGATAATCAGATAATCCCGCCCCACCAACACCCCCAAGATAAATGTACTATTAAAGTAAAAATTCTGGATATTGAATGAGAAACTTGCTGAAAATATTGGTAGGGAAAACTCAATCAACAAAACTCATGATATTCATCGAAACCGGCAGTACACTACACTGCATACACATTGAATGCACTAATAACCAATCCCAGAAACGAGTTTTGAGGCACACACACAAACATTAGAACATTTGGGTTATGACCAGTTTATGGCTATTTTCTATATCTTTAGCTCTTATTGCACAGAAGACCACAGTAGTCGAGCATACTTGTATAGAGTAAACTAGCTAGTAATTGGTCGACAATATTGCGACACTGCGTGTGTCTGACTACCTGTTACATACGTTTGTAACGTTACTGCACATTTCCAAATTCATCAGATATATTTATTACTAACCCTTCTTCTATACGTGGTTCCATGGGTATTACAGTCTGCCATCAAACAACATTATACAGTGCCGTCGTAAAGTATTCAGACCACTTGACTTTTTCCACATTTTGTTACGTTACAGCCTTATTCTAAAATGTATCAAATTGATTTGTTTCCCTCATCAATCTACACACAATACCCCATAATGGCAAAGCAAAAACAGGTTTTTAGAAATGTTTGCACATTTATTACAAATACAAAACAAAAAAAATCACATTTATATAAGTATTCAGACTCTTTACTTTGTTGAAGCATCTTTGGCAGCGATTACAGCCTCGAGTCTTCTTGGGTATGACGCTACATGCTTGGCACACCTGTATTTGGGGAGTTTCTCCCATTCTTCTCCACAGATCATCTCAAGCGCTGTCAGGTTGTATGGGGAGCTTTGCTGCACACCTATTTCCAGGTCTCTCCAGAGATTTTAGATCGAGTTCAAGTCCGGTCTCTGTCTGGGCCACTCAAGGACATTCAGAGACTTGTCCCGAAGCCACTCCTGTGATGTCTTGGCTGTGTGATTATGGTCGTTGTCCTGTTGGAAGGTGAACCTTTGCCCCAGTCTGAGGTCCTGGGTGCTCTGGAGCAGGTTTTCAACAAGGATCTCTCTGTACTTTCTCCGTTCATCTTTCAGTCTCTCAGTCCCTGCCGCTGAAAAACATCCCCACAGCATGATGCTGCCACCACCATGTTTCACTGTAGGGATGGTGCCAGGTTTCCTCCAGATGTGACGTTTGGCATTCAGGCCACAGAGTTCAACCTTGGTTTCATCAGACCAGAGAATCTTGTTTCTCATGGTCTGAGAGTCTTTAGATGCCTTTTGGCAAACTCCAAGTGGGATTTCATGTGCCTTTTACTGAGCTGTGGCTTCCCTCTGGCCACTCTACCATAAAGGCCTGATTGGTGGAGTGCTGCAGAGATGGTTGTCCTTCTGGAAGTTTGTTACATCTCCACAGAGGAACTCTGGAGCTCTGTCAGAATGACCATCGGGCCACTCTACCATAAAGGCCTGATTGGTGGAGTGCTGCAGAGATGGTTGTCCTTCTGGAAGTTTCTTCCATCTCCGCAGAGGAACTCTAGAGCTCTGTCAGAGTGACCATCGGGTTCTTGGTCACCTCCCTGACCAAGGCCCTTCTCCCCCGATTGCTCAGTTTGGCAGGGTGACCAGCTTTAGGAAGAGTCTTGGTGGTTCCTAACTTCTTCCATTTAAGAATGATGGAGGCCACCTTGTTCTTGGGGACTTTCAATGCTGCAGACATGTTTTGGTACCCATCTACTGATCTGTGCCTAGACACAATCCTGTTTTGGAGCTCTACGGAAAATTCCTTCGACCTCATGCCTTGGTTTCCAATTGAATTTACCACTTGTGGACTCCAATCAAGATGTAGAAACATCTCAAGGATGATCAATGGAAAAAGGATACTTATGTAAATAAGTTATTTCTGTTTAGTTTTTTTCAGAAATGTGCTAAATGTCTAAAAAACTGTTTTCGCTTTGACATTATGGGGTATTGTGTGTAGATTGATGAGGATTTTTTTTATTTAATCCATTTTAGAATAAGGCTGTAACGTAACAAAATGTGGAAAAATTTCCAAAGACACTGTACATGAAGCCTATACAGTAGGATATTATAGCTAGCCTGGATATTATGTCTAGCCTGGATTTTATAGCTAGACTGGATATTATGGCTAGACTGGATAATATAGCTCGCCTGGATATTATGGCTAGCCTGGATTATATAGCTAGCCTGGATATTATAGCTAGCCTACCTCAAAACAGATGTCCATGAACCACCACCAACCACTCTACTTATTTTAATGGATGGCTATATTTTAACGTGTAGGTGGCTTATGAGCACCAATATATTTTAGCTCTACATTTCCTTCATAACGCTAAGTTTGAAAATTATTTGCTAGGAAAAAACTAAGCAAGTCGACATGTTTCATCTAGCTAAGCTACCTTGCTTGAATACTTGATAACAGTGCAAGGTAAACAACTCTCTATCTATAAAGTTGACAGATCAGTCCATTCAAAGTTACCGGGCATAAGACGTTGATTTATCTGTGGCCAATGACAATGAGCCTTCTTGGGCGGGCACTTCTACTGTAAATCAATGGAACACCGAAGATGGACTTTTGCTGGCCAGCTCTCCCAGCAGGTCATGGGGGACATGGTGTCCCCCACCCTGAGCCAATCACGTGCAACCAGAGAAGATCAACGATGCCTACACACTGTAATTTCTCTGTCTGCCCCTCCTCTAAAGAAAACACCAAGCGAGGCTGAAACAGTTGCATTTTGGAGCTGCCTTACTCAACGAAAATGTTTCAAAAAACAATACAATGGGAAAGCAACCATTTATTCTTTATTAGATCAAGCTATTTTTTTAGAAAATGTAATTGTTTGCTAAATGGTGTGTAATGTTAAAAGGGACGGCAGGGTAGCCTAGTGGTTAGCGCGTTGGACTAGTAACCGAAAGGTTGCAAGTTCAAATCCCCGAGCTGACAAGGTACAAATCTGTCGTTCTGCCCCTGAACAGGCAGTTAACCCACTGTTCATAGGCAGTCATTGAAAATAAGAATTTGTTCTTAACTGACTTGCCTAGTAAAATTAAAAATGTTGTTGTGACATGAAATAACAGAGTTGCATGCATATTGGTGCAGCGCTGCCCAATGTGACGCATAGTCACTAAGAACAACACGTTAAACCACTGAAACTCAATCACCAATTGGAGGACAGTTACTGGGATGGGTCATTCCATTTCATAGTTTAACTGAGCATCAATCATTATGTACAGTACATGAAACAAGAGCAGTCTCATACTGTAACAGCATTGTGTGACCATTCCAACAGACAGCCAGAAGACAACAGATCCCCCTACCTGGGCTCGTCCAACACATGTATCAACTTAGCTAATACTCCTATAACACCTCTGATTAACAACTCCAGACTGCTGGGAACTCTGCATGAAACTGATTCAACCTTCACCAACCAGTGGGCACTTTCATTCCCTTCCTTCCCTTCTCTACACCTAGATAATATACACTCCATAAGACCATCAGTACATGAAAGGAATCCAGCACCATACTGCTGCTTTAATTCCATTAATTAAGGGCATAACCCATTATGAATGCACTTCATCACTTTTTTATGAATTACCCCATTACACTTTTTGGTGGCAATAACTCCACCTTGGTGAGTGAGGGCTTTGCAACCTACGTCCGGGATCCAGCCCCAAATGAATGTATAATCAGGCTTTGATCGCTATGGCAGACTCGGCTAAGGCTTCCTCAGAACGCCAGGGCACAATCTATTAATTCACCACCATTTTCCTAAGTGTTTTCACCCCACCATGACCCTGCCACTTTATCTGTTGTTTTTTATTTTCAGAGTGCATGCTGTCCATATGTTCCTGTAATAGTTGCTATAATTCTTGAGCAATAGGGGCTAGTGTTTTATTGGTCCTTAGTAAAAAACGAAGAGGGAAAGAATGCATTTTAATAAAACCCCTTAGCAATACACTAATGGGCGAGCACTGATGTATTTGCATAGAGATGAATTACACTTGGCTTGACGTGACTTTTAAAATATGATTGAGGAGGTTATTATTGGTGGACTATGATAAGTGTTAACAGGTTATTTTAGCACGGCTATTGCTAATAATATTCAGAGCGAAAGACTTGGGTGATGAGGGCAGGTTCTCGCAGCCAGTCAACTGAAGGTGCTCATTTTGTCATTACTTAGCCCAGCTTTCCCCCTGCCTTCATTGCTCTATTCCAAAGCAGGAGAAATGACACAAAGTATTTAACCAAGCATCGAGCTTCTGCGCAGAGCTCTTTGAACGAGGCCATTCCCAACTTTAGTCTCCTCATCAATCACAACAGTTTACGTCCCTTTTTTTAATAAGAAACAACATTGATAAGAGCAGTGTTAAAAATAGCATAAGCTCAGAGACAGAACAGTCTGAGAATGAGTTATTACTAGTACACCTACAACCTGTGTTGTCATCTGACTGAGTAAGGATTAGCTTTAATCCTTAGTTGCTTGTTACGTCAATATTTTGACTTATTAATTAAATAATATATATACCCATTGATTTTTGTACCGCTATATATTGACTCAGTACCATTTGTCTAGTTATTGTTATTGTTCCTTTTTTGCTAATTTATCTTACTTTTTAACTCTGCATCGTTGGGAAAGGTCTCGTAAGTATTTTATTTTTTATTTTTATTTCACCTTTATTTAACCAGGTAGGCTAGTTGAGAACAAGTTCTCATTTACAACTGCGACCTGGCCAAGATAAAGCATAGCAGTGTGAGCAGACAACACAGAGTTACACATGGAATAAACAAATTAACAAGTCAATAACACAGTAGAAAACAAAGGGGGAGTCTATATACAATGTGTGCAAAAGGCATGAGGAGGTAGACGAATAGTTACAATTTTGCAGATTAACACCGGAGTGATAAATGATCAGATGGTCATGTACAGGTAGAGATATTGGTGTGCAAAAGAGCAGAAAAGTAAATAAAAACAGTATGGGGATGAGGTAGGTGAAAATGGGTGGGTTATTTACCAATAGACTATGTACAGCTGCAGCGATCGGTTAGCTGCTCAGATAGCTGATGTTTGAAGTTGGTGAGGGAGATAAAAGTCTCCAACTTCAGCGATTTTTGCAATTCGTTCCAGTCACAGGCAGCAGAGTACTGGAACGAAAGGCGGCCAAATGAGGTGTTGGCTTTAGGGATGATCAGTGAGATACACCTGCTGGAGCGCGTGCTACGGATGGGTGTTGCCATCGTGACCAGTGAACTGAGATAAGGCGGAGCTTTACCTAGCATGGACTTGTAGATGACCTGGAGCCAGTGGGTCTGGCGACGAATATGTAGCGAGGGCCAGCCGACTAGAGCATACAAGTCGCAGTGGTGGGTGGTATAAGGTGCTTTAGTGACAAAACGGATGGCACTGTGATATACTGCATCCAGTTTGCTGAGTAGAGTGTTGGAAGCCATTTTGTAGATGACATCGCCGAAGTCGAGGATTGGTAGGATAGTCAGTTTTACTAGGGTAAGCTTGGCGGCGTGAGTGAAGGAGGCTTTGTTGCGGAATAGAAAGCCGACTCTTGATTTGATTTTTGATTGGAGATGTTTGATATGAGTCTGGAAGGAGAGTTTGCAGTCTAGCCAGACACCTAGGTACTTATAGATGTCCACATATTCAAGGTCGGAACCATCCAGGGTGGTGATGCTAGTCGGGCATGCGGGTGCAGGCAGCGATCGGTTGAAAAGCATGCATTTGGTTTTACTAGCGTTTAAGAGCAGTTGGAGGCCACGGAAGGAGTGTTGTATGGCATTGAAGCTTGTTTGGAGGTTAGATAGCACAGTGTCCAATGACGGGCCGAAAGTATATAGAATGGTGTCGTCTGCGTAGAGGTGGATCAGGGAATCACCCGCAGCAAGAGCAACATCATTGATATACACAGAGAAAAGAGTCGGCCCGAGAATTGAACCCTGTGGTACCCCCATAGAGACTGCCAGAGGACCGGACAGCATGCCCTCCGATTTGACACACTGAACTCTGTCTGCAAAGTAATTGGTGAACCAGGCAAGGCAGTCATCCGAAAAACCGAGGCTACTGAGTCTGCCGATGAGAATATGGTGATTGACAGAGTCGAAAGCCTTGGCAAGGTCGATGAAGACGGCTGCACAGTACTGTCTTCTTTATCGATGGCGGTTATGATATCGTTTAGTACCTTGAGTGTGGCTGAGGTGCACCCGTGACCGGCTCGGAAGCCAGATTGCACAGCGGAGAAGGTACGGTGGGATTCGAGATGGTCAGTGACCTGTTTGTTGACTTGGCTTTCGAAGACCTTAGATAGGCAGGGCAGGATGGATATAGGTCTGTAACAGTTTGGGTCCAGGGTGTCTCCCCCTTTGAAGAGGGGGATGACTGCGGCAGCTTTCAATCCTTGGGGATCTCAGACTATATGAAAGAGAGGTTGAACAGGCTGGTAATAGGGGTTGCGACAATGGCGGCGGATAGTTTCAGAAATAGGGGGTCCAGATTGTCAAGCCCAGCTGATTTGTACGGGTCCAGGTTTTGCAGCTCTTTCAGAACATCTGCTATCTGGATTTGGGTAAAGGAGAACTTGGAGAGGCTTGGGCGAGGAGCTGCCGGGGGAGGAGCTGTTGGCCGAGGTTGGAGTAGCCAGGCGGAAGGCATGGCCAGCCGTTGAGAAATGCTTATTGAAGTTTTCGATAATCATGGATTTATCGGTGGTGACCGTGTTACCTAGCCTCAGTGCAGTGGGCAGCTGGGAGGAGGTGCTCTTGTTCTCCATGGACTTCACAGTGTCCCAGAACTTTTTGGAGTTGGAGCTACAGGATGCAAACTTCTGCCTGAAGAAGCTGGCCTTAGCATTCCTGACTGACTGCGTGTATTGGTTCCGGACTTCCCTGAACAGTTGCATATCACGGGGACTATTCGATGCTATTGCAGTCCGCCACAGGATGTTTTTGTGCTGGTCGAGGGCAGTCAGGTCTGGGGTGAACCAAGGACTGTATCTGTTCTTAGTTCTGCATTTTTGAACGGAGCATGCTTATCTAAAATGGTGAGGAAGTTACTTTTAAAGAATGACCAGGCATCCTCAACTGACGGGATGAGGTCGATGTCCTTCCAGGATACCCGGGCCAGGTCGATTAGAAAGGCCTGCTCACAGAAGTGTTTTAGGGAGCGTTTGACCGTGATGAGGGGTGGTCGTTTGACTGCGGCTCCGTAGCGGATACAGGCAATGAGGCAGTGATCGCTGAGATCCTGGTTGAAGACAGCGGAGGTGTATTTGGAGGGCCAGTTGGTCAGGATGACGTCTATGAGGGTGCCCTTGTTTACAGAGTTAGGGTTGTACCTGGTGGGTTCCTTGATGATTTGTGTGAGATTGAGGGCATCTAGCTTAGATTGTAGGACTGGCGGGGTGTTAAGCATATCCCAGTTTAGGTCACCTAACAGAACAAACTCTGAGGCTAGATGGGGGCGATCAATTCACAAATGGTGTCCAGGGCACAGCTGGGAGCTGAGGGGGGTCGGTAGCAGGCGGCAACAGTGAGAGACTTATTTCTGGAGAGAGTGATTTTCAAAATTAGTAGTTCGAACTGTTTGGGTATGGACCTGGAAAGTATGACATTACTTTGCAGGCTATCTCTGCAGTAGACTGCAACTCCTCCCCCTTTGGCAGATCTATCTTGACGGAAGATGTTATAGTTGGGTATGGAAATCTCTGAATTTTTGGTGGCCTTCCTGAGCCAGGATTCAGACACAGCAAGGACATCAGGGTTAGCAGAGTGTGCTAGAGCAGTGAGTAAAACAAACTTAGGGAGGAGGCTTCTGATGTTGACATGCATGAAACCAAGGCTTTTACGATCACAGAAGTCAACAAATGAGGGAGCCTGGGGACATGCAGGGCCTGGGTTTACCTCCACATCACCCGCGGAACAGAGAAGGAGTAGTATGAGGGTGCGGCTAAAGGCTATCAAAACTGGTCGCCTAGAGCGTTGGGGACAGAGAATAAGAGGAGCAGGTTTCTGGGCATGGTAGAATATATTCAGGGCATAATGCGCAGACAGGGGTATGGTGGGGTGCGGGTACAGCGGAGGTAAGCCCAGGCACTGGGTGATGATGAGAGAGGTTGTATCTCTGGACATGCTGGTTGTAATGGGTGAGGTCACCGCATGTGTGGGAGGTGGGACAAAGGAGGTATCAGGGGTATGAAGAGTAGAACTAGGGGCTCCATTGTGAACTAAAACAATGATAACTAACCTGAGCAACAGTATACAAGGCATATTGACATTTGAGAGAGACATACAGCGAGGCATACAGTAATCACAGGTGTTGAATTGGGAAAGCTAGCTAAAACAGTAGGTGAGACAACAGCTAATCAGCTAGCATAACAACAGCAGGTAAAATGGCGTTGACTAGGCAACGGGGCCGACAGATAAAACATAAACAAGCAGAATGGAGTACCGTGATTAATGGACAGTCCAAAGTGCATCAGCTATGTAGCCAAGAGATCAGTGTCCAGGGGGCAGCGGTGGATGGGGCAGGGAAGCTGGACTGGCGAGTGTTATCCAGGTTGAAAAAAAGTTAACAATGACTAAATAGCTTGTAGCTAGTTAGCTGGTTAGCTTCTGGAGGTTCTTGAGTGTGTTCTGAAAATAAAAAATAATAGCGATTCCGTGTCACATTGGGTGAGGCAGGTTTCCGGAAAGGTATAAACAGATTAAAAATCAAAAAGAGATAGAAAGTGAGTATGGGTCCGGTGCGTGTTTGGGACGCGGCGATTCAGACGGTTAGCAGGCCTGTGCTAACAAGCTAACAATTCGTAGGCCTGGGCTAAACAAGCTAGCAGTTAGCAGGCCTGTGCTAACAGGCTAACAGTTCGTAGGCCCGGGCTAAACAAGGTAGCAGTTAGCGGACCGGGGCTAGACAAGCTAGCAGGCCGAGTTTAGCAAGCAGGGAGATAGCGAGGGCTAGAGAGTTGGCCTTTGGGGGACGTCGCGATGGGGTGAGTCTGTTTATTCCTCTTCATGCGGTGACATCGATAGACCGGTCGTGGGCCCGGGTATTGTAGCCCAGGAGTATGCTACGGTGGTAGTACAGGTGCGCTGGCCGGGCTAGCTTCACGCTAAGTGGGTGGAAGCGCTAGCCAGGAGTAATCATCTGGGGTTGCGGTTTAGCTAGATAGCTAGTTGTGAAGATCCAGCTGAAAAATGTTCCGGTTGCGGTGGGAATCCGGGGATGAATCCGGGGATGAAAAATAAATAGGTCCGTTATGCTCTGGTTAGAGTCGCGTTGTTCGAGCTGGCGAGAGCTTTCCGAGCTAAAGGTTAGCTTAGCTGATGACCGGTTAGCTGAAGACCGCTAGCATAGCTGGTGGTTAGCTGGCTAGCTTCAGTTGAGGGGTTCCGGTTCAAGTAAATATAAATACTTTAGGAAAAATAGCTACATTGGGTGAGGCGGGTTGCAGGAGAGTATTTGGAAGCTTAGGTTTAGCAAAATGTTTTTGAAGAGATATGCGAAGAAAAATATGTAAAAAACGAAAAATATACGGTATATACAAGGGACACGAGACAGGACAACTTACTGCTACGCCATCTTGGAGACAAGCACCTGTTGTAAGTAAAGTAAGTAAGTAAAGTCTACACCTGTTGTATTCAGTGCATGTGACAAATACAATTTGATTTGATTAGAGATGCCTCATTAGCTCAGTTCAACAGTCTTACCCCATCAGAACCCAAAATATAAGCTTGTTTTGCTCTAATGTTTGTAAACAATGCAAATAGATATACATATTAGTCTCAAAACATGGTTAAAACTATCATTTTGATATCACGGATGGTCAGTCATCGCCTCCATACCTCTGTCTATGAATTTGAGTGTTTACATTTCTCCAGGCCCATCGTTTAGCTTTTCACCAAACCTGAGGCGGAGTGTCCTCTTTGTTATTGTTTCAATTAAGGATCCAAGCTTTAAGTATGGTTTTCATGCTTACTTACATCTCTCTATTTGTGCAACTACATCTGTTCATAAGCCAGTATAAGAGTGATGGCATTGACAGGAGAGAGGTGAGACATCATTAGAGGAGATTATCTCAGAAAAACTACTTGAGAAACATCCCACCCAGGGTGTCTTCCCCAGACACAGAGTCAGGAGACAGCCAGGGGACGTTGAGAAAACATCCCACCCAGTGTGTCTTCCCCAGACACAGAGTCAGGAGACAGTCAGGAGACGTGGGCACAACACTAAAAAGGCCACAAAGGCTAAGGACTGTAGATGTTATCTGATCGATGAAATATACATACACACACCACTCACACACCAGGTGAAGGCACCTGCCACCTGCATAAACCCTTGTCTATCGTGGGATCGAGTTAATCATCAACATAAGTTGCCATTTATTTGCTCAAGCAGACAGAGCAATTAACATTGACTTTATTTCCAGACTCTATGGGCCACTGATTACTACGCTCACTGAGCAATGTAACACTGCAATAATGAATTAGCTACATTCTTATGGAACGAGGTGTATTCAGAGCTCTAGGACACACTATGGTTTGATTCAAGCATAAATGTGAAGAAACGGGAGAGATAATAATATAAAGATGAGAATGTGTCTCTAATGTGAACACTGTGAAAAGCCCCTGTTTTGGTCCTCTCTGACAGTCGGTTGCTGTGTGGCCGTATAGATTTGTATAATTGGGGCTCCCAAGGTGCTCCTTATCACAAGCCTCCAAACGGGAGAAGGGAGAGATAAGGTTGCAGGCAAATATGAGCTGAGTGGGATCCACAGCCTCCTGTGACACATGTCTTTGTGTGCAATCTCTTGTAGAACATGGTCAACTGAGAGCCCCATCAACGGGCTCTTTATGAAGATAGCAAGCTAATGCTAACACATTAGTCAGACCACTAAATAGCAAATTATTTATTGGGGTTTCAACAGGTAGGGATATGAAAACATAGTTAAAACCATAAATGGTATTGTATATTTTGGGTAGTATGATGAATCTATTTGGGTTTTTTGTTTAACCTCAATAAAAAAGCTTCCCAAAAACATGTTATTTTAAGAACCATGCAGTTAGTCATCATGACATTACATTGCTCCAAGCTAAATGTTTTTTTTTTTTACCACAAATTCACTTTCTGATGTAACAATAATACAATGTACATTGAGACAAGGGCTGAGACATAGTGAAACTGTATAGGTCAGAGTGTACAAATGCCTTCTTTAGAAGCAGGGCATTTATATCTCTACCAATTAACCTCTCCTCCAGGGTGTGTTTTATTGGGGAAGCTGGAGACCCAGTAGCATCTGGCAGATCTAGTAGGACAGCCATGGTTGGCAGAGTGGTGTAGGTGAGTGTTGTCAGAGAGCAGGCTGGCAGGCAGGCTGGCAGAGCAATAAGTCGGCAGATGCTGCTGCCAGTCCCTGGGGAAAACTAGTCATGTTCTCCACACCTGGAACACACAGAACCAGTGTTCTCCACACCTGGAACACACAGAACCAGTGTTCACCACCCATAGAACCCAAAGAACCAGTGTTCACCACCCCTGGAACCCACAGAACCAGTGATCTCGACACCTGGAACCCACAGAACCAGCGTTCACCACCCCTGGAACCCACAGAACCAGTGATTTCGACACCTGGAACCCACAGAACCAGCATTCACCAGCGCATCAACAGCTCATATTTAGCACTCTAGCACTCATATTGTGCTAGAAATCTCATCTTGTAAAAATCTCACAATAATAAAATCACCAATGTCAGAATATTTTGGGTGCAAACACTTATTCTTCCACCAGTTTTATTGAGGCCACGTCGTGCCAAAATGAAAACTATGTCCAGTGATAACCACTTTGGTTGCTGCTTTTCAGAATAACTCAATTTTTTAAAATAAAACATGCACTCTTTAGTTCTCACCCAGAGTGAGTCCGCATTTCATTACTCATTCAAAATCCATTTGAGGAGGTGGACAGGACAAAGCTCATTTTGAGTGCTTTTTGTGCTGACTGATATTATAGCCATAAAATGAATTGAAGAGTAGCAGCAGCTAAGAATGACAAGTAGCACACACTGCACTGACCCATGTGGCAGTGTGCAATGCCAGGTACATAGAGGAGCTATCTCCCCAGCGCCATGACATGACATTGCCATACCGCAACCTCCATCTGAAATAATTTAATTGAGTGTGGCCACTGCAGAAGGCCTAGCTACTCAATTTAATAATAACGGAGCAGCTAGTCATCCTAACCACTATTCACGCTGGTCACCATCTTGCTGGTCTCATGAGCTCTCTCTCAGGTTGCATGGTCCTCGTGCATCACACTTTAGGTTTGAGGTGGTTTCCACTAATAGGATGCCTTCAAGGAAGTCACAGTTTTGTGCAAAGAAATTCATTTTCACTGCCAGTATGAACAGAAAGGGGAATAAGAGCACAGTGATAGGAGCAATGGGAGTAATTGAGTAAAAAGGATAAAAGTCAAACATTGGCTTTTGCAAAGAAAAAAGCATTATGTGGCCTGTATTTTACTCCAGGACATTTAGAAAATGCATGCCAGTTATATTGGGATAGCCTACACACATAAACATCTCTAGTATGACTGTTGGCCAAATCTTTATAAATTGCCAAATGTTAAGGCCTCTAACTTGAACAGGGTTTCCACTAACTAGCACAGTCACAAAGGTAAAACATTGGTTTTAATAGTGACATCAAAACTATGAAATAACACATATAGATTCATGGAGTAACCAAAACAGTGTTAAACAAATCAAAATAAATGTTATATGAGAGATTCCTCAAAGTAGCCACCCTTTGCCTTGATGACAGCTTTGCACACTCTTCGCATTCTCTCAGCCAGCTTCATGAGGTAGTCACCTGGGATGCATTTTAATTAACAGGTGAGCCGTGTATAAAGTTCATTTGAGAAAATCAGTTGTGTTGTCACAATTTAGGGGTGGTATACAGAAGATAGCCCTATTTGGTAAAAGACCAAGTCCATATTATGGAGTAGTATACAGAAGATAGCACTATTTGGTAAAAGACCAAGTCCGTATTATGGCAAGAACAGCTCAAATAAGGAAAGAGAAACGACAGTCAATTACTTTAAGACATGAAGGTCAGTCAATCTGGAAAATTTCAAGAACTTTTCAAGTTTCTTCAGCTGCAGTCGCAAAAACCATCAAGCGCTATGATGAAACTGGCTCTTATGAGGACCGCCACAGGAATGGAAGACCCAGAGTTACCTCTGCTGCAGAGGATGAGTTCATTAGAGTTAACTGCACCTCAGATTGCAGCCTAAATAAATGCTTCACAGAGTTCAAGCAAGAGACACATCTCAACATCAAATGTTCAGAAGAGACTGAGTGAATCAAGCCTCCATGGTCAAATTGCTGCAAAGAAACCACTATTAAAGGACATCAATAATAAGAAGACTTGCTTGGGCCAAGAAACACGAGCAATGGACATTAGACAGGTGGAAATCTGTCCTTTGGTCGATGAGTCCAAATTTAAGTTCCAACCTCCATGTCTTTGTGAGAAGCAGAGTAGGTGAACAGATGATCTCCGCATGTGTGGTTCCCACCCTGAAGCATGGAGGAGGAGGTGTGATGGTGTGGGGGTGCTTTGCTGGTGACACTGTTAGTGATTTATTTAGAATTCAAGGCACACTTAACCAGCATGGCTACCACAGCATTATGCAGCGATACGCCATCCCATCTGGTATGGCTTAGTGGGACTATCATTTGTTTTTCAACAGGACAATGACTCAAAACACACCTCCAGGCTGTGCAAGGGCTATTTTACCAAGAAAGAGAGTGATGGAGTTCTGCATCAGATGACCTGGCCTCCACAATCACCCGACCTCAAACCAATTGAGATGGTTTGGGATGAGTTGAGTGAATGAAAAGCAGCCAACAAGTGCTCAGCATATGTAGGAACTCCTTCAAGACTGTTGGAAAAGCATTCCTCGTGAAGCTGGTTGAGAGAATGCCAAGAGTGTTCAAAGCTGTCATCAAGGCAAAGGGTGGTGTAATGGGTGCGTGTTGGTGGCAGGGAAGTCAGGCGCAGGAGAACAAACTTGGTATATACGGAGTCGCTTAATAAATGCTGACCAAACTCCAAAAATTTAAATATATAAAAAATAACAAAGTGGGTACAAAACCTGTCGCACACCAACACATACTAGCACAATCACATACAATAAAAGAATATCCGACAAGGACATGAGGGGAAACAGAGGGTTAAATACACAACATGCAATTGATGGGATTGGAATCAGGTGTGAAGGAAGACAAGACAAAACCAATTGAAAATGAATCAGTGATGGCTAGAATTTATTTATATATATATATATATATATATATATATATATATATATATATATATATATATGTAGAAACTCAACAAAAAAAGAAACATCCCTTTTTCAGGACTCTGTTTTTCAAAGATAATTCGTCATTCAAAAGGCACTCGCACATCTGAGCAAACGTTTTGCAGGTGCATGGCAACAGAGATAATAATAAATCCTTTGTAAAAATCCAAATAACTTCACAGATCATTGTAAAGGGTTTAAACACTGTTTCCCTTGCTCGTTCAATGAACCATAAACAATTAATGAACATGCACCTGTGAAACGGTCGTTAAGACACTAACAGATTACAGACAGTAGGCAATTAAGGTCACAGTTATGAAAACTTAGGACACTAATGAGGCCTTTCTACTGACTCTGAAAAACACCAAAAGAAAGATGCTCATCCCTGCTCATCTGCATGAATGTGCCTTAGGCATGCTGCAAGGAGGCATGAGGACTGCAGATGTGGCCAGGGCAATAAATTGCAATGGCCGTACTGTAAGACGCCTAGACAGCTCTACAGGGAGACAGGACGGACAGCTGATCATCCTCGCAGTGGCAGACCATGTGCAACAACACCTGCACAGGATCAGTACATCCGAACTTCACACCTGCAGGACAGGTACAGGATGGCAACAACAACTGCCCGAGTTACACCAGGAACGCACAATCCCTCCATCAGTGCTCAGACTGTCTGCAATAGGCTGAGAGAGGCTGGACTGAGGGCTTGTAGGCCTGTTGTAAGGCAGGTCCTCACCAGACATCACCGGCAACAACGTCGCCTATGGGCACAAACCCACCGTCGCTGGACCAGACAGGACTGGCAAAAAGTGCTCTTCACTGACGAGTCGCGGTTTTGTCTCACCAGGGGAGATGGTCTGATTCGCGTTTATCGTTGAAGGAATGAGCATTACACCGAGGCCTGTACTCTGGAGCGGGATTGATTTGGAGGTGGAGGGCCGTCATGGTCTGGGGCGGTGTGTCACAGCATCATCGGACTGAGCTTGTTGTCATTGCAGGCAATCTCAACGATGTGCGTTACAGGGAAGACATTCTCCTCCTTCATGTGGTACCCTTCCTACAGGCTCATCCTGACATGACCCTCCAGCATGACAATGCCACCAGTTCTACTGCTCATTCTGTGTGTGATTTCCTGCAAGACAGGAATGTCAGTGTTCTGCCATGGCCAGCGAAGAGCCCGGATCTCAATCCCATTGAGCACGTCTGGGACCTGTTGGATTGGAGGGTGAGGGGTAGGGCCATTCCCCCCAGAAATGTCCAGGAACTTGCATGTGCCTTGGTGGAAGACTGGGGTAACATCTCACAGCAAGAACTGGCAAATCTCGTGCAGTCCATGATGAGGAGATGCACTGCAGTACTTAATGCAGCTGGTGGCCACACCAGATACTTACTGTTACTTTTGATTTTGACCCCCCTTTGTTCAGAGACACATTATTCCATTTCTGTTAGTCACATGTCTGTGGAACTTTTTCAGTTTATGTCTCAGTTGTTGAATCTTGTTATAGTCATACAAATATTTACACATGTTAAGTTTGCTGAAAATAAACGCAGTTGGCAGTGAAAGGACGTTTCTTTGTTTGCTGAGTTTACATATACACCAATTATACAAAACATTAAGAACACCTGCTCTTTCCATGACAAACTGACCAGGTGAATCCAGTTGAAAGCTATGATGCCTTATTGATGTCACTTGCTAGATCCACTTATATTTAAAATCACATTTTAATAAGAGAAATTGTCGAAATAAGCGGGGTTTATGGCTTGTAGCTGTGGTAACTAGTGACGACTCTTGAACGGCCCGGATGTTTCACGTCTTCATGGTATTGTCATTGGACCGTGACATAATTTCAGTGAAAATATAAAACCATGTTTACCTGTGCAGTTTTTATTTGACTATTCCGCCAACACGACCGGACATCTGTAAAAGTAGGCCTATAATACTTGGAGAGGTGCATGCGTGAAACTGAAACATGAAGGTTGGAACTATTGCATTCTTGTTATGCTCTAGTGCTGTTAATAAATGGCATCAAATATACACAGGAGTTCAATTCTAAAATATGTTCTTAAATATGCCACAATAATATTTCTCGTTTGAGACAGACAAATCATAGTTGTCGGCTTTTGCAGTCTACTTGTATCAATCAACATCGTGTTAAAAATGTGGTGGCAGTGTATTTGGGCTGAAGTTGTCACTCTGTCCACGTTCTCTTGAAGATGTAGCACAACTGCAGGATTTCAATACATCTATTTTTATCTGACATTCTGCCTCAAGTAGCCTATTAGGAATATATATATATATATATATATATTAACCTTTATTTAACTAGGAAAGTCAATGAAGGCCTACCCGGAATAAAGTGATGATACAAATAGCAGACTCTACTGGTGCGCATACCTTTCAAGTCTACAAGCCTTTTTACTGCGTGACTGCCCTCAGTAGTGTACTGTATCATCCATAAGCTACAGGTCCTTCTGTCTGGTAGCAAGTACTTCGTAGAGGCTTACGTTGGAGCAACTAACAATTTCTGCATTCGAAATCATATCTATCTGAGAAATCGTTGTATTCTTTCAGTTTCATGAACAGACTTTTTTTTCTTCTCAAAATTGTCATTGTATAGATGTAGGCCTGCTATTAGGCCTACTATATTGCAAATGAACAATACAACTGCAGATTAGATTTAGAAATTATCATTTGTCTCTAGACCTATCATAAAGACCACATTTTGATGACACTATTCACAGACTCTGCTCACTAAAGTCTTAAATCCAGTATTTACCAACAGTGAGTCTTCTATGCCTGGTGAAAACCGCATCTTCGATCCACATCTGATCAATTAAATATTTACTGGATCTGTTTGTACATCGGTTGAGGGATTTCCAATTTTAAATAACATGCTGATGTAATCACGCGAATCTGTAGACGCACAGACACTGCAGAATGAATTTTCTAGATTCCGCGCCAGATAAATTAATTATGAACTTTTCAGGCCATGTTTTAACTGTGACTGTTGAAACACATTCTGCTCATCGAATATATCTTCACCCCATCACAAAAAGAACAATTTCAGCCAGATACACAATTTGAATTCATTAATATCGACGATATGCGATGCTGTAAATGCAAGACAATAGGCTACTAGTCAGACCCTCTGTGGTCAAGGCTTACTTATTCGATTCGAAATTCTATTTTGTGATTCAGTAATCTAGGGAAAGTGGGCAGAATATTTTTTATAAAAGCACTGGAGAGTGGATGCTATTATAGTTTTATTATAAATATTAATAATTATAAATAATAATAATCATTATTGTTGTTGTTATAGCTTGGTTATAGGCAACAATAGATGTTCCTATATCATCGCATGTCTTGGAAGGAATAGTGGCATAATGTAATCATCATCAATAATAATCATAATTACCATAATCATCATACATACATATGAAATGTTTGCATAAACAAATAGAAAACCACTTTACGTCGCCCTGCTAAGAAAGATAACCCCTCAAATAAGATGAATAGTAACCATCATATCTCCAAATATGATGTATTTACATATTCATATTATACATTCAGGTGTCTTTCGTTAGCGTGCACAAATAGAAATTCATAGGTAGATAAAATAAAACGAAAT
This sequence comes from Oncorhynchus tshawytscha, assembly GCF_018296145.1. Lineage (NCBI taxonomy): Eukaryota > Metazoa > Chordata > Actinopteri > Salmoniformes > Salmonidae > Oncorhynchus > Oncorhynchus tshawytscha. The sequence continues at coordinate 19,553,429 of NC_056437.1, forward strand.
CAAATCAAATACTTGAGCTTCCTCCTATGCTTCTTTCCCCCTTTATGTCCTCCATCAGGTGATTACTGCCAAGAACGCAATTGAATTGTTTTATGTATATCCAGAGTAAAGCAACGTTAATCTTACCTATCTTTTTTTTTTTTTTTTTTAAATGTGCATTACATATGAACCCGCGATACACATTTTTGCAGGATTCAATCACTGTTACAAACTTAAAATATTATATAAATTAAGTCAAGTGTGAGGGGAAACCATTTTACCATTAGAGAAACACACAATGTGCATTTATTTTACAAATGTACTTCAATTGCGTCCCAACCGGTATTCTTTACACTTAAAATATGTGGCTAATTTAATTTCCCTTTATTTTGTAAATATATATATATATAAAAACGATTCTTCTAGTCCACAGAACCAATGGGGATGCCTGTTAGGCTTGTTCTGATATTTTTTTGGAAGCCCTAATGGTTGAAAATTGGGCCCTACAAACAGGTGGATCTTATTACTTCACTATGAAATGCAATGTATATGTCAAGTTTCAAAAACAAAACTAAACATGAAAATATAGGCTATGCTTTTTGCAATTGACAAAGCTGTAACGATGTCAGACGTCAGAACAACTAAGAGGAAGAGACTCAGCAGTGCTTTCTATACACACAAAAAACGTTTTTTACACATAAATATTCACAGTAATATAATTTCTATTGATTACAACTCACGTTTCTATTTACATGTAAGTATCATCTTCGTAATGTTCAAACTTCTATAAATTGTGTCCATGTTTTGGCCACTGTTCCAGACTACACAATTGCGTCTATTCCTTTGATCCTCCGTCCTCGTGCAAACTTATTCATTTAAAAATGTTGACGAAAAAAGGGACACAACCTGCACCAGTTCCACGATTAAATGTTTCATCAAACGTATTTTTTCCCCGTGTCTGTCTACGAACTGTCGTTTTCTGATGTATTAATAAGGAGTGAGGAGTTTGGTTTGTGTTTTTTCAGTAATTGTGTTATTTTCTCGTCGTCTGAGTTAGGGTCCAACGGCTTGTTATAATCATCATCGTCCTCTTCATTCTCCGAGGCCCCGTTCAGCCTCTCCGTCTCCGAATCCTGCTTCTTCTTTGCCGAAGCCATCTCAGCCGCGTGGCGTTTTCTCCATTTCGTTCTTCGGTTTTGAAACCACACCTAAAAGGTTAATATTCGTTGATTACAAGAAAAAAACAAATAATATGATTACACATGACTCTATTGCAAAGATATTGATTAACAACCAGACATTTACAAATAATGAATGTAGCCTTGGCCTGCCAAAGGAAAAGGGCATACGTCTAAGTCACGTGAAGTCAACAGATAATAATAGGTATGTCATTCTAATAATGCATTCAGAAAAAGGGACTCAATATTTTTCTAAAGATAAAACATAGGTTTAATTTGCCTCCTTCCATGTTGTTTGCAAACATGCACATTTTCTATATACTGCTGTGCAAGACTTTGCTACCATTATTTCCACATTTCCATGACATAAATTAACAAGTTGTCTGGTTAAATTATAGTGTAATGTATTATTAATTTATTAGTTATACATACTAATATTTTAGAAATATTTATAGTTGTGAATATGACAACAATTATTTACGAATTATCTTTAAAGATGTATTATTAAATGCAATACAGTCATTTTAATTTAGATTTGTTTGACAACTGTTATTCGACTTTAAGTGTAGGCGATATCTATCTATTTATGAATATTGAAACGAAAGAAACATTACTGTCTAAAATGCATGAGGCACTTTGATGGAAAGCGTGAGACAAATTCTAATTGAGTAGAAGAGACTATGCAAGAGGCCTTTGTGCTCCTCCTTAGTGACAGGTTAACTAGGTTACTTATTAAACAATATTATACATCTTATTGGACTTTATAAAGACTATTTCAAAATATGTCTTACCTTTACTTGGCTCTCTGTCATTCCCAGCGAGTAGGCCAGTCGTGCTCGCTCCGGTCCAGCCAGATATTTCGTTTGTTCAAAAGTCTTTTCTAGGGCAAATATTTGCTGTCCAGAGAAGGTGGGACGTGTGTGCTTTCTTTTTCCATCTTTGTCAAGCAGTATAGAATTTTGATCTGAAAATGTAAAACATAAAGCTTCTAATTCATTAAAGGAAATGTCGCCTATTGTTATGCATTGATATAAAGTGCCAATATTAGGCTATTAACATGTATTTGATGTTGGGATGGGCCTACTGTTAGGCTATTCTCATTATAATATCACAATCAACTTAATTTGAGCTGTTATAAAATAAGCCTTTGTTAGTCAATTTTAATTCACATTTCAGCTAAACATTCAAGTCAGATCTGCTTCAGTTTTTAGGATGAAATATCATAGGCTACTGGGGGAATAATTAATAACCCCTCCAGCTATAGGCCTACATCATGCATCAAAATACGATAAATTGAAGTTCAGATAGCTCAAAAACGTGGACTAGTAACTTACGCGGTGAACATGCGAATCTGGCGTCTCTCCAATGTGGGCTTTGCATGACTCCTGGCCAGAATATCGGGGTCCTGCCTGGAAGGTCTGTCAAGGGCTTGGGGTAGCGAGCCACTGCCACAGCACTGGGGCTGAAGTAGAGTCCAGGGGGTGGCGGGGGGCTCAAGCTACTGAAGCGGGGCAGTCCGGACAAGATGCCGGCAGAAGAGGACGCAGCAACGGCAGCAGCAGCTCCTGGGGCAAGGACCGAAGGACGACTGAGGATGTCGTTTATTCCATGAGGTGTGCCTAGCGCAATGCATTGATGGAGCGATCCGAGCGATGACATTCCGGAGGATGTTTTGATCCCCGGTGAGGACATCGGAATGCCACCGGGGTTTGGAGAGGTGGCAGTAGGTGAGGTAGAAGAGGCCGGACCGGTGGAAGATAATGTGTAGGCTGGGTAGAGTGGGGTCTTCATCTCCGTCATGCTATGCAGAGCCGCTAAAGGTGCGGTGCTTAGGAGGAAAGCGCTCTGTCGGGACCCGTCCATCTGCCCCACTGCTAACATAACCGAGACTAGGTAAATGTGATGGTTTAGTCAAAAAAATATCCTCAATGCTCACGCTCTCAAGAAGCCTAATAATGCAAAGTTTTGCTCAAATCGACCAACAGACAACACAATACACGTTTCCTTTGGGGTAGGCCTATATTAGCCCAAATCTTCAAAATGTGCACGCCTTAAAAATGGTCTATCTAAAATGGAAATGTCCTGTTTTAAAACTAAAACATGGCAAAATGAAATCCCAGATTAATTTCGCAGATTCAAAAGTTATTATTACAGGGATAACACCGCTTCATCAACCTTGTAAATCTTGGGAATGAAGTTGTTCAAATAGGATGAATTTCCGAAGTTGTCCTCACTGGTTTGGGCAGACTGCTTTAGAGAAATTGATATTGTTGAATGTTTGAAATCTATAGATAAAAAGCTACCCTTTCATTCCGATGCATAAGACGATCTTTAAGATAATAAAACATTATCATCACTTTCGTGTGTCTTTCGCCGCAAAAGTAAAAACTTTGAGAGTAAACAGAAAGTAGATGAGGTGTTTATGTTGCGATTGGGTAATCCGACGGTGACGTACGCAGTGTGTGAAGTGCAAGAGCCAACAGGATTTAGGAGTGTGTCCTCATTGGCTGGCCATCATAGCTTTGATTTGCACGTTCAAACAGTTGCAATCCGAACCGCTATTAAACACAAAAGGAACCGAATCAATCGAGTCCATTCTACAACAATTTTTTTAGATAAAGGGACAGGAATAAAAATAGGAATAAAAATATAGGACAAAATACACATCACGACAAGAGACACCACAACACTACATAAAGAGAGACTTAAGAAAACAACATAGCATGGCAGCAACACACGAGAACACAGCATGGTTGCAATGCAACATGACGTCAACATGGTAGCAACACAACATAGTACAAACATTATTGGGCACAGACAACAGCACAAAGGCAAGAAGTTAGAGATAACAATACATCACGAGAAGAAGACACAACTGTCAGTAAGAGTGTCCATGACTGAGTCTTTGAAGGAAGAGATGGAGATAAAACTGTCCAGTTTTAGTTTGTTGCTCATCATGTGACATAGACTACTAGATCCAAATGTAGTTTATCCATCCATATTCATTCACATGAATTGTAGGCTAAAGCATTTCACTGTAAGGTCTACTACACCTGTTGTATTCAGCGCATGTGACAAATAACATTTTAATGGATAAAGAAGCTGCATAGTTTATTGAGATATGCATTTAGCCATGTATCTAAATATATGGCTCTGCATTAAGCCATAGATAGACCTAAATATGGGTAATACTCCATTATCTATTATAAATTCAACAAGGCCAAATAGTAGGCCAAACGTTGTCATTTATGTGCTCCTGGATTAAAATGTAGCACGTGTCTGTATGCGTGTGTTTGTGCTTTTGTAGCCTAATTAGATCAATATTGAGAACACTCAAGACTTTAACTATTTTAATATAAATACATATGGGGACTTTTTGTCTCTGTATGACATCCTCAACAGAATTGTACATGTCTTTATTGGGATATTGTTTCACCGGCTATACTATTATCAAATGCTTATTGGTAACGGTCTGGTATTGATTTTAATTCAAGCATCGGTATATGCTGTCTGGGCATAGGCTATCAATTGAGAGTGAGAAAATGCAATGCACGAATAACCATTAAATAAAGACTTAAAAGTCTTTAACAACGGATGTCAATATTATTATTCTGCATTGGAGAAAACAAGTATACGTATCACCGCTGTTTCTGTAGGTCTAGGCTACAGTGCACCCTATACTAGATTTAAGGATTGCAAGACACTAGTGACACCCTGTGGTATACTCTAATACTGCAATTAATAAAACGCTGAATTTCCCCAATATTTTCTAGCAATTACTTTACATTTTATCAAATCTGGACCTCAACTGATTATATATTTTTATTTTAAGGAATGGATCGAGATTAACGGAATGTTTACCTGGAGGAAATGGGGGAGGGTCATGCTTTTTCAATTTCAGTCAAGGGGAGGGATTCATATTTTTTCAATCTAGTCCAGTGGAGAGTCATGTAATTTGTACTTGATGACATTTCAATATTTCTCATTTTAGAGTTAGTTTTAGAATTAGTTGCTTATTAGGCTAAATATCCATTTGTGTCCGATGCCGCCCCTCACCTCTGATTCTCCGCCGAGCACGTAATATCAAGTGCACCGATAGGCTATTTAGTGTGAGCTCAATCAAATGATCCATAGCCAATAGGCTACAAAGTACATGCTCGGAGAAGCACGGGGCAAAGGTATATTTGTGGGATAGCTGGTGGGATGGTATAAATAAAACTAGGATGCATTACACACTGTAATGGAAATTCCAACCCTGATTCCCGGTCGTCTCTGCTCTTGCTGATCATAAGCATGTTTGTGTGCTGCCTAACCAATGGCTGTGCTGTGTAGGCCTACCTTGGCAGTACAGGAGACTCAAATGCTTCTTCCCTAAACGGTGCGCGGACGGACTAGCCTATAGCCCCTTCAAACTCAACTCTGGACCTCGAAGTCAGTTCAACTGCGTTTTTTCATTGTTGCCCTTTAATCAGGGACTGATTTAGGTGGGTGCAGTTAATTATCAGGTAGAACAGAAAACCAGCAGGTTACAGACCTAAGAGTTGAATAGCGTTACAAAAGACTATGTTCAGTTTGAGGAGCGCGCGAAGATCGGAAGGACCGGAGGTACAATTTGATAGCTTGCTACTATAATTGATTTGATTAAAAACAGTATGTTTCTTGCCCATAATGTATGTATCAGTTATTGACTTCACAATAAGCCAGATTCGAGTAACTTACATTGTGTGGCTGAAACTTGAAGCAGCAGCCTCAGCGCAATCAACCGGAAAACGGCAGCTCATGGTGCTGAAATTAGGCACATTTGAGTAGGCATAATTCATTTCAATGTCTTCATTTTAATTAAACTTTACTAACAACAAGATGGCTTTGTGTTGGAGCCCATTTCTTCCTTTTTAAGAAAAAAGAGGTAGGCCTACCTGTTTGAAAGATGAAATTAGACTTTAGATTTGTGGTCAATTTCTCCACCCACCATGCACTCCTTAAATAGCCTACCTCCATATCAGTGAAGGGCTGTTAGGTTATATCCAACACTCGAATTTAGGGGGTATGTATGCCATAGGCCTACCTTTTATTAAAGGAAATTATCACGACTCAGGGTAAGACCCAGATGCAGACACAGGAAGTGGATAGTTAGAATCTCAGAAGGTTTATTTTAACACAGGGGGCAGGCAAAGGGCAGGTCAAGGGCAGAAAGAGGTCAGTAATATCTGGAGATGGTCTTGAGAAGAGCGGACCGGGCTCTCTTCCAGCTACGACGACAGCGGCGGACGAACATCTGAGCAAAGGGTATGCTGACTTCTTCCTCTTGCTCAGGGAAGAGTGGGGGCTGATATCCCAAGGAACACCCAAAGGGCAAGAGACCAGTGGCCGAGCAGGGTAGGGTGTGGCGGGTGTATTCCACCCACAAATGTGGCTGGCCCCAGGTGGTGATTGGCTCACTCCAACTGGCCGTTAGACTGGGGATGACAGGCTGGCCAATGACCCATTGAGGGTGCAGAACGCCTTCCAGAACCGGGACGAGAACTGAGGGCTGCGATCGGAGACCATGTCAACCGGAAGTCCATGGATCCGGAAGAAGTGCTGCACCATGAGCTGGGCCAGATCATCAAGAACTTCAATGAGAGCGGTTCAATTGTTGTGAAGAAGGCTTCAGAGCACCCAAGAAAGTCCAGCAAGCACCAGGACCTCTCCTAAAGTTGATTCAGCTGTGGGATCGGGGCACCACCAGTACAGAGCTTGCTCAGGAATGGCAGCAGGCAGGTGTGAGTGCATCTGCACACACAGTGAGGCAAAGACTATTGGAGGATGGCCTGGTGTCAAGAAGGGCAGCAAAGAATGATGATGTAATGTAATTATACTTCAGTATTCCATAGTAACATCTGACAAAAATATCTAGAAACTGAATCAGCAAACTTTGTGGAAATTAATATTTGTGTCATTCTCAAAACTTTTGGCCACGACTGTACATAGAGCCATGACTACATGGAACTCTACTCCACATCAACTGACGCAAGCAGTAGAATTAGATTTAAAATAAATAAAACACCTTATGGAACAGCGGGGACTGTGAAGCAGTATTTGATCCAAGATGGCGTAGCAGTCAGACGTCCTTGTCCTGTCGTGTCCCTTGTATATATCATTTTACATATTTTTCGTCGCATATCCTTTAAAATATTTTGCTAAACCTCATCTAAATACTCTCCTGCAACCCGCCTCACCCAATGTGGCGTGGATCTGCTTTTTTTCCTGAAGTATTTATATTTACTTCGGATCTGGAATCTCTCAACTGAAGCTAGCCAGCTAACTGAAGCTAGCCCGGCCAGGGCTCCTGTGCTACCACGGAAGCATACTCCTGAGCTACAATATCGGCCTGCAAGCTACGTAGAGCTACTTGGAACCCTACTAATTCCACGACTGGTCTATCGACGTCACTGCACAAAGAGGCAAAAACAGACTTACCCCCATCGCGACGCCCCCCAAAGGCTAACTCTCTAGCCCCTGCTATCTGCTTGCTTGCTAACCCGGTCTGCTAACTGCTAGCCCTTGCTAACCAGGTCTGCTAACTGCTAGCTTGCCTGCCCGGTCTGCTAACTGCTAGCCCTTGCTAACTGCTAGCTTGCCCTGGTCTACTAGCTGCTAGCTTGTTTAGCTCCAGCTAAACAAGCTATATCTCACTCTTCATTACTCAATGCCTCGGTTTACCTCCAATGAGGGTAGGCAACAACATCTCCACCCCGCTGATCCTCAACACTGGGGCCCCACAAGGGTGCGTTCTGAGCCCTCTCCTGTACTCCCTGTTCACCCACGACTGCGTGGCCACGCACGCCTCCAACTCAATCATCAAGTTTGCGGACGACACAACAGTGGTAGGCTTGATTACCAACAATGACGAGACGGCCTACAGGGAGGAGGTGAGGGCCCTCGGAGTGTGGTGTCAGGAAAATAACCTCACACTCAACGTCAACAAAACTAAGGAGATGATTGTGGACTTCAGGAAACAGCAGAGGGAACACCCCCTATCCACATCGATGGAACAGTAGTGGAGAGGGTAGCAAGTTTTAAGTTCCTCGGCATACACATCACAGACAAACTGAATTGGTCCACTCACACAGACAGCATCGTGAAGAAGGCGCAGCAGCGCCTCTTCAACCTCAGGAGGCTGAAGAAATTCGGCTTGTCACCAAGAGCACTCACAAACTTCTACAGATGCACAATCGAGAGCATCCTGGCGGGCTGCATCACTGCCTGGTACGGCAACTGCTCCGCCCACAACCGTAAGGCTCTCCAGAGGGTAGTGAGGTCTGCACAACGCATCACCGGGGGGCAAACTACCTGCCCTCCAGGACACCTACACCACCCGATGTTACAGGAAGGCCATAAAGATCATCAAGGGCAACAACCACCCGAGCCACTGCCTGTTCACCCCGCTATCATCCAGAAGGCGAGGTCAGTACAGGTGCATCAAAGCTGGGACCGAGAGACTGAAAAACAGCTTCTATCTCAAGGCCATCAGACTGTTAAACAGCCACCACTAACATTGAGTGGCTGCTGCCAACACACTGACACTGACACTGACTCAACTCCAGCCACTTTAATAATGGGAATTGATGGGAAATGATGTAAAATATATCACTAGCCACTTTAAACAATGCTACCTAATATAATGTTACATACCCTACATTATTCATCTCATATGCATACGTATATACTGTACTCTATATCATCTACTGCATCCTTATGTAATACATGTATCACTAGCCACTTTAACTATGCCACTTTGTTTACATACTCATCTCATATGTATATACTGTACTCGATACCATCTACTGTATCTTGCCTATGCTGCTCTGTACCATCACTCATTCATATATCTTTATGTACATATTCTTTATCCCCTTACACTGTGTATAAGACAGTAGTTTTGAAATTGTTAGTTAGATTACTTGTTGGTTGTTACTGCATTGTCGAAACTAGAAGCACAAGCATTTCGCTACACTCGCATTAACATCTGCTAACCATGTGTATGTGACAAATAAAATTTGATTTGACATCCTACCTTACCTTTGTCTGTACACTATGCCTTGAATCTATGCTATCGTGCCCAGAAACCTGCTCCTTTTACTCTCTGTTCTGAACGTGCTAGACGGCCAGTTCGTATAGTCTTTAGCCGTACCCTTATCCTACTTCTCCTCTGGTGATGTGGAGGTTAATCCAGGTCCTGCAGTGCCTAGCTCCACTCCCACCCGCCAGGTGCTCTCATTTGTTGACTTCTGTAAACGTAAAAGCCTTGGTTTCATGCATGTTAACATTAGAAGCCTACTCCCTAAGTTTGTTTTACTCACTGCTTTAGCACACTCTGCCAACCCAGATATCTTAGCCGTGTCTGAATCTTGGCTTAGGAAAACCACCAAAAACCCTGAAATCTCCATAGCTAACTATAAAGTTTTCCGCCAAGATAGAACTGCCAAAGGGGGCGGTGTTGCAATCTACTGCAAAGATAGAAAGTAATACAGAACTCTGCAGGCTAAGTCTGTACCCAAACAATTTGAGCTTCTACTTCTAAAAATTCACCTTTCCAGAAACAAGTCTCTCACTGTTGCCGCTTGTTATAGACCTCCCTCTGCCCCCAGCTGTGCCCTCGATACCATATGTGAACTGATTGTCCCCCATCTATCTTCTGAGCTCGTGCTACTAGGTGACCTAAACTGGGGCATGCTTAACACCCCGGCCATCCTACAAACTAAGCTTGATGCCCTCAATCTCACACAAATTATCAATGAACCTATCAGGTACAACCCCAAATCAGTAAACACGGGCACCCACATAGATGTCATCCTAACTAATTCACCCTCCAAATACACCTCTGCTGTTTTCAATCAAGATCTCAGAGATCACTGCCTCATTTGCCTGCATTCGTAATGGGTCTGCAACCAAATGACCACCCCTCATCACTGTCAAACGCTCACTGAAACACTTCTGCGAGCAGGCCTTTCTAATCGACCTGGCCGGGGTAACCTGGAATGACATTGACCTCATCCCGTCAGTAGATGATGCCTGGCTATTCTTTAAAAGTGCCTTCCTCACCATCTTAAATAAGCATGACCCTCTCAAAAAATGTAGAACTAGGAATAGATATAGTCTTTGGTTCACGCCAGACCTGTCTGCCCTTGACCAGCACAAAAACATCCTGTGGTGTTCTGCATTAGCATCGAATAGCCCCCGTGATATGCAACTTTTCAGGGAAGTTAGGAACAAATATAAACAGGCAGTTAGAAAATCTAAGGCAAGCTTTTTCAAACAGAAACTCAAAAAAGTTCTGGGACACTGTAAAGTCCATGGAGAATAAGAGCACCTCCTCCCAGCTGCCCACTGCTCTGAGGCTAGGAAACATTGTCACCACCGATAAATCCACTATAATTGAGAATTTTAATAAGCATTTCTCTACGGCTGGCCATGCTTTCCACATGGCTACCCCTACCCCGGTCAACTGCCCGGCACCTTCCACATCAACCCACCAAAGCCCCCACCATTTCTCCTTTACCCAAATCCATATAGCCAATGTTCTGAAAGAGCTGCAAAATCAGCCGGGCTAGACAATCTGGACCCTCTCTTTCTAAAATTATCTGCCGAAATTGTTGCAACCCCTATTACTAGCCTGTTCAACATCTCTTTCGTATCGTCTGAGATTCCCAAAGATTGGAAAGCTGCCGCGGTCATCCCCCTCTTCAAAGGGGGTGACACTCTAGACCCAAACTGCTACAGACCTACAGTGGGGCAAAAAAGTATTTAGTCAGCCACCAATTGTGCAAGTTCTCCCACTTAAAAAGATGAGAGGCCTGTAATTTTCATCATAGGTACACTTCAACTATGACAGACAAAATTAGATTTTTTTTTTTTTTTAAATCACATTGTAGGATTTTTAATGAATTTATTTGCAAATTATGGTGGAAAATAAGTATTTGGTCAATAACAAAAGTTTATCTCAATACTTTGTTATATACCCTTTGTTGGCAATGACAGAGGTCAAATGTTTTCTGTAAGTCTTCACACACTGTTGCTTGTATTTTGGCCCATTCCTCCATGCAGATCTCTTCTAGAGAAGTGATGTTTTGGGGATGTTGCTGGGCAACACAGACTTTCAACTCCCTCCAAAGATTTTCTATGGGGTTGAGATCTGGAGACTGGCTAGGCCACTCCAGGACCTTGAAATGCTTCTTACGAAGCCATTCCGTTGCCCGGGCGGTGTGTTTGGGATCATTGTCATGCTGAAAGACCCAGCCACGTTTCATCTTCAATGCCCTTGCTGATGGTAGGCTTTGTTACTTTGGTCCCAGCTCTCTGCAGGTCATTCACTAGGTCCCCCCGTGTGGTTCTGGGATTTTTGCTCACTGTTCTTGTGAACATTTTGACCCCACAGGGTGAGATCTTGCGTGGAGCCCCAGATTGAGGGAGATTATCAGTGGTCTTGTATGTCTTCCATTTCCTAATAATTGCTCCCACAGTTGATTTCTTCAAACCAAGCTGCTTACCTATTGCAGATTCAGTCTTCCCAGCCTGGTTGCAGGTCTACAATTTTGTTTCTGGTGTCCTTTGACAGCTCTTTGGTCTTGGCCATAGTGGAGTTTGGAGTGTGACTGTTTGAGGTTGTGAACAGGTGTCTTTTATACTGATAAGTTCAAACAGGTGCCATTAATACAGGTAACGAGTGGAGGACAGAGGAGCCTCTTAAAGAAGTTACAGGTCTGTGAGGTGACCAAATACTTATTTTCCATCATAATTTGCAAATAAATTCATAAAAAATCCTACGTCATTTTTTTTCTCATTTTGTCTGTCATAGTTTAAGTGTACCTATGATGAAAATTACAGGCCTCTCATCTTTTTAAGTGGGAGAACTTGCACAATTGGTGGCTGACTAAATACTTTTTTGCCCCACTGTATATCTATCCTACCCTGTCTTTCTAGTCTTCGAAAGCAAAGTTAACAAACAGATTACTGACCAACTCAAATCCCACCATACCTTCTCTGCTAAGCAATCTGGTTTCAGAGCTGGTCATGGGTGCACCTCAGCCACGCTCAAGGTTCTAAACGACATCATAACCGCCATCGATAAGAGACATTACTGTGCAGCCGTATTCGTCGACCTGGCCAAGGCTTTCGGCTCTGTCAATCACAACATTCTTATTGGCAGACTCGACAGCCTTGGTTTCTCAAATGATTGCCTCGCCTGGTTTACCAACTACTTCTCTGATAGAGTTCAGTGTGTCAAATCGGAGGGCCTGTTGTCTTGACCTGTCTCTATGGGTGTGCCACAGGGTTCAATTCTCAGGCCGACTCTCTTTTCTGTATACATCAATGATGTTGCTCTTGCTGCTGGTGATTCTCTGATCCACCTCTACGCAGACACCATTCTTTATACTTCTGGCCCCTCCTTGGACACGGCGTTAACTAACCTCCAGACGTGCTTCAATGCCATTTACAACTCTCCTTCCGTGGCCTCCAACTGCTCTTAAACGCAAGCAAAACTAAATGCATGCTTTTCAATCGATCACTGCCCGCACCTGCTCGCCAGTCCAGAATCACTACTTTGGACGGCTCTGACTTAGAATACGTGGACAACTACAAATACCTGGGTGTCTGGTTAGACTCTAAACTCTCCTTCCAAACTCACATTAAGCATCTCCAATCCAAAATTAAATCTAGAATCGGCTTCCTAAATCGCAACAAAGCATCCTTCACTCATGCTGCCAAACATACCCTCGTAAAACTGACCATCCTACCGATCCTCGACTTGTGATGGCATCTATAAAATAGCCTCCAACACTCTACTCAACAAACTGGATGCAGTCTATCAGTGCCATCAGTTTTGTCACCAAAGCCCCATAAAAAATGTTAACACATCCTGTGTTCCTGAAATATGTGCCATGTTTGTCTTAAGAATAAGACTGCAGTTGTCACTAGTGACAAATACTTGATTTCACCAAGTACATGCTGTGGTTGTTATAGAATTTTACAATGGCTTCATCTCTTATAAGGCTGCAATATTTTCAGTTGTGTGTGTGTGTGTGTGTGTGACAATTCAGCAAGTAACAAACTGCATCGGAACAGCATTGTCCACTTGTCGGTTGGATTGAAACCATTTGCTTTGATATGGAATATTAGATTTTAACATTTTACATGAGCAGTAGGGAATTTCCAAATACACTCATGAAGTAATGAAGCGTGAGACTGTGTTTTGGTAAGAATGGTTCCATTTTATTTACATTTACTCCCGTGCCATGAGTTTCTGCTTCTTCAGCTTCTTCTGAGAAACCTGCAGGACAAAGCATGTCAGACCAACATATACACCATACCAATTCTGATAATACCCACATAAGAACAGAATGAAAAATGTAAATATGTGGTTGCTCAGCCTCGTTCACATTTCTTTTCATGGGTAATCCAAAGGTGTCCTAAGAAAGTCATCATTGCAACCATCTCATACAGGAATGTATAAAAACCATAATGGTAAGGTCTGATAAGACTTCATGATATATGATGCCAGAAGGACAGTAAACCATTTTGTTCCCATCTGCAGAACGGTTCCTTCTAACTACGCTGATTTTACATGAGAAATGTGGAAGAGTAAATATTATGAAAAAGAAACTAAGCAAATTGTGCAAAAGGCTTTGGCGCGTGTGCACCTTTTTCTTAGTGGCGACCTCCTCCTCTGGTTTGGGAACAATCTGCTCCTTCTCTGTGAGGATCATCTCAATGTGGCATGGAGAGCTCATGTAGGGGTTGATGCGACCGTGGGCACGGTATGTGCGTCTGCGCATCTTGGGGGCCTTGTTCACTTGGATGTGCTCGATCACCAGGGAGTCTACATCCAGACCCTGTCAGAATAGAGCAAAGACAAACCGGTCAACAAGTAAATCATCCACTTAGTTGTCAGAAATATACAGTACTTAATGCATACCAAATTAGATTGGTCATACAAGAATCATGACAACTCAATTCCAAGATAATTTTAATTGTTAACAGTCGTTGAAATCATGAAGTGTACATTACACAGCTTGAACACAAATAAAACAAATCCCAAACATGCAGACTTTGCTACAAGTTTGATAGCATCATACTTTCACCCATCTCTCCACTAGGGCTAGGAATTGCCAAGAACTTCACAATACGATATCATCACTATACTTTAGGTGCCGATGCAACATGTATTGCGATTCTATATGTATTAAGATTCAATACTGATTAAATTGAGATTCCATGGTCCAAACACATTGCTCACCATGTCTACAGCAGAAGGACAAGGGAAAGCCATGAAAAAAGTAATACTCTCCACTATAGGCATGGCACAATAAATTTCAGGTCTAGCAAATAACTCAACCTTACCTTAAGCTCAGCGTTGCTCTCAGCGTTCTTCAGCATGTGGAGAAGGAACTCCGCACTCTTCTTGGGCCAGCGTCCCTGTGTCCAGTCAAACTGCTTGGCCTGCAGAAGAAAGGTTTTCAGTTGTGCATACCAGACTGGGCCAGATTAAGTGACCCCATTAGGACAGATTAATGTAGGCATAAATGCAAATGTGTGGTTGCTCAGCCTCATTCATGTTTCTTTTCATGGGTAATCCAAAGGTGTCCTAAGAAAGTCATCACTGCAACCATTTCATTCAGGCACGCATTTAAAAAAAACATGACCAAGTACAAGGTCTGACACATTTTCACAATTTCTGATGCCAGAAATATTGTAAGACATTTTGTACCAGTCTCAAATGCACATTTTAAAAAGCAATTTCGTAACTTAAAATCCCACTACTTTTAAATGGGAAATACAGGAAAGAGTTAACGTTCTCATAAAGATAACAAGCAGTCTCCCCTAAAGCCATTTCAATAGAGGCTAGGTCAACTATAATTGAAGCTCACCTGGGCACACCTGCCAACACCCCCATTGTAGCGGCGGAAGGGAACACACTGATGCTTGACGGTAACATCCTTCAGGTACTTGGTGGCCTTGCGGATGTGCATGCCTTTGATGGCCTGAGCTGTCTCACGGGTGTTCTGATGGAGAAAATGTTTATTTATTTTTATCAATAGTCATTACATATATAAATAACATGTTATAACGTTTGGTCCAAAAGGCATGGATGCAAAATCGCTCAGTTATTTGTTAGATATTGTCACATTTGATTCCAAAGGTCTCCAATGTTATCATCATAGCAAAGCACCACACCTAAATCTGTACCCATTTATGTCTACCAATAAATACCAATTACCACCAAACGTAACTACCACATTGATAGAACTACAGTAGACAACCAGACAGAAATCAACTTCGTGTCACTCAGTTAGAAAAGACAACGCCTTACCTTGAAGTGAACCCGGAGATTAGAGCCCCTCGACTTGCATGCTGTGTGTGGGGGGATCCAGCAATAATTAGTGAGGTCACAAAACAAGTATGGTGAATAAACAATGATAAGTTTATGAACATGCGGTTGCTCAGCCTCATTCATATTTATTTTCATGGGTAATCCAAAGGTGTCCTAAGAAAGTCATCATTACAACCACTGCATATGGGTACGTTTGACTTAATATCATGGGTAATTGCAAGGTCCGTTAAGACTTAACCATGCACGCTGCCAGAGGATAGTAAGTACCTAGCTAGCATTAGCGACCTAGCCAATGAATGAAGCCAGGGAGACAATCACCGCCCGGTAGATACTCACACTTAGTCGGGTTCTCGGGGTCGAGCGAATAGCGGACCATTTTCAGAGATCTGCAAACGATAACATGTTTGTTAGTTTGTAACAGACCGGTGCCCTAATCGGCGAACGTGTCAGTGGGTTGTTTGAGAAAACAAATCCGACATACTGGAGGATGCGCTACGTGTTACTTAGCTAACGTTAGCATAACTAGAACGTTTCTGCTTTAGTTACAACCAAATACGAATAAATCACATAACTACATCAATACGACAATGCATTTTTTATACGGATTCAGTCGTAGGACGCTTTCTTGTTGGTAGCAAAGGTAAAAAATGGCTGTAAACCGGCGTGCTACATGGGGCCAAGAAAATCCCCAATATTATAATATTTTCTTGAAAAGATACAAGCATGAACGCCGACGTTTCTTGGTAGTAGTTGGAATACATGTAAATTAAACATTTAAAGAGTCGGGATGCCGTAGATATTGAAGAGATTAGATGGATTTTCGGACCCATTTGTATGTCTGTTCACTTACTTTCTCAGGCCGCGGAAGGGAAGAGGTAGAAAAGAGCATTCTGGGAGTAGAAGTCGTGAATGTCTTCTCGCGATATTTTATGTCATTTTAACGATTCTTTGGTGTAATTTCTGACAAGCATTTATTCCAATGAAAATAACAATATTAATACTTATTGATGACACACATTTCTCTAACTACCTTAATATGTATCATATAACATCATACATCCTTATGTGCCTGTACTGTTGTTTTGGGGACCACTCATCTCCACCACAAATTATATGGTGTGCTGCAGGTCTTATCACTCAAATGCAGGGGCTAATCATTCAAATGTTTGTCAGCTAAAATAGTCTCTCATTTCCTGGTGCTGCTACCTGGGCAAATATTCAACATGGTACCACCTGTGACATCACTGATCTACAAAAGAGCTCCTTGTTATCAGAGAACTAATGCAGATTGTCAGTTAGATCCATGATCATGTTTTTTTCTGGACTGTCGATCACTTATATGGTATTTATTGGTAGACATGGAGGGCTTCTTTAACGCAAATATCTATCAAGTTTTAACAAATTATACTGTAAATATATAAACAGTACCAGTCAAAAGTTTAGACACCCCTACTCATTCCAGGCTTTTTAAAATTTCTACTATTTTCTACATTGTAGAATAATATATATTTTAAATTTGAGATTCCACAATGGATTTCAATTAATAGGTGTGCCTTATTAAAAGTTCATTTGTGGAATTTCTTTCCTTCTTGATGCATTTGAGCCAATCAATTGGGTTGTGACAAGGTAGGGATGGTATACAAAAGATAGCCCTATTTGGTAAAAGACCAAGTCCATATTATGTCAAAAAACAGCTCAAATAAGCAAAGAGAAACGACAGTCCATCATTACTTTAGAACATGAAAGTCAGTCAATCCGGAACATTCCAATAACTTTGAAAGTTTCTTCAAGTGCAGTCGCAAAAACCATCACGCGCTATGATGAAACTGGCTCTCATGAGGACCGCCACAGCAAAGAAAGACCCAGAGTCATTAGAGTTACCAGAAATTGTAGCCCAAATAAATGCTTCACAGAGTTCAAGTAACATACACATCTCAACATCAACTGTCCAGAGGTGATTGCATGAATCAGGACCTCATGGTCTAATTGCTGCAAAGAAACCACTACCAAAGGACACTGATAAGAAGAAGAGACTTGCTTTTGGCCATTAGACCAGTGGAAATCTGTCCTTTGGTCTGATGAGATTTTTGGTTCCAACCGCTGTGTCTTTGCGAGATGCAGAGTAGGTGAACGGATGATCTCCGGCTGTGTGGTTCCCACTGTGAAGCATGGAGGAGGAGGTGTGGGGGTGCTTTGCTGGTGACACCATTTGTAATTTATTTAGAATTCAAGGCACACTTAACCAGTATGGCTACCAAAACATTCTGCAGTGATACGCCATCCCATCTGGTTTGTGCT
The DNA here is from genome assembly GCF_018296145.1 of Oncorhynchus tshawytscha. Classification (NCBI taxonomy): domain Eukaryota; kingdom Metazoa; phylum Chordata; class Actinopteri; order Salmoniformes; family Salmonidae; genus Oncorhynchus; species Oncorhynchus tshawytscha. The sequence goes on from NC_056437.1 coordinate 19,571,255, forward strand.
TAGTGGGACTATCATTTGTTTTTCAACAGGACAATAACCCAACACACCTCCAGGCTGTGTAAGGGCTATTTGACCAAGAAGGAGAGTGATGGAGTGCTGCATCAGATGACCTGGCCTCCACAATCACCCAACCTCAACCCAACTGAGATGGTTTGGGATGAGTTGGACCGCAGAATGAAGGAAAAGCAGCCAACAAGTGCTCAGGATATGTGGGAACTCCTTCAAGACTATTGGAAAAGCATTCCATGTGAAGCTAGTGTGCAAAGCTGTCATCAAGGAACAGGGTGGCTACTTTGAATAATCTCAAATATAAATATATTTGGATTTGTTTAACACTGTTTTGGTTACTACTGTCACACCCTGATCTGTCTCACCTGTCCTTGTACTTGTCTCCACCCCCCTCTAGGTGTCGCCCATCTTCCCCATTATCCCCTGTGTATTTATACCTGTGTTTTCTGTCTGTCTGTGCCAGTTTGTCTTGTTTGCCAAGTCAACCAGTGTATTTCTCCTAGCGCCTGTTTGTCCCAGTCTCTGTTCTTCTCATCCTCCTGGTTCTGATCCTTGCCTGTCCTGACTCTGTGCCCGCCTGCCTGCCCCTGACCTCGAGTCTGCCTGACCTGGTGGGTCAGAATGCAAAACAGTACAGGACGGCAGGCAGACTCGAGGTCAGGATCAGGTAGAATGGTTTAAAATAAATATCAGAGCTCAAACCATCTGCCTCCCGTGTCTGCATCTGGGTCTCTCCTTGTGTCGTTATAACTACATGATTCCATATGTGTTATTTCATAGTTTGATGTCTTCACTATTGTTCTGCAATGTTTAAAATAGTAAAAATAAAGAAACCCTTGAATGAGTAGGTGTGTACAAACTTTTGACTGGTACTGCATATATATATTTTTGTTACGTGGACAAGTGAAATGCCTTTCATGCAAGCTCCAAACCCAACAATCAATATCAATGAAGCACTAAAACGAATATACGGTAGAACAAAAACAAACAAGAAATTGAAATCAGAAGAACATGAGAATGTAAGAAGCTTTATACAGGGTCAGTTCAAATACCATATTTACAATGTGGAGGGATAGAAGTAGATACTGTATGTACAGTATATTGGTATGGTGACAAGGCATCAGGATATACAATGCCTTCAGAGACTATTCACACCCCTTGACTTTTTCCACATTTGGTTGTGTCTGAATGTATAATTGATTAAATTTAGATTTGATGTCACTGGCCTGCACACAATATGCCAACATAGAAGTGTTTTTAGAAATGTTTACAAATTAATTAAAAATTAAAAGCTGAAATGTGCTGAGTCAATAAGTATTCAACCCCTTTGTTATGGCAAGCCTAAATAAATTCAGGAGTAAAAATTTGCTTAACAAGTCACAATAGGTTGCATGGACACACTCTGTGTGCAATAATAGTGGTTCATATTACTTTTGAATGACTACCTCATCTCTGTAACCCACACATACACTTATCTGTAAGGTTCCTCAGTCAAGCAGTACATTTCAAACACAGATTCAACCACAAAGACCAGGGTGATTTTCCAATGCCTTGCAAAGAAGGGCACCTATTGGTAGATTTTAAAAAACACAACAAAACATACATTGAATATCCCTTTGAGCATGGTGAAGTTATTAATTAGACTTTGGATTCACTACAAAGATACAAGTGTCCATAACTCAGTTGCCGGAGAGGAAGGAAACCACGCATGGATTTCACCATGAGGCCAACGGTGACTTTTAAATTGTTATAGAGTTTAATGGCTGTGATAGGAGAAAACTGAGGATGGATCAAAACATTGTAGTTACTCCACAAAACGAACATAAATGGCAAGAGTGAAAAGAAGGAAGCCTGTACAGAGTAAAAATATTCCAAAACATGCATCCAGTTTTCAACATGGCACTAAAATAAAACTGCAAAAAATGTGGCAAAGAAATTAACTTAATGTCCTGAATACAAAGTGTAATGTTTGGGGCAAATCCAACACAACACCTCACTGAATACCGCTCTTCATATTTTCAAGCATGGTGGTGGCTGCATCATGTTATGGGTATGCTTGTCATCGACACTGACTTTTTTTTAGGATTAAAATAAACAAAATAGAGCTAAGCACATCCAAAATCCTAGAGGAAAACCTGGTTCAGTGTGCTTTCCAACAGACATTGGAAAGTTGAAAAACATTGCCTGGTACGACGAATAACGATTCCTGTTGCAGTCAGGCTGTTCTGGAGGCAAAGGAGGGTCCGACCCGGTGCTAGATGGGTGTACATAATAAACCTACCACTGAGTGTATATCCTGATACCTTGTCACTTTACCCCTGCCTACATATACATATCTACCTCAATTACCACATATCCCTGCACATTGACATGGTATTGGTACTACTTGTATATACTATAGCTTCATTATTGTGTGTTTTGTTTCTCATGCATTTTTATTTGAATTGTATTTAACTCTGCATCGTTGGGAAAGAGTTTGTAAGTAAGCCTTTCACTGTAAGGTCTACACCTGTTTTATTCGGCACATTTGACAAATACAAATTGATTTGATTTAATGTGTAGTTGGCAGAACCAGAGTAAGAACTTCCATTCAAATACAGAGGGTAGAGAAACTAGACTCGACTCTTATCAATATGTAAAATGTGTGACATTTTTTTTTAGAAATGTTATTGGTTGTGATCCTCAATGTCAAGAAATATAAACAGTCATCGAGCAGTATCAAAATATTATTCCCATAAAGGTCATAGAGCCATCATATCTACAGTAGTAGCACAGATAGAACAATGGGACAGATATTTCACCTGATGTATAAATGGGAAGCATCAGCTTGGCGTTACCACGGAGGAAGCCCAGTTGGCTGGCTGTAGGAGAAGATGGAACGAGATGGATTTTGGCCGAAATTCTGGTAATTTTCTCATCGATTAAACATTTAATCTCAATACAGTTTTCTGTTTCCAAAACTAGAATCTCTGACGAAAGTTTCACATTTTTTTGTTGTTTAGGAAGGAAAAAGCTAATTGAATTATTGCACACGCGCAATTCACAGAGTATGCCTTCCCTAACAGACAGGCTGTGGTCAATCTTGGTTTAGTTATAAAAATCTTTGGTAGTAGTGTGTAAAAAAAAGTAGAAATGAAAAAGATGGGTCCTCCCAGGTGGCGCAGTGGTCTAAGGCACTGCATCGCAATGCTAGCTGTGCCACCAGAGATTCTTGGTAGCCGGCAGCGACCGGGAGGTCCATGGCCCAGCGTCGTCCGGGTTAGGGAGGGTTTGGCCGGCAGGGATATCCTTGTCTCGAGTGGCGGGCCAGTCGACCAGGTGTACAGTGTTTCCTCCGACACATTGGTGCGGCTGATGTGCGTTGTGTCAAAAAGCAGTGCAGCTAGGTTGGGTTGTGTTTCGGAGGACACATGGCTCTCGACCTTCGCCTCTCCCGAGTCCGCACGGGAGTTGCAGCAATGAGAAAAGACTGTAACTACTACCAATTGGATACCATGAAATTGGGGACAAAAAAGGTGAAATGAAAAAGACACAACAATATGGTAATATTAAAACCAGTAGTTGGCATACTTGTATGTTGTGCTTTATATGTTGTGTTGGGAGATGGTTTGACCAGCTACATATAAAATTGTATGTACACTCTCACACTGGCCAAGACAGCCATGCACAACGTCGCACTGTAAATAATGTTGAGTGGTGACAACTTGTGTTGATTAACTTGTTTCTTCCATGTTTTAAACATATTGCAGTATCTCCCCATAGCAGTGAAAAAACATCTTGAAATAAATTCCTCTTCCAACATGACCACAAATAGTCTTAGGAAGACTTAAAACTCAACACCTACAGAGGTCTTCTTTTTCTGTTTCCTTTAGAGAACATAATTATATTTTATTTACATACAATGATCATTTTTGAACAAGTCTAATGAGAAACAGAGTACCTTTCTTACTGAAGTTGAAATGGCATATCACATATACATCACACCATGGTTTGGTCAGGATATGTTAAAATGAAATATCTTTTCAAATCCAGCTGAACTGGAATTTCCTTGGCATAAAGGCAGTCCCCTGATCTTACATAATACACTCAACAAAAATATAAAACACATTTTCCATCCACACAAAAAGCTTATTTCTCTCACATTTTGTGCACAAATTTGTTTACATCCCTGTTAGTGAGCATTTCTCCTTTGCCAAAATTAGCCATCCACCTGACAGGAGTGGCATATCAATAAGCTGATTAAACAGCATGATCATTACACAGGTGCATCTTGTGCTGGGGACAATGAAAGGCCACTCTGAAATGTACAATTTTGTCACAAAACACAATGTCACAGATGTCTCAAATTGAGGGAGAATGCAATTTGCATGCTGACTGCAGGAATATCTACCAGATACTGACTGGTTTGAAGATCCATGGCCTTATTTTTTTTTAAAGTTCTGTGATGCATATTTGTATTCCCAGTCATTTGAAATCCATAGATTAGAGCCCAATTCATTTATTTCAATTGACTGATTTCCTTATATGAACTGTAACTAAGTAAAATATTTGAAATTGGTGCATGTTGCATTTATATTTTTGTTCTGTATGTCTGTCATAATATGTAAGACCCAGCATTTACTTCATATGATACAGCTGTCCATTCGCAAAGGCTAAAGCAAATAATAAGGTCTGTACATGGGTAATGTGTGTTCAGGAGTATGTGGTTCATGTATTTGGCTATACAAGACAGTATTTGGTTTACAAACAGCATGATAACGTAGGAGGTTCAGTCAGTTCTCTTTCCTACGTTCATCAATCACAACCTTGACATGTGGACAGGATAAGCAGCATTACTGGAAGTTAGAATGGGTTGCAGTCCAGCCAAGAGGTTTCCAACATTTCATGACACCACTAAGTAGTAAAGAGAGAAACCAGTCCAAATCTTTGCCCACTCATCTCTCTTGTTGTTGAATTGATAGCATGGATAGGTTGATTTCCTGTGTTTGGTCTTGAGTAGGTTGTAGGCAGAGGTTTGGTAGAGTTTTGGAGGGCAGTAGAGAGTAGGACAGTTGGAAAAGACACTGCTTGTTGATGGCTTGTATGGGTCTTAAAAACAACCCAGGTTTGCTCTCAGCCAAAGTTCTTTAATACCTTCTTTGTCATCATGGTGAGGCATGTAGTAACAGCTGGACAACCTATAAAAAATGAAGGAAAAAAAAGGACAATATTAGACACTCTTATAATTAGATACTTTGTCAATTGCATTTAAACAGTAAATAGAAGGCTCTAAGCATCCAACCCTCTAGTTACCAACCTATGACCCTTTTGAGGCCAATCCTGCATTAATATTTCAGGATACTTACAGTTATCTGCTCTGCTCCATCCAGCTGACAGTGCATATCTCTGTGACCTTGCATGGCTATGTGTCCAGGCTGCTGCCTGGGTAGGTTGAGGAGATTCAGAGGGAGAGCTGGGGTGTTGTGTTTAGACTTAGGAGTTGGCTAGAGAGGCAGGCAGTGTGAGGTTACAGTCAGACAGGACAGGACAGTAGAGGCTAGGCAGAAGGGCTCATTTGAGACTGGGGCTGACCACAGTGGGCGTAGGGGGGTAAACCAGTGCCACGTTGACCCGCTCCGAACCATTCTTTGGGCAGATGATCTCAGTCAGCCCCTCGGGGCGCGGCTGACTTAGCAGCTCACCTGAGAGAGCGAGAGCGAGAGAGAGAGGGGTGGTAGAGAAGAGGGTGAGTTAGTTTATACAGTTGAAGTCAGAAGTTTACATACACTTCAGCCAAATATGTTTAAACTCAGTTTTCACAATTCCTGACATTTAATCCTAGTAAAAAATCCCTGTCTTAGGTCAGTTAGTATTGCCACTTTATTTTAAGAATGTGAAATGTCAGAATAATAGAATAAACGATTTCAGCTTTTATTTCTTTCATCACATTCCCAGTGGGTCTGAAGTTTACATGCACTCAATTAGTATTTGGTAGTATTGTCTTTAAATTGTTTAACTTGGGTCAAACGTTTCAGGTAGCCTTCCACAAGCTTCCCACAATAAGTTGGGTGAATTTTGGCCCATTCCTCCTGACAGAGCTGGAGGAAAGGAGTCAGATTTGTAGGCCTCCTTGCTCGCACACGCTTTTTCTGTTCTGCCCACAAATTTTCTATGGGATTGAGGTCAGGGCTTTGTGATGGCCAATCCAATACCTTGACTTTGTTGTCCTTAAAAGTATGCTTGGGGTCATTGTCCATTTGGAAGACCCATTCGCGGCCAAGCTTTAACTTCCTGACTGATGTCTTGAGATGTTGCTCCAATATATCCACATAATGTTCATCCCTCATGATGCAATCTATTTTGTGGAGTGCACCAGTCCCTCCTGCAGCAAGCACCCCCACAACATGATGCTGACACCCCCATGCTTCACAGCTGGCATGGTATTCGTCGGCTTGCAAGCCTCCCCCTTTTCCCTCCAAACATAATGATGGTCATTATGGCCAAACAGTTCTATTTGTTTCATCAGACCAGAGGACATTTCTCCAAAAAGTACGATCTTTGTCCCCATGTGCAGTTGCAAACCGTAGTCTGGCTTTTTTATGGCGGTTTTGGAGCAGTGGCTTCTTCCTTGCTGAGTGGCCTTTCAGATTATGTCCATATAGGACTTGTTTTACTGTAGATATAGATACTTTTGTACCTGTTTCCTCCAGCATCTTCACAAGGTCCTTTGCTGTTGTTCTGGGATTGATTTGCACTTTTCGTACCAAAGTACGTTCATCTCTATGAGAAAGAATGTGTGTCCTTCCTGAGCGGTATGATGGCTGCGTGGTCCCATGGTGTTTATACTTGTGTACTATTGTTTGTAAACATGAACTTGGTACTTTCAGACGTTTGGAAATTGCTCCCAAAGATGAACCAGACTTGTGGAGGTCTACAATTCTTTTTCCTGAGGTCTTGGCTGATTTCTTTTGATTTTCCCATGATGTCAAGCAAAGAGGCACTGAGCTTGAAGTTAGGCCTTGAAATGCATCCACAGGTACACCACCAATTGACTCAAAATATGTCAATTAGCCTATCAGAAGCTTCTAAAGCCATGACATAATTTTCTGGAATTTTCCAAGCTGTTTAAAGGCACAGTCAACTTAGTGTATGTAAACTTCTGACCCACTGGAATTGTGATACAGTGAATTATAAGTGAAATAATCTGTCTGTAAACACTGTTGGAAAAATGACTTGTGTCATGCAGAAAGTAGATGTAGATGACCTAACCGACTTGCCAAGAAATTTGTGGAGTGGTTGAAAAACAAGTTTTAATGACTCCAACCTAAGTGTATGTAAACTTCCGACTTCAACTGTATATAATACTTAATTATCTAATTTACTGAGAGATTATTTATCCAATGATATCAGGATATGGTGGATTTTGTACAGGAGCCCAAGTCAATGTTTTGCCAAGATTGAAAGAGATTTGATCTGTAAAAAAAACCAGTTCTTTATTTGTTCCCTAGATGGCGATTTGACTTCATTACCACTGATTTCCAGAGCCCACTGCAGAGCAAAATGAGCACAGTAACCACATGTTAAATTCCCTAGAGACCACTGGAGTGGAGGACTCCATCATCAGGCTTAATAACTGCAGATCAACTCATATTGAAAGGGTTTGTCATCATCAGCAAAATCACAATGCACTGGCAGGTTGTTGGGAAATGTGTGTGTAAGTGAGAGAAAGAGCCTGTATGTGTGTGTTTGACTGTGAACGTGCATGTGTGTGTTAATTATACAATTTCCTGTACTCAAGACCGTTTCCTGACTACCAGCACAGAACAGGCAGACACCTCAGCAGTAGAGTGACTTCAGAAAGTATTCACACCCCTTTACTTTTTCCAAATTTTGTTGTGTTACAGCCTGAATTTAGTTTTATAAAATCAAGATTGTGTCACTGATCTACACACAATACCCCATAATATTAAAAAGTAATTTTGTTTGTAAAACATTTGACAAATGAATTTTAAAAAATGAAAAAATATGTCTTGAGTCAATTAGTATTCAATCCTTTTGTTATTGCAAGACTAAATAAGTTCAGGAGTAAAAATTTGCTTAACAAATCACATAAGTTGCATGGACTCATTCTGTGTTCAATAATAGAGGTTAACATGATTTTAGAATGACTACCCCATCTCTGTAACCCATACATACAATTATCTCTAATGTCCCTCAATCCCGTAGTCAATTTCAAGCAGGGATTCAAACCACAAAGATTTAGCAGGTGTAAAAAAATGCAATAATAATAATAGTAATAATAATAAGCAGACGCTGATCCCTTTAAGCATGGTAAAGTTATTAATTAGGCCTTGGATGGTGTATCAATACACCCAGTCACTACAAAGATACCACCATCCTTCCTAACTCAGTTTCTGGAGAGGAAGGAAACTGCTCAGGAATTTCACCATGAGGCCAACGGTGATTTTAAAACAGTTAAGAGTTTAATAGTTGTGATATGAGAAAAATGAGAATGGATCAACAACATTGTAGTTACTCCACAATACTAACCTAAATGACAGAATGAAAAAAAGGTCTGTACAGAATTCAAATATTACAAAACATGCATCCTGTTTGAAACAAGTAATACTGCAAAAAGTGTGGCAAAGAAATGTACTGTTTGTCCTGAACACAAAGCTGTTTGGGGCAAATCCAACACATCACTGAGTACGACTCTTCATATTTTCAAGCATAGTTGTGTCACATTATTTTATGGGTATGCTCATCATTGGCATGGACAAGGGAGTTTTTTTCCCCCTAGTCCTAGGAATACAGCTAAACACAGGCAAAATCCTAGAAGAAACCTTGGTTCAGTCTGCTTTCCAACAGACAATGGGAGACACATTCACCTTTCAGCAGGGCAATAACATCAAACACAAGGCCAAATCTACACTGAAGTTGCTTACCAAGATGACATTGAATGTTCCTGAGTGGCGTAGTTACAGTTTTGACTTTAATAGGATTGAACGTCTATGACAAGACTTGAAACATGCTTTCTAGCAATGATCAACAACCACATTGACAGAACTTAAAGAATTGTATAAAGCCTAGTGGGCAAATATTGTGAAATCCAGGTGTGCAAAGCTCTTAGAGACAGAAAGACTCACATCTGTAATCTTTGCCAAAGGTGCTTCTAACATGTATTGTCCCAGGGAGGTGAATCCTTATCTAATCAAGATATATTTGTGCTTTATTTTGCATTTTTTAATAAATGTTAGAACTTGTCTTCCACTTTGACATTAGAGTATTTTGTGTAGATCGTTGACCAAAAGTTACAATTAAATCCATTTTAATCCCACTTTGTAACACAACAAAATGTTGAAAACGTCAAGGGGTGTGAACACTCTCTGAAGGCACTGTAAGTCACATGCTCTGGCCTTCCAATTTTGGGAAAAACTAAAACACTAGTCTGTCTCACTAACAGGCTGTAGCCCTACAACCAGCGTGTTAAGTGAATGTCTAGAAAAACATGCCTGGCCTTCATTCCCTATCAAGGACCACTTCATATCTAACAAGCAACATGTCAAACAGGCTTCAGTTGTTGGTACATATATTTACTCATCTTCTTGATAACTAACAATTATTACCCATACACCTTAAGTAGTTTTGTTTAAATGGAGGGATCTCAGGGATTGACATTCAAGTCTAAAAGGCACACTTGCCCATCGGGCTAATTATGAGTATTTTTTGGTTGCCCGAAGATTATGATCACTTGCCCAAAAATATAAATGTGCTATTTACAGAAGTGCCATTATTGCCTGCTTTTCACCTACACATATGGGAGGAACCAGAAAGATCAGCAATGGAATGCTTTGTATTTTGGCTGTTATCAGTAAAAAAAAAAATAGAGTAGGCTGAACTGGCCAGATTGCCATAAAATGTCCATCTTTCACTTAAACAATGGGGAGGAACCAGAAAGATCAGTTTTAGGCTACTGGAATTCTTTGCAATTTAGTTGTTTTCGCTGTTGGTTTTTTTTCCACTGTGTTTTTTTTGCAACCTTAGAGCAGGCTCAACTTGCGCGACTGCTTAGTTCACTTGGTTCACTAGGCAATATGGCAACCCTGAAAGACCTATTCCCTTCATTTCAGAACAATAGCAGGACCAGAGCAGGTGCAGCATGACTGAACAGAATAAGGAAAACAGCAAAAACCTAAAACAAACATCCCAATTCCTTCATCCTCTGCTGCATCCTTAATGGAAGGAAACTAGTTCTAAAAGTAGTCCTGAGTGGCACAGCCAGGGTTCCTCCAAACGCTGGCAGCCAGTCCACAACTTACAGGGTATGGAATGTTGTGCAGGAGTTTGTTTGTGATGCTGGGTATTGGTCTGATTGAGGCAGGCAGAAACAATAGGCTGTTACATCATTCGTCACTCAATAACATTACGGTCATCCCGCCTGGCTGCCTCCACCTCTGACAGTAATGCAGTGCAGCACATACTAAAGCCACGCACTGTCTGTACAAACAGTCTGACCACACACTGCTACTATAACCGGCTGGATCATGTACTCACATAGTGTTTTGAAGGCCATGAGAAAACAGTAGTTAAATCCTGTCAATAATACTATGTCAATACATTCTATCATTATGCAAGGGTTTTATTACAACATCTCTGTTGCATGCTGGAAAGGTAAACCCAATCAATCTTTTATAGAAAGAGAGAGAGAAAGACAAAGAGAGAAAGAGCCAGGGCACAAAACAGAGCACAAGGAGAGAGAGGGAGGGAACATTGCATGCTACTTTTGCTGTGCAAGCTATACTCCCCTGTACCATGTTCAGAGCTCACATGGTTTTTATGGTTAAGCTATGGGAATGGATTAGGCCTCAATGTTAAACCCTTTTCCTTGGCTAAATACTGCTGCACCCCTCTTGTTATGAGCAAATCACAATTGGCACTAAAAACCTCTGTTAGGCATCTGCCTAGAGAGCTCACTAATATTGTATTGACCCATCACCAGGAGGATCTGGGCTTATCTGCTACAGACACAGATTGACCTGGATTCACTATCTGAAACCTCATATCCTCCAGACCTGCTGGATCAACAAACTGTAGCTCCAGTACGGTCTCATGGGCTGTCTGTGTGACTATGTCTGAGTGTCACCATGCTGTAAAACTAGAACCCTCGTAGCAACCCTATCCGAAAGGTATTGGGGATAGTTAGTTACCAAGGATATGGCTAGTTACCATGGTTGATATTTTCTCTGGTCTTGGTATTTCTAATTAATTTCAAGCGGTGTTCATTTCTTTTTCTGTCTTTTGTCCTGGTTCTGAAACAATGGTGTTCACACATATTTCCTACACTCAACAGCACAATGTACACTGAGTGTACAAAACATCAGGAACACCTTTCTACTATTGCATTGCACCTCCTTTTGCCCTCAGAACAGCCTCAATTTGTCAGGGCATGGACTCTACACAGGGTCTTTCCACAGGAATGCTGGCCCATGTTGACTCCAATGCTTCCCACAGTTGTGTCAAGTTGGCTGGATGTCCTTTGAGTGGTGGACTATTCTTGATACACACAGGAAACTGTTCAGTGTGAAAAACCCAGCAGCGTTGCAGTTCATGACACACTCAAACCTGTGCCGGTCATGATATTTATTGTCCTGTTAAATAGGTGTGATTTGTACAGCATTTTGATTGTAGTGTTGCCGTACACTGTAAAACAGTCAATGTATAACATTAGTTTGCTATACAGGATGTCCTAACATGATGTATTAGTGGTTCCTTCCTGAGAATGTTGCTGGCTCCAGATCTCTCTGTGTGGAAATAGGGGGAGGGAGTCTGTTACAGGAAGCAGCACAGATGCTGAATCACACAGCCAGTTATCTCTGCCTCTTCATCTTGGTCAGAGAGAGTCAGACTGAGAACACTAGTCTCACCTTCATCACTGCTGACTGGGTGTCAGCTAGTAATGCAGTATGCAGACGGATAGAGGAATCGGTTACCCTGACATCAGGGACTAGGAATGTGCAATTCATCTCAACTCCCAATTCCCCCTCCTCACTGAAATATCATCAGCAGGCAGGTAGAATAATGAGCCTGTACATTCCTGTGCTACTGCTCTGCCCTGCTGGGCTTGATCTTCTGCCAGGCCCTCCATTTCTGCTCTTTCTCTCTTTAATTCTCCAGAGAGCTCTACCGCTGCCTCCATAAAAGGAAAACTGATATTTCTCCAGAATTGCTATAAAAAAAGAGCCCTTTCCCTGTCTCTAAGAAAGTCCCAGTAGGATGCTGAACATGTTTAGAAATCCCTAAGAGTGTCACACCCTGACCTTAGAGATCCTTTTTATTCTCTATTTTGGTTAGGTCAGGGTGTGACTAGGGTGGGTAGTCTAGTTTTTTCATTTCTATGTTGGCCTGGTATGGTTCCCAATCAGAGGCAGCTGTCTATCGTTGTCTCTGATTGGGGATCATTTTTAGGCAGCCTTCTCCCTCTGTTTTTTTGTGGGATCTTGTTTTTGTGTAGTGCCTGTGAGCACTCCATTTCTTCCCATTTCGTTTGTTTCTGTATTGTTTTGGTAAGTTTCTATAATTAAACATGTGGAACTCTACGCACGCTGCGCCTTGGTCCATTTATTCTAACAACGAGCGTGACAGAGTTTAGCTGAGAATGTCCACGTCTGATCCTTTCACAATGGACTCCAGAGGCCTCAGTACCTTCCCTTCCACTTCTCCTTCTTTTGTTTCCTGACATTAGCAGCATGGTCAGAGAGGGAGGGGGCAAAGAGGGTTTGGGGGTTGGAGGAGGGTGCTCATTTCAAAGAAGGCTATTGACAATGATCGATGACAATACACACAAAGAGATGGGTGGAGAAGAGGGACATGTTTCTGAGGGTGTCTGGCTCCATTACTTTCACTTTCATATGTCTTTCTCTGTACAGGTTGTTTCTGTAGGAAGATCAGATGTGTCACTTATGGTCAGCCCGTATCTCTGCAAAGGGAATGACCCCCAGCATCCAATCAACAGACTGATTTTACAGGCCTTGTCCCGTCTCCTCCATTCCTTCACAACGTCATAATTTTCCCAAGTTCCAATAAACATCGTCTGATTTTACACATTAATTTCCTCTTACTCATCTCATCCATAGGTTACATCATTATCCAATAAAACAGAGGGGTTTCCTCCCTCTTTCCACACTTCTTTTCACAGCTGCACTTCTCTCCCCAATGGTAGCTGAGAACTCAAAATCACACTAGCGTTTGAAGGAGCTCTTGATAAGCTCTTGATAAGATCGATAGAAAGTTATTCACAGGGAAATTACTTGTCAGCTGTTCATTGGCAGTTACTTTGTCAGTAACTGTCAATGCCATGACAAAGCTGGTAGTGTGCCCAGGTCAGGCCTAAAACAAACAGGGCTGCCAGCTAGCTGCCTTCTGCCCTGTCACTCCACATGAATGAGGGGAGAGAGGATAACTTTTACAGCTAACTCAACAGCCATGGATGAAAAACTACATCAAAACGAAGTTCACACAGAGAACAAACACACTGAGCATGTTACAGCCATATCCATAATCACCATTAAGGCAAAACAGGGCAGAGGGAGGGATTGGACAAAGAACAAAATATTATATTTGGTCTCAATACTGAAATCTGCTTAGATCACAGCAAAGGGATTTCAGGAACCAATTCCACAGTTTAATCCCCCAACCCCATGGATAATGGTCCTCGTGATAACATCTACACATGCCCCAGGCAGCCACACCCCTCTACTGCAGCATTACATGTGCCTGCCATAAGAGTAAACAGAGAAATTATTATTTTCTTAAAGCATGTCCACACAAAGGAGAACATAACATTACACACCCCTACCAACCTCTGTCTGCCTACACAGCCTGCATCCCCCTCTCTCAACTGTCTGTCTGTCTGTCTGTGTGTGTGTGTGTGTGTGTGTGTGTGTGTGTGTGTGTGTTGGGGGGGACATGTTTAACTATACTTGTGAGGACCAGAAGTCCCCAAGAATAGTAAACAAACCATAAATTAGACCAACTGGGGACATTGACGGTCCACACAAGGAAAAAGGCTATTTAACAATTTACATGTTTAAGTATCGACGCATAGCAATTCGAATGATTCGGAGGTTCAAAACTCTAGTCTGCGCTCAACTCTGGAGGAGTTGATGTACTTGGCAAAGCACACAATGGCCACACAATTGGAGAGGCTGTGCGTGTGTGTGTGAAAGAACCCCCACCGCCCAATCATCCATAAGCATGCACACTCACACACCTCTACACACACACCAGAGGAGGATCTCTACAAGCTCCTGTGTGCTAATTGTATATGGGATTCTCCACATCATGTACATCTTTGAAAATATATTAACTACAGATATCTAAGGCTGTGTTTAGAAAGGCTTCCCAATTCTGATGGTTTTTCCACTAATTGGTCTTTTGACCAATCACATCAGATCTTTTCACATCAGATCTTTTTCAGGGCTGATCTGATTGGTCAAAATTAGTAAGGGGAAAAAAATCCTAATTGGGCTGCCTGTCTAAATGCAGCCTAAGAATGTCAGGTTTATGGACTCATGTCAGAAATGACCTCACTTTGTAACTGTCGCGGTCGTCCTCCTCTTCATCTGAAGAGGAGAGGCGAGATGGATCGGAGGACCAAAATGCGGCGTGATATGTGTTCATCATTAATTTTAATAAAGAAAACACTGAACACTGAAACCCTATACAAAAACAGTAAACAAAATAACAACCGTGAAGCTAATGCGAGCTGCGCTGAAACAAGCCATCAACATAGACAATCACCCACAAACAAACAGTGCAACCCAGGCTACCTAAGTATGATTCTCAATCAGAGACAACTAATGACACCTGCCTCTGATTGAGAACCATACTAGGCCGAAACATAGAAATCCCCAAAATCATAGAAAAACAAACATAGACTGCCCACCCCAACTCACGCCCTGACCATACTAAATAATGACAAAACAAAGGAAATAAAGGTCAGAACGTGACAGTAACACCTGGTGTGTTGCTTTAAATACTGCATTTGAACTAAGCCCCAGGAATACTGTTTATTGTGTTGTAATAACATCCTGTAATAAACTATACCAATACAGTCCTAACAATCTATTACATTTTCAGTGGTGCATTCAATAGTGCTGAGTGATTAGGGCTTTTTGAGGACGGCTCGGTTTTGTTTTGAATCGTTAAAAAATTATCATGTTTCCATAATTTTTTGGACATTAAATGCACTATAAATTGTGGGTTGAATTTCATAACAGAATAAAACAATTAATAAAAGTTCTATGATGGTAGTGAATGCCCATTACTGCTTATCACTTATTAACCATAATTTATTCACGTAACTTTAATAAAATATTTTGTGGTATATGACCAATTTACCATGGCTAAGGGCTGTATCCATGTTGCCAGCCCTTAGTCGTGGTATATTGGTCATATACCACAAACACCTGAGGTACCTTATTGCTATTATAAACTGGTTACCAACGTAATTAGAACAGTACAAATAAATGTTCTTTTTAGGGTGATTTATCAGGACAGACAAGACTAGCCTGTATCTCAACAACCTCAAATCGGTACATAAGATCACCTTTCACTTCTTCAGGTGAAGTGTCCTCTGTCCTGCAGTTCAACAGGCCCACACATGTCCCTCATCAGCAGCCTACCATTTGACACATTCACAGAGAAGTGAGGGAAAGACAAGTTCAGGTTGGCTGTACATAGTCAGATCAGTTCAGGTTATTCCTGTAAAGTAGATCAGTGTGAATCATACAGTTAGATCAGGAACTAAGGATGTTTAAATGTCAGAGTGTTGTTGAGACAGTGACCTTTGAGTTTCTAGTAAACAGATCAGACATCTTGGACAGTAGAGAAGACACAGCGCTTGGGTTGCTACCAGTCATGGGAGCACCCATGCAGCAGTGCCTGGTGTGGGCGTAAGTGAGCAGTGAGCGAGAGGGATGCAGAGGGCAGAGGACACAGCCAGCTGCTCTGAGATCACAACCAGGTGACAGCAGCTCGGTCAGAGGATTAGCACCACAGTGGGTTAAACAACAATAAGGCCAAGCACGTCACACCCCCAACAGCAACTCGCCCAAGCCTTCCCCATTTCTCCTTCTCCCAAATCCATTCAGCTGATGTTCTGAAAGAGCTGCAAAATCTGGACCCCTACAAATCAGCCGGGCTAGACAATCTGGACCCTTTCTTTCTAAAATTATCTGCCGAAATTGTTGCCACCCCTATTACTAGCCTGTTCAACCTCTCTTTCGTGTCGTCTGAGATTCCCAAAGATTGGAAAGCAGCTGCGGTCATCCCCCTCTTCAAAGGGGGACACTCTTGACCCAAACTGCTACAGACCTATATCTATCCTACCGTGCCTTTCTAAGGTCTTCGAAAGCCAAGTCAACAAACAGATTACCGACCATTTCGAATCTCACCATACCTTCTCTGCTATGCAATCTGGTTTCAGAGCTGGTCATGGGTGCACCTCAGCCACGCTCAAGGTCCTAAACGATATCTTAACCGCCATCGATAAGAAACATTACTGTGCAGCCGTATTCATTGATCTGGCCAAGGCTTTCGACTCTGTCAATCACCACATCCTCATCGGCAGACTCGACAGCCTTGGTTTCTCAAATGATTGCCTCGCCTGGTTCACCAACTACTTCTCTGATAAGAGTTCAGTGTGTCAAATTGGAGGGTCTGCTGTCCGGACCTCTGGCAGTCTCTATGGGGGTGCCACAGGGTTCAATTCTTGGACCGACTCTCTTCTCTGTATACATCAATGAGGTCGCTCTTGCTGCTGGTGAGTCTCTGATCCACCTCTACGCAGACGACACCATTCTGTATACTTCCGGCCCTTCTTTGGACACTGTGTTAACAACCCTCCAGGCAAGCTTCAATGCCATACAACTCTCCTTCCGTGGCCTCCAATTGCTCTTAAATACAAGTAAAACTAAATGCATGCTCTTCAACCGATCGCTACCTGCACCTACCCGCCTGTCCAACATCACTACTCTGGACGGCTCTGACTTAGAATACGTGGACAACTACAAATACTTAGGTGTCTGGTTAGACTGTAAACTCTCCTTCCAGACCCATATCAAACATCTCCAATCCAAAGTTAAATCTAGAATTGGCTTCCTATTTCGCAACAAAGCATCCTTCACTCATGCTGCCAAACATACCCTTGTAAAACTGACCATCCTACCAATCCTCGACTTTGGCGATGTCATTTACAAAATAGCCTCTAATACCCTACTCAACAAATTGGATGCAGTCTATCACAGTGCAATCCGTTTTGTCACCAAAGCCCCATATACTACCCACCATTGCGACCTGTACGCTCTCGTTGGCTGGCCCTCGCTTCATACTCGTCGCCAAACCCACTGGCTCCATGTCATCTACAAGACCCTGCTAGGTAAAGTCCCCCCTTATCTCAGCTCGCTGGTCACCATAGCATCTCCCACCTGTAGCACACGCTCCAGCAGGTATATCTCTCTAGTCACCCCCAAAACCAATTCTTTCTTTGGCCGCCTCTCCTTCCAGTTCTCTGCTGCCAATGACTGGAACGAACTACAAAAATCTCTGAAACTGGAAACACTTATCTCCCTCACTAGCTTTAAGCACCAACTGTCAGAGCAGCTCACAGATTACTGCACCTGTACATAGCCCACCTATAATTTAGCCCAAACAACTACCTCTTTCCCAACTGTATTTAATTTTAATTAATTTATTTATTTTGCTCCTTTGCACCCCATTATTTTTATTTCTACTTTGCACATTCTTCCATTGCAAAACTACCATTCCAGTGTTTTACTTGCTATATTGTATTTACTTTGCCACCATGGCCTTTTTTGCCTTTACCTCCCTTCTCACCTCATTTGCTCACATTGTATATAGACTTGTTTATACTGTATTATTGACTGTATGTTTGTTTTACTCCATGTGTAACTCTGTGTCATTGTATCTGTCGAACTGCTTTGCTTTATCTTGGCCAGGTCGCAATTGTAAATGAGAACTTGTTCTCAACTTGCCTACCTGGTTAAATAAAGGTAAAATAAAAAAAATAAAAAAACATGAAGCACCCGGGCCACACTAGTCACGATCAACACATTGCCAGACATTGACTGACATATAGCATTGTGCCACACACACACACACACACACACACACACACACACACACACACACACACACACACACACACACACACACACAAACAGAGAGAGAGAGAGAGAGCTTAGCAGCCTTCTAGTGGTCAGATGCAGTTGAGTCAGGGCTGTGCGCTAATGAGATTTCCGCACAGGCAGCTAACTGCTCTGCCCACTCTGTACTGTATTGGTGAGAAGAACACAGACAGAACACCAGTCAAATGTCTTAATGAAAACCACAGCCCCCTAATAGCTCTTTCTACTTTGCATAACACACATTTTTATCACTAGGGTCATTACCTGCATAATGAGGGTTTTAGATCACCAAACGCCCTGTTCTCTTCCTAGCCTGTCTGTGACAACGTCTGGTGTGGAAAGTACATTTTGGTCTGGGTAGCCTCAGCCAAGACCTACTCTGTCTCTGTTAACAATTCTGCAATCTGATTGCCTTTGGATGTTGGGACTCGCTTTCCTTACCCGGCAAACGTACCACCAAAGCTTTCCACTTTTAGTTGCTGCGTCAAATTGGGCCGCCACCTCAATGACTGACTATATTTGTTTATGAACAATGCACAGTGCCAGAAAGTGGGCTGGAGAATTACACAGAGTTTCCTTCTTAGGCCAGTCGATCAGAATTGACTAATTCCATGAGCTGACGTGATGGGGACAGGGTGACGAATTTGGTTGCCACCTGGGTTGGGGTCAATTTAATTTAAATTCCAGTCAATTCAGGAAGTACACTTAAATTCAAAATTAAATTCTGTTCAATGCTTTTCAACTACGAAAATTAGGAATTGGAATGTGGTTTACTTTCTGAATTGACTGGAATTGAAATGGAATTGACCCCAACCCTGGTGGCCACTAAATAAACATTTCCTACATTTGGGCTCAGATCAGCAGATTGCACAAACAGTAGTTTGTGACTTGGACTCATTCTACAGTGAGAGAAAGCCGTCGAGAGGACATTTTAGAGGCTAAAATCTAAAACTGTGGATGACCAGACTCTTCACTGGATCAAACCAGGAGCTGGGAAATGACTAAAGGTTACACAGACATAGACTGGAGACACGACTATCTTAGAGACTGCTTAACAAAGAGAGACAGGAAAATATCGTGAACATTTTCTCAAACACGTTAAATTAGATTAAACTTGTTTGAACAGCGAGCGGCTCCTGCCTCCTGAAATGGATGGGCCCATAGCCTGAGGAATGTGTGTCCTACTTCTCTGTCAGAGGAGATGCCTAAAAATGACCCATTCTGGCCATTCAACAGAGGGTTGCCTTGGAATCTGTGGAGTTGGGCCTGCCCTGCAAACAGAAAGTGGCCCTGCAAAAACTCTAGGGACCTTTAAGATGGAGAGGGGAAGGTGTGTGTGTGTGTGTGTGTGTGTGTGTGTGTGTGTGTGTGTGGAGGGGGGGTGGGGGCTTCCAGCAGCACATTTGTGTTCAAGATGGCTGTGGTTAAAGTGGAGCTTAATCCAGGCAGGCAGAGAGGGGAGTTTAATCACAGGGGCATTATCCTGCATACAACTACACTAAAGAGAGGGGAGGAGGCGGCAGTAACATAGTGCAGACAGGCTCCTATCATAGCCAGGGTAGAAAAATGAGCTGAGATAAATATCAAATTAATACAAAAATTACTACATTACTCTTCTAGTCATCTGATGGCTATGGAAGGAGTACTAGAAGACCATTATATTCTCCCCTGTACATTGCATTTGTATGTACTCAGAGACAGCTGCTGGTCATCTGCTCGGACAGTGGTGCGTGTACGCACGAGCGCACACGCTGCAGGGCCAGATGTTAACATCTGCTGATCTCCCTGCTGCAGCACAGCAGGCAGAGCAGCCCCAATGTGCTCCTCTCACTGAAGCTGTCCAATCACATTAAAATCAGACCACTCACACTGATGGGCCTGGCTGATAAGGATGACATAAGGCCCCAAATTACCATCATGTTGATTTTGAACTGACACAATCATGGATTTATTCTAAAGCAATGCTAATTAAGCAATAAGGCCAATATACCAGTTAAGGGCTGTTCTTATGCAAGACGCAACGCAGAGTGCCTGAATACAGCCCTTAGCCGTGGTATATTGGTCATATACCACAAACACCCGAGGTGCCTTATTGCCATAATAAACTGGTTACCAATGTAACTAGAACAGTAAAAATAAATGTTTTGTCATACCTGTGGTATACCGTCTCATATACCACGACTGTCAGCCAATCAGCATTCAGGGCTCAAACCACCCAGTTTATAATATACAGTAATGCACTTTTGGATATCTGTTTAACGCTGGGTTCTGTATATCGGCTTGTAGCATGGACAGATACGCAACAACGAAATGACTAAACATGGGTTTAACTTTGCCAATTGGTGACTGTATCACACAGGCAAATACACCATGTGACGTGACTATTAAATATGCCTCAGTCTGCCCCAGGAAAATGGGAGAGAAAGTGAGAGAGAAAGCGAGAGAGAGATTCCCTCTCCTAAATTAATGTAATGATTGTCCACTCGAGCAAAAAAGCAAATTTTTCCTGTGTCTTCTTCAGGGTAAAATCAAGAATGCTCACATTCAAATATAGCCTATATCAAAACATTGCAAAGGAACACAGTTCAGTATCCTCTTAAAAATCAGCTAGAGCATTAGATATACATTAATTACATGGTAATATGGCAAAACATGAAAGAAACCATATATACACACACAAAAGTATGTGGACACCCCTTAAAATGTGTGGATTTGGCTATTTCAGCCACAACCGTTGCTGACATGTATATAAAATTGAGCACACAGCAGTGCAATCTCCATAGACAAACATTGGCAGTAGAATGGCCCGTACTGAAGAGCTCAGTGACTTGCAACGTGGTACCGTCATAGGATACCACCTTTCCAACATGTCAGTTCGCCAAATTTCTGCCCCGCTAGAGCTTCCCCGATTTATTGTGAAGTTGAAACGTCTAGTAGCAACAACGGCTCAGGTACGAAGTGGTAGGCCACACAAGCTCACAGAACGATA
The DNA here is from genome assembly GCF_018296145.1 of Oncorhynchus tshawytscha. Taxonomy (NCBI): domain Eukaryota; kingdom Metazoa; phylum Chordata; class Actinopteri; order Salmoniformes; family Salmonidae; genus Oncorhynchus; species Oncorhynchus tshawytscha. The sequence continues at coordinate 19,592,438 of NC_056437.1, forward strand.
CCACCAAATGCTGAAGCGTGTAAAAATCTGTAACGATGTGCGCTGAGAGTCGTGAACCAAGTTCAGGGAGTGAGTGTTTTAATAAATAAATGCAACATAGTACAAAATAAGAAACACGAAAACTACACAGACATCACACAGGAACAGAAACAATAATTGTATTTCACCTTTATTTAACCAGGTAGGCTAGTTGAGAACAAGTTCTCATTTGCAACAGCGACCTGGCCAAGATAAAGCGTAGCAATTCGACACATACAACAACACAGAGTTACACATGGAATAAACAAAACATACAGTCAATAATACAGTAGAACAAAAGAAAACAAAAAGTCTATATACAGTGAGTGCAAATGAGGTAAGTTAAGGAAATAAATAGGCTATGGTGGCGAAGTAATTACAATATAGCAATTAAACACTGGAATGGTAGATCAGCAGAAGATGAATGTGCACGTAGAGATACTGGCGTGCAAAGGAGCAAAATAAATAAATACATACCAGTATGGGGATGAGGTAGGTAGATAGATGGGCTGTTTACAGATGGGCTATGTACAGGTGCAGTGATATGTAAGCTGCTCTGACAGCTGGTGCTTAAAGCTAGTGAGGGAGATGTGAGTCTCCAGCTTCAGAGATGTTTGCAATTCGTTCTAGTCATGGGCAGCAGAGAACTGGAAGGAAAGACGACCAAAGGAGGAGTTGGCTTTGGGGGTGACCAGTGAGATATACCTGCTGGAGCGAGTGCTACGAGTGGATGCTGCTATGGTGACCAGTGAGCTGAGATAAGGCGGGGCTTTACCTAGCAGAGACTTGTAGATAACCTGTAGCCAGTGGGTTTGGCGACGAGTATGAAGTGAGGGCCAACCAACGAGAGCGTACAGGTCACAATGGTGGGTAGAGTATGGGGCTTTGGTGACAAAATGGATGGCACTGTGATATACTGCATTCAGTTGGTTGAGTAGAGTGTTGGAGGCTATTTTATAGATGACATCACCGAAGTCGAGGATCGGTAGGATGGTCAGTTTTACGAGGGTATGTTTGGCAGCATGAGTGAAGGATGCTTTGTTGCGATATAGGAAGCCGATTCTAGATTTAATTTTGGACTGGAGATGCTTAATGTGAGTCTGGAAGGAGAGTTCACAGTCTAACCAGACACCCAGGTATTTGTAGTTGTCCACGTATTCTAAGTCAAAGCCCGTCCAGAGTAGTGATGCTGGACGGGCGAGCAGGTGCGGGCAGTGATCAATTGAATAGCATGCATTAAGTTTTACTTGCGTTTAAGAGCAGTTGGAGGCCACGGAAGGAGAGTTGTAAATGGCATTGAAGCACGTCTGGAGGTTAGTTAACGCCGTGTCCAAGGAGGGGCCAGAAGTATAAAGAATGGTGTCTGCGTAGAGGTGGATCAGAGAATCACCAGCAGCAAGAGCAACATCATTGATGTATACAGAAAAGAGAGTCGGCCTGAGAATTGAACCCTGTGGCACACCCATAGAGACAGGGCAAGACAACAGGCCCTCCGATTTGACACACTGAACTCTATCAGAGAAGTAGTTGGTAAACCAGGCGAGGCATTCATTTGAGAAACCAAGGCTGTCGAGTCTGCCAATAAGAATGTTGTGATTGACAGAGTCGAAAGCCTTGGCCAGGTCGATGAATACGGCTGCACAGCGTGGCTGAGGTGCACCCATGACCAGCTCTGAAACCAGATTGCATAGCAGAGAAGGTATGGTGGGATTCGAAATGGTCAGTAATCCGTTTGTTAACTTGACTTTCGAAGACCTTAGAAAGACAGGGTAGGATAGATCATCTGTCTGTAGCAGTTTGGGTCTAGAGTGTCACCCCCTTTGAAGAGGGGGATGACTGTGGCAGCTTTCCAATCTTTGGGAATCTCAGACGATACGAAAGAGAGGTTGAACAGGCTAGTAATAGGGGTTGTAACAATTTCGGCAGATAATTTTAGAAAGAGGAGGTCCAGATTGTCTCGCCTGGCTGATTTGTAGGGGTTCAGAATTTGCAGCTCTTTCAGAACATCAGCTATCTGGATTTGGGTAAAGGAGAAATGGTGGGGGCTTTGGTGGGGTGCTGTGGAGGGTGCCGGGCAGTTGAGCGGGTAGGGGTGGAATGCATGGCCAGCCGTAGAGAAATGCTTATTGAAATTCTCAATTATTGTGGATTTATCGGTGGTGACAGTGTTTCCTAGCCTCTGAGCAGTGGGCAGCTGGGAGGAGGTGCTCTTATTTTCCATGGACTTTCCAGTGTCCCAGAACTCTTTTGAGTTAGTACTACAGGATGCAAATTTCTGTTTGAAAAAGCTTGCCTTAGCTTTTCTAACTGCCTGTGTATATTTGATCCTAACTTCCCTGAAAAGTTGCATATCACGGGGGCTATTCAATGCTAATGCAGAACACCACAGGATGTTTTTGTGCTGGTCAAGGGCAGACAGGTCGGGAGTGAACCAAGGACTATATCTATTCCTAGTTCTACATTTTTCGAGAGGGGCATACTTATTTAAGATGGTGACAAAGGCACTTTTAAAGAATAGCCAGGCATCATCTACTGACGGGATGAGGTCAATGTCATTCCAGGATACCCCGGCCAGGTCGATTAGAAAGGCCTGCTCGCAGAAGTGTTTCAGGGAGCATTTGACAGTGATGAGGGGTGGTCGTTTGGTCGCAGACCCATTACAGATGCAGGCAATGAGGCAGTGATTGCTGAGATCTTGATTGAAAACAGCAGAGGTGTATTTGGAGGGCGAGTTAGTTAGAATGACATCTATGAGGGTGCCCGTGTTTACTGATTTGGGGTTGTACCTGGTAGGTTCATTGATAATTTGTGTGAGATTGAGGGCATCAAGCTTAGATTGTAGGATGGCCGGGGTGTTAAGCATGTCCCAGTTTAGGTCACCTAGTAGCACGAACTCAGAAGATAGATGGGAGGCAATCAATTCACATATGGTATCGAGGGCACTGCTGGGGGCAGAGGGAGGTCTATAGCAAGCGGCAACAGTGAGAGACTTGTTTCTGGAAAGGTGCATTTTTAGAAGTAGAAGCTCAAATTGTTTGGGTACAGACCTTGATAGTAAGACAGAACATCTTTGCTGTAGATTGCAACACCGCCCCCTTTGGCAGTTCTATCTTGGCGGAAAACTTTATAGTTAGCTATGGAGATTTCAGGGTTTTTGGTGGTTTTCCTAAGCCAGGATTCAGACACGGCTAAGACATCTGGGTTGGCAGTGTGCTAAAGCAGTGAGTAAAACAAACTTAGGGAGTAGGCTTCTAATGTTAACATGCATGAAACCAAGGCTTTTACGTTTACAGAAGTCAACAAATGAGAGCACCTGGGGGGTGGGAGTGGAGCTAGGCACTGCAGGACCTGGATTAACCTCCACATCACCAGAGGAACAGAGGAGAAGTAGGATAAGGGTACGACTAAAGGCTATACAAACTGGCCGTCTAGCACGTTCGGAACAGAGTAAAAGGAGCAGGTTTCTGGGCACGATAGCATAGATTCAAGGCATAGTGTACAGACAAAGGTAAGGTAGGATGTGAGTACATTGGAGGTAAACCTAGGCATTGAGTAATGATGAGAGAGATATAGCCTCTAGAGATGTTTAAACTAGGTGATGTCATCGCACATGTAGGAGGTGGAACAACATGGTTGGTTAAGGCATATTGAGCAGGGCTAGAGGCTCTACAGTGAAATAAGACAGTAATCACTAACCAGGACAGTAATGGATGAGGCATATTGATAGTAGAGAGAGGCATGCGTAGCCAAGTGAACATATGGGTCCAGTGAGTGGTTGGGTTGGCTGGGGACAAGGCGATTCAGACAGTTAGCAGGCCGATGCTAACAAGCTAACAGTTAGTAGGCCGGTGCTAAACAAGCTAGCAGCTAGTAGACCGGGGCAAGCTAGCAGTTAGCAGGCCGGGCTAGCAAGCAAGCAGTTAGCAGGGGCTAGCAGTTAGCAGACCGGGCCCGCGAGCTAGCAGACCGGGTTAGCAAGCAAGCAGATAGCAGGGACTAGAAAGTTAGCCTTTGGGGGAGGTCGCGATGGCGGTAAGTCTGATTTTGCCTCTTCGTGCGGTGACGCCGATAGATCAGTCGTGGAATTAGTAGGGTTCCAAGTAGCTCTAGGTAGCTAGCAGGCCTAGCTGGTTTGCATAATGGGCCTTCAGCAGGCGTCGCGCCTGAGGGGTCTGTTGGAGTCCTCGGGCATATTATGTCGGTATTCCAGTCGTAGTGGATCTGCGGGGTTCCATGCCCCGTACCGGCTGTAGAAGGGGTCCGGATATTGTAGCCCAGGAGTATGCGTCGGTGGTAGCACAGGAGCCCTGGCCGGGCTAGCTTCAAGCTAATTGGTGCTTGCTCTGGGATGGAAACGCTAGCCAGGATTAGTCATCCGGCATTGCGGTTAGCTAGTTGTGAAGATCCAGATGAAAATGTTAAGTTTGCAGTAGGAATCCTGGGATAAAAATAATAGGTCCGTTATGCTCTGGTTAGAGTCACGTTTTTCGAATTGGCGAGAGCTTTCCGAGCTGAAGGTTAGCTGATGACCGCTGGCAATGGTTTGCTGACTGATAGCTGGTAGTTAGCTGGCTAGCTTCAGTTGAGGGATTCCAGATCCGAAGTAAATATAAATACTTTAGAAAAAAAGCAGATCCACACTACATTGGGTGAGGCGGGTTGCAGGTGAGTATTTAGATGTTGAGGTTTAGCAAAATATTTTAAAAGATATGCAAAGAAAAAGATGTAAACGATATATACAAGGGACAGGACAAAGACGTCTGACTGCTACGCCATCTTGGATTGTATGCCTGGAGAAGGAACCAAAGGGAGTGACATATATAGGGAAGGTAATCAGGGAAGTGATGGAGTCCAGGTGAGTCTGATGATGCGCAGGTGCGTGTAAAGGTGACAGGTGTGCACCATAACGAGCAGCCTGGTGACCAAGAGGCCGGAGAGGGAGCACACGTGACACTCACTACTGAGTTCCAAACTGCCTCTGGAAGTAACGTCAGCACAAAAACTGTTCGTCGGGAGCTTCATGAAATGGGTTTCCATGGCCAAGCAGCCGCACACAAGACTAAGATCACCATGCACAATACCAAGTGTCGGTTGGAGTGGTGTAAAGCTCCCCGCCATTGGACTCTGGAGAAGTGGAAACGCTTTCTCTGGGGAGATAAATCACGCTTCACCATCTGACAGTCCAACTAACTAATCTGGGTTTTACGGATGCCAGGAAAACGCTACATGCCCCAATGCATGTTTGGTGGAAGAGAAATAATGACCAGGGGCTGTTTTTCATGGTTCGGACTAGGCCCCTTAGTTCCAGTGAAGGGAAACGTTAAGGCTACAGCATACAATTACATTTTAGAAGATTCTGTGCTTCCAACATTGTGGAAACAGTTTGGAGAAGGCCTTATCCTGATTCAGGATGACAATGCCCCCGTTAACAAAGCGAGGTCCATACAGAAATGGTTTGTCAAGATCGGTGTGGAAGAACTTGACTGGCCTGCACAGGGCCTTGACCTCAACCCCATCAAACACCTTTAGGAGGAATTTGAACGATGACTACGAGCCAGGCCTAATCGGCCAACATCACTGCCCGAGCTCACTAATGTTCTTGTGGCTGAATGGAAGCAAGTCCCTGCAGCAATGTTCCAACATCTAATGGAAAGCCTTCACATAAGAGTGGAGACTGTTATTGCAGCTAAGGGGGGACCAACACCATATTAATGCCCATGATTTTGGAATGAGATGTTCGACGAGCAAGTGTCCACATACTTTTGGTTGTGTATTGTATATCTGCCAATTGTGAAAATCAACCAACAGTAGAACCAACAACAGTGGAGTTCATAAAACAGAAGGGCTCCTAAAAAAGCTGTCCATGCCTGGGGGGTGGGGGGGTTACCACTCCAGGGGATCATTGTCCGAAGGGGGCTTGAAAAGGCTGTGGATGGAATGCTGCATGAACAGTAGCTAGGTTATTATGGTCATTAAAACAGACAGCCTGCTCATCTCTGCAATGCTTCCCATCCCCCACCACATAAACACACAAATATATACACTGACTGGTTGGGTATAAAGTGGATTCATTTATCGTTTCTCATGCAGAGCTGAGTAATAGACAGGAGGACCGTACTCAGTACAAAAAACCTAGTAGAAGGTTCAATTAAACCGAAACGGTGCTGTTCTGAACAACCAGTTAAAAAATGGGGAGGGGTTAGGTTGTGGGTTAGGGCTGGGCAATATGGCCAAATATTATATCATATCACAGTATTTTAAAAAAATTGGACGGTATGATGGTATTTTCTGTTTTTGAATAATAAAAAAGTTGTACATTTGCTTTATGAGTAGTGACTGATCCTAGGGTGGCAACACATACATTCTAAGTGATTTCATTGAGTCTTTCTCCATTCTGATTGTTTTATACAAATTTCAGCACTTTTATAATTTCTGCATTTCCTTCACTCAATTGCAGTGGTGGAAAAAGTACCCCATTGTCATACTTGAGTAGAAGTAAGGATACGTTAATAGAAAAGTACTCAAGTAAAAAAAAAAACTTAAATAATAAAAAATAACAACTTAAGTAGTACTTGAAAGTATTTTTACTTAAGTACTTTACACCACTGCTCAATTGAGAATTGAGAATTTCCACACTGCCACGTAGGGCTGAACAATATGGGCAAATAATCTAGGACTTGTTTTTAATTAACCAAATGTTGCAATTGAAATTTGACTTGCGAATTTGAGAAAAACTGTTGGAATCATGGAAACAGAATGACTATTCTAATTCTATAGTTAGAATATAAGAGTGGGCACTTTGAATACAGTGCTGTTTGAGATGACAATGAATTAAAATACCAGGGAGGAGTTATTGTGACAGGTTAGGAACTAAAGTGTTGATAAGTGTTTCCTAGGGTACCCTATAAACTTTGGCTACATTGCATGTTTTCACTTAGCTACTTCATGTAGCTAACATATTCTTGCTTTGCATATTCCTCTTTGATTTAGAAGATACTGTTGCACAAACAACATGCTGATATAGGTCTACACCATCACTGGTATAATCAGGCTGCATTAGCTAGCTACGTTTGCTCTTACTCTGTACATTTATTAGCTCGATAGCTAGCTATTAGCGGCTAGCAATTAGCGTCTCACAAGATTTAGGGCAACTTGCTAAGAAAAGACAAACTAGCTGTTTGCTGATGTAAGAAACACAAACTAATAGTGTCATTACAGAACGCTAGTGGATTTATATTAAGAAGCAAAGTGAAAACAGCATTGTTGTCATCCACATTGTTGCATGTGCTGCATTGACCATACAAACTGAACGCAAGTGTCTCGTGGTTGAGGAACATCAAATGCGCTCCTTGAGTGACAGGGGGCGTGGCTAGGTCTGTGTGGAAAGCGGCACGGAGAGAAAGAGTGACTCAAGTAGTGAGGTAAACTATAAAAATTGACATTACACATGGAGTATCACATTTAAACAAACCAAGCATTCAAATACCGGTATAGAAGGTAAAAACCCAAACCGGGTCCCTGCATCAATACCGGTATATCATAAAATACTGTAACGACCCAGGGTTTATAAGCGTCGAAATCGATTCTGCCGCACGAGCATGCTTTTGTGGCACAGTCGATAGCGCGCCGGACCTCGGGCTCGAAGGTCGAAGGTTCGAGACCTGCTCCCTGCTGTTTCATTACAATACGGTATACCGCCCAGTCCTATTGTGGGACTGGGCTCATTGCTTCAAGCCACACCCCGCCACACCCATCACCCCGTGCAAATGTACCTCAAAGTCTGTTCAATAGTGTTGAAGTAGGTTTTGAGGAAACGCACCCCAGGCAAGGCAATCTGCCAGGAACTGATCTGAGTCCTGCTTCCTTTTCCTTCGTCCTCCCCACAGCTCTACATCCTCAACCTTTCCCTTGACACCACATCCTCAAATTCAAGGATCTATCTCAGCGGCTCTGCCCAAGCCAAGATGGAGGAAAACACAATCTGATCTTGAACTCTTTATTCTTCACCGTGCCACTGCTTCACTTGACTTTACTGGCCTGGCAGACCAGGAACAACACAAGTTATACAGCTGAATAATATTCAAAAGCAGCAATTCAGGTCTAGTGCTCATGCTCCATCCAAGACTGTCTGACCAATGGTCCATTTCCACTATTACTATCAGTTCCAGATCTCTGACCATGTCTGACCGGAAGGAAAGCCTGAAGGTGCAGGGCTATAAACAGGAGTGCCCTAATTTAATTTCCAGACACCATTTCTCATTCAAGGTAGACAATGGCCTGACAAATTCAAATAATAACTTCTAGGAAAACTCAAAGTTTTAGCCTTGATGGCTTTGTTCATTTCATATTCATTCAACACATTCAGGATTTTGACTGATGCTAGTGGGCAAAGGGGGAAACCCATGTTGAAAGGGATTTGATATCATTCATAACACAAAACGAAGGCTGGCAACCAGGCTTCCAGAACCCATAGATTATGAATACAGCAACACCACTATCTTCGCACAGGATTGTGGATGAAAATTTTGCACACAATGTATATAGACTCTCCTTTTTTCTACTGTATTATTGACTTGTTAATTGTTTACTCCATGTGTAACTCTGTGTTGTCTGCTCACACTGCTATGCTTTATCTTGGCCAGGTCACAGTTGCAAATGAGAACTTGTTCTCAACTAGCCTACCTGGTTAAATAAAGGTGAAATAAAAAAAATAACTCTGCAAGGAATGCTGGATTCACTCAAAAATCTATTGACTAGAAACTGTGGCAGTGCCTCTGTGGTAACAACGCAAGCGTTCAGTAGCTGCAGTGGTGGGACGAGCATCTAGCAGCAGTGTCGCTGTGGTTGTAAGGCCAGTGTTTATACACGTGGTTTCAAACTCTAGCCAGCCTCTTGGCTGTACACTATAACAGTCCACTCCAGACCATTTTCAGCCCAGCAGCATTTCGCTACACTCACATTAACATCTGCTAACCATGTGTATGTGACAAATCAAATTTGATTTGATTTGAGTACTGTAGATGTGTTCTGGGAGGAATACACAGTAATCACAGCAACATAGCAAGTAAGTTAAGTCAAGTCATTATTTTGTATTCTTATTTGTTAAGAAAATTAAGTCAAGAAGTCAAGAAAAACAAATCTAGACTTTTGTGGCCAAACATTTCAAGAGTCTATGCAAAGATTGTATTACAATATACTGACTCAGCCATAGAAAAACAACAGTATTCAATATAGTAGATAGAAAATAGCCTTTTCTGTCCATCTGGGAGATGTATGTAAGCCAATCTTTTTTAGAAGAATCCTTTATTCACCTCTTTCACCTCAGACATCATGTCTCCACCCACCCCATTGGTGTACTGCTTATGTGATGAGGTCAGGTTCCCAGGTGACCATTGACATCATTGCCTCTGTGGTCCTACAGAATAGAAGCTGTGAACCAATTCCACCCCCACGACCACCGTCTCAGCCACGTCTGAGAGATAATGCAGCAGACAGGCTTACTGCTTTCAACTCCAGGCAGATTTCATACAGCAAAATAAAAAAACAAGTAGAAAATATGAAAAACAACATTTAGAGCAGACTAAACCATCCAAATCCTGCAGCAACTCCCAGAACTAATTTAGCTCACTGGTATCTCATCTACCTAAGCAGTGTCATTCAGTGTCCGTGTGTGGTTGAGAGGACAGGAATAATTCTTCAGGCTCTCAGCCAGATATTTAGCTCCTAGCTATAGCATCAATGAGATATACTTTAAAGGTAGAAAATAAGAACATTTCAGCATGAGCTGTACAGGAAGACAATCTTAGTAGGTACACCTATGCTGCCCTATTTAACTCTATGTAAGGTCATCAGAGGACCATATTTACTGAGAGATGTCCATAAGAACATTACCCATATGATGGCTACAGAGTTAAAAACAAAGCAAAACGGCCTAATCTTCTTTCATGTCAACAGCTCATTCATGTCACACACAGACATACACAAACACACACAGAGAAAGACAACTCAGAAGGTCACAGCAGCACGAGCGGAAATATGAGCTATATCCTTTTCACTTCCAGGCTTGTCCCCGAGCCAGGAAACTCAAAACATCTGAACCTCTCCATCAATACAGAACCTCCCCCTGGTTTTCTGCCACTAATATGATGGCTACAGGTAACTGCCAAAATAATGGAAACACAAGTAAATGTGGGATACAAAGTATATTGAAAGCAGCTGCTTCTATACCTGTGTGGTTCCTGAGGTAATTAAGCAATTAACATCCCATCATGCTTAGGGTCATGTATAAAAATGCTAGGCAGGCCATTATTTTGGCTACGTCCCCATAGAAGGACATTGCCCGCATCCATAGGGCACAAGTGGTCACTGAATGATTTGATGAGCATGAAAACAATGTCAAACATATGCCATGACAGTCTCGGTGATCAGATCCCAACCCATTTGAATGCATGGGAGATTCTGGAGCGGTGCCTGAGACAGCGCTTTCCACCATCATCAACAACAAAAAACGAATGAAGGAATTTATTGTGGAATAATGGTGTCCAATCCCTCCAATAGACTTCCAGACACTTGTAGAATCTATACCAAGGTGCATTGAAGCTGTTCTGGCTTGTGGTGGCCCAACGCCCTATTAAGACACTATTTTGGTGATTCAGAGGGGTTGGTTAAATGCGGAAGACACATTTCAGTTGAATGCATTTGGTTGTACAAGTGACTAGGTATACTTTTCCCTTTCCTTTATTTTGGCAACCTTTATGTCTCTGCCTCAACAGTTGTGATTGACCCAGATTCACTAGATATAACAACTAAACATTAATGTAGGCCCTTCAACAGCATACCAAGTTAGTATTAATCAATACTCTTCACTTCATGTGTATTTGTAGTCTAGTCTGTGAACTCTCAGATCTCCAGTCCCTGGAACTTTCCCAAAAACAGCTTTACTTTGGTTGTGAGATTCTGGCTCATTCTGCCAGAGTTCCTTGTGCTTGGCAGTTACTGTGTGGCAACAACCATCCCCAGCCTGGAGTCTGTCTCCTCCTGACCCTGCAATCAGTCCTTGGCCAGAGTGTCTGAGCTGTGTCATTTCCCAGCACTTCCACCAGCAGAATGTTTTTATTGGTAAAACACTCATAACAGTCATAACCGGCTGGGAAGTCCCAGCTCAAGAGCTTGCAAGAGACTGACAGACAGGATTTCAACTTTTGCCTCATTAATACTCTCTGTATTGCCAATCCATGTAATCAATAAAGCTACTGGTACTGACAGCTACATATTCCTCAAGATTTCTAAATGTGGTTTGCTCAATTTACAAACAATAAAACTTAGCCGATCCTGACATCTCCTCTGTGATTCCTGTGACAGGTATAAATGTTGTGACTTGTCTTACTTTCTCTTGGAGGCCTTTGGTTACATTGGCAACACACACCCATAAAATGAGACACAGTCTTCTATGGCTCCTGGTGTAAAGCACACCAAGTTATCTTAAGTTGGCCTAAGCTTTTTCAGGATATTCCCCAGGGGATGTACGGAACCTGTAAGAAGCCCAATTAAAATGTCTGCCATGTGGTGAGAAAACAATACATGATGACTGTATGACTGAGCTATGCTCCTAGATGGAAGAGGATAGACAAAGACTGTAATAACTAGCAAGCAGGGAGCCCTAGGGGCATGTATGACTCCGCGCTATTCATACTCAGAAAACGGCGAGCTCTTCCACAGTAAAAAGACTCCAGTTTTCATATTCACTTCAACAAAAAAAGGTATCAGGTCAGAATTAAACTAAAATAGTGTCCAAACAAATGTTCCAGTGAACGGAGTTGTCTTCATACCATCGTTACTGGGCAGGCAGCCTCAAGTCTTTCAGCCAATCGCATCTCTTTCATAATACAAAAGAGTGCAGCAATTAAACAGGAAAAACTGTCTAACTATTATACCACTAAAGGTGTGGGAGGAGGAGGCTGTGAGGCTACACTATGTAAATAGCTTTAGGGTAAATGGCTTTTGTGTTTGTTTCTGTGTGTGTACGTGTGATTGTATCTATGTGACTATGAGTGTGTTTTCTGTGATTATCTAACCATCTCACCTTTGCCTTCTTGGCCAGTCACCTGCAGGACACTTCTCACTAGCGGCCTAATCCTATCAGATCTCCTAACTGGATTAGAGGGGCTTCCTCAGCGGTAGTGAGTCAAAGAGAGGAAAGTGCTCAAGGATTCACCTGGATCCCTGCCCCTCAACTGTAGGCTATACTTCAACCTGGTAACCACAAAGTCAAAAGGACAAGGACATAAATATGATTTCAAAAGAGTTGTTTTACCCAAAAGACCAACCTCTTACATACCCTACTTTGAAGTTGCACCTTTTTTTTGAAAAGCAACAGTGATATGTAAGAAAATACACCATGGTTTGCCAATGAAATGCATCTATGTTGGTTAACATCTTGGGATGTAATTGCACCATTTATGCTAAGTAGTTCACAGGTTGTCAAGCTGATAGGCCAGCGGGCCAAATATATTTGTTGTACTGTTACTGTACAGCTATTCTCAGAGTACTAAGCAGTTGGCCAGGCAGTGAGCAGGTTGTGGTATTGTACTGGAAAAGGGCAGACCGTGGGCGTCCAGCCAGAGATCAGGTTCTGGTTTCTCACACGTCTCCCACTCAGGGTCGACTGACGGCAGCTCGGATACCTGCACACACACACACACACACACACACACACACACACACACACACTTTGATCTGCTCGGTTTTTCAGAAACATATACCGTACCTCCAGCAAAGCTCCAGGGCATGTCCTCAGCAGGGTTTCCGTTATTTTATTTTTTGAAAAGCCGATAAATAAAACTTCCACCGACCAATTTTCCCATTGAGAAATAATGTTTTTTTGCCTATTCATTGATGGAAATATGTATATTTAACCAGTCATACGTATCAGTCTATGGGTTCATTTGTATAATTTAGTGGAATTAAATTGCTGCGTGTATATATTCGTTATGCAACTTATCACACATACACAGCATACAGATGGATGGATGCTGTACTCAATTCCACCAAAACTAGGGCTATTTGAACAGTCTATCACATCCTTTCAGTTCACGATAACTGTTATTAACCGTCAGATCAGCAATGAACCAATCTGGATGTGTGTGGAAGTAATTAACAGCACTACTAATTACATTTAATTAAGTAATTTAGCAGAGTGTCTTCAAGTAGTGAGTTCATATATTTTCATACTGGTCCCCTGTGGGAATCAAACCCATAACCCTAGCATTGCAAGAGCCATGATCTACCAACAGAGCTACACAGGACCACTACTCACTCACAACCCCCATTCTGTCATTTAACAAATGCAGTCTCACAGTCACAAGCACAGACTCTCTCTCGCTTACACAACAAACATATGTTAACACACACACACACCATAAGGTTGGAGAAGTTACATCGTGTAGGTGGAAAAGTGATCTGCATAGCTGAGACTTTTTCCAGCCATACAGAGGCAGATCAGGTCATGAATAGAAACAGGAATGTATGCCTTTGATTCAGAGATTTAGCAGGAAACAGATGCAAGTAAAGGTTATTGCAATAGAGGTCTTCTCTATAGATTTCACAGAAGAATGAGTGTATTCAAGAGCCTGCCATGTTCAGTCAAATGGAGAGAGAGGAGCCCTAAAAGTGAATCAACAAGCAGCAGCAGCCAGAAATATGTCTATATAATAACAGATAAAAAGCTGTGCAGCTAAACAGAGGACAAATAGGTTGTGGAAAAGGTAGTCAATTTAAATGTCTTTACGGGGACAAAGCAGGGGCAAAGGGACACACATCACATTCTAAAGGAACTGAAATCATCAGACAGCATGCATGAGAGAAATCTAACAGCAACCATTGAGTTGCTCCAATTAACAGGGCACAGTCCGTGGCGATAGACAGGTGCAGCTGAGAGCCAGACACCTGCAAAAGTAAGTACTTGAGTCACTGTTTGCTTCTGCTTAACCTGGTCTTGACACACACACACCATGGGACCAGTGGTGGGGGTGGGGCATTCCAAGTGCTTCAGGGAGCTGCCAAACAGACGAGCACATCCTGTTGCAACGCAAATCTAGGATAAATCCCTCATTAAACTCTCTAGGATAACACTCAAGGGAGGATGTTACCACCATAGAATTAGGAATTAGAATACTACAATGGACATCTTTATGGTTACCACCTATACCAGGGCTTAGGACCTCAATGAAAACAAACTCCCTCATAAAACCAAGGGAGAATCAGTGAGGGATCTTCATTTAAGATACATTGATGAATCTTATGGCAACATTCTAAATGAATGCCAACATCGTAAGGATTGAACACAATCTATACCCTTTTTCCAATTTACAATCAATTCACGTCATATATTTGAAGCTCTGTCCACCCTTCCAGTTGTTCAAGTTCAGATATTGGCCAGGCTAATTATGAAGCTTACAGTTGGTGAGGGTCGGGAGTAGGCTACAGTGCTAAAGATCCATTCCTTGAATTCCAATCACTAACCTGTAACACATTACACCCCCCACTCCATCAACAAAACATTCACCTCCCTTTGTTCCTTCTCCCACCCCATTCACTGGGTCAAAGTCTCCCAAGTATCCAGATTGACAGTTGACAGAGTTTCTAAGTAAATTATGATGATAAACTAAGAAGGCCTTGGTGTGGATGGAAGTGGGCACAGAGAGAATGTAGAGGAAGTTGCAGTTGTACTGTAGAATAATAAACATTCAACTTTATGAGAGATCAGATGCCATAACATTGCTGCCTCGCAAAAATGTGTTGCCGACAAAGTAGAGGAAATGCTTTGACCCTTCCAAATAATGGCAGGGTTGTTTTTCTCTGGTCCAGACACTAAGGAAACAGTTTTCTTTTCAGCTCAAGCCAAACTATCAGCGTATGATAGCACATCCAGCCTTACTTCATTAGCCAAGCAGAAAGACTAGATTGTGGTGAAGTAACTAACTCCTATCTAGCAGAAATTCCAACGATTCATGCCATGAAATGTGGTACATTTACATGAGCAAAGCCATCACACCATCTATTTACTACACAGTTAAAATTAAAATCAAGTGTTTAGTACACCAAAACAGTTCACAATCATCTTGCTAAACCTCTGTCTACTCTGAGTATATAAAATATTTGGAACACCTTCCTAATATTGAATTGTCCACGCCTTTTGACTCTACAAGGTACCGAAAACGTTCCACAGGGATGCTGGTCCATGTTGACTCCAATGCTTCCCACAGTTGTGTCAAGTTGGCTGGATGCCCTTTGGGTGGTGGAACATTCTTGATACACACAGGACACTGTTGAGTGTGAAAAACCCAGCAGTGTTGCAGTTCTTGACACAAACCAGCACCTATGTTACAGGCCTTGGTTTTTCCATTTTATACTTGCAGGTTGGAAGTTAGCACGTCAGGTGCACTGATTGGTGTCACCTCGTTAGTCAGTCTATAGTTCACCTGTGCTGGTCGGTCATCTCGTTAGAGGGAAGGTGTTTCACCTGTGCTGGTCCAGGTGCAATTTAAGAGTGGCTGGCCCAGTGCTACAGTTGTCTTGAGAGACTGAGGGTTAAAACCTTTAGTTGGCTTTCCCTATTCTTATTGCTAGACAAACAATCATTTATCTTCCTGTCTTTAAGTTTGGTGTGGGGTTTTTATTTTGCTCTTCTTGGGCAAATTTAGTGGGTGCTCATGGTAGGTGTCTTTTAGGTTCCAGATGTTGTTGCTAGTCAACTTTCAGTGGACACCCCCATGAGTATATTTCAGAACCCCTTTTAAAACCCCACCTGTTTGGTTGTTGGTCAGTGACTCTTAGTTAATTACCTCTTCTGTTTGAGTGACATTTTTGGTTTACTTGCTGGGGAATGTAACATCAAAGGCACAATTTTTTTGTCTTGCCCCTTCACCCTCTGAATGGCACACATACATAAACTGTCTCAATTGTCTTAAAAATCCATCTTTAACTTGTCTCCTCTCCTTCATCTACACCGATTGAAGTGGATTTAACAAGTGACATCAAGGGATCATAGCTTTCACCTGGATTCACCTGGTCAGTCTGTCATGGAATGAGCAGGTGCTCTTAATGTTTTGTATACTCAGTATATGTTATGACTTGTGAAATGTGGCAAACTACAAGGGCATACAAGCACAATGTGTTGTATGTATTTTCCTCCCATGTCTCCTCTTCTAGTTAGACTAGATGTCATATATGGTATCTGCCAGAGAACTGCCTAACTTTGATCTACCAGCCAGTTTATGTGCCTAGCTAAGCTCCAGTGTATTAGTATAGTAGGGGCTGGTCTGTGTCCCGGCTCCCAAACCAGTCAGACTGACAGTTGCTCCGGAAGCCCAGGCATGCCAGTGGAAGAGCCCTGAAAAAGCACTGCCTCGTGTCTAATGATTCAAAGCAGCAACGGCGCAGACGTGAACTAATCCACAAAGACCGCCAAAGCGCTCCCTGGACCAGCGAGGTGGATGAGGGGAGCGGAGCCTGAAAACGAGAGTATGTGGGGAGCTGACACAGGGAAAATGAGGAAGAAATAAGACGAAGGCCAGGGAATAGGGTGGATACAGCTACCCATCCAGCTGGCAGAAACCCAGCTGTCATTCTTGTGCCTGCTCAATTCAGGGCCACACCTAAATTACGAGATCTCAACAATCCTGGTTGGCGCATAGCTCCAGCACTAGACTGCTTCAGCACAAGATACAAACAAGATCTGCAGCATGAAAAGGCCTATTTAAAATGGAAAGACATTTTAGAAAGATTATCTCAGAGTCAGGCAGACTTTCTGTCATAACATAGGGGGAGGAAAAGGAGTAGGTACTCTATTCACACTGAGGAGGTAATATGATGATATCAGAGCAAAATTCTCATAATAGTAATGAGACAATGTACACAATGTTCCCACTGACAGCACAAATAGGGAAATCTTTACTGATTTTGCCATATGTGCGTACACACACCTACGAATGGCAGGATGGCATCATTTATATCATAACAAAGAGCAGACTATGGGCTTGCTCATGCTGTATGATCTATTGTACTCTAGTCACATTATAAGAAAATAAAGGCAGTTGCATTGCCATGGCAACTCTCAGTCTACACAGCCATGTCAGAACTTGTCCATCTCCGCAGGAGGCCCAGAACAGACAGCTACGAGGCCAATTTCTGTCTCTGAGGTGGGGCTTGGAACCCACCTCACCTTGTTTAGCCTCCATCCCCACTGACTGATAGAACTTCAACCTAAAGAGTAATCTTCTCACCCACAGCAATAACCCCTATTTCTATTGAATATAGAACAAGGGCAGTGCATGAATGTGCATTATGGTTTTCTCTTTCTCAATCAAAGCTCGAGAGATTGTTTTTAGACATTTATAATAGGAAGAAACGTTATTAGCATTTAATTATTCCCTTTCATCCAATAAAATGTATCAGATGTCCCTTCCATGAGATATTTCCATAATGCCATGATTCTAAACCCCTGGTAACTGAGGGGTGGGGGGGTCAGAAAGAGAAGGGACAGCATATTTACCCGGAAAGGTGTGTGGTTTGGGTGACCCTCTCTTGAGGCACTTGGAACACAGTACATGAACAGTGTAGTAGAGCCCGGGCCACTCCTGCAGAAGGACATTCAGCTCCTCAACCAGTGGGATTATCGCTTGCCAAGCAGTCCAGATATTTGGCAGGGAGGCATGGCTGGCTATGGACAGTGACTCGGCCTGCAGCCTGCCCCGAGCCGGCTGGTAACTGACCACCACAGGCACTTTACCGCGATAGGCAAAGATCTGGTGCCTCCCGTCTGACTGCTGAACCACATGGCTGTTGATCTGCACACTGTAGCGTGCAAACAGTCCAGGAGGGAAGAGAAAGGGGAAGCTGTATTCAATCTGCAGCTGCTCCACAGAGAAGAACTGACTAGCAGCCACTGAGCTGCCGTTCACCCAGGCCTCGGCATGGGGCTCCTCATTGCTGACATAGCTGGGGAACTTGTACCAGACGGTGGCCCCGTTCAGAGGCTTGCTGCGCGGCTTGTTAATGCAGTAGCAGACCCCCATCTTCTCTAGCAGCTCCATGATGAGGTGGAGGTCCTGCTGGGTTTGGATGAGAGGTCTCAGGAGCAGCCGGATGATGTTAGAAGGCAGGAGGCCGTGGCTGAGGAAGCCCTCCACTTGGTGCTGTAGATGGGTAGCCCTGAGGTTCTCTTCCTTCTCCCCATCTATAACTACACTGGTCCTCCTCTTGTCCCCCTTCTCACTGTCCGACAGTAGTCTCTCCAGCAGCGTGGACTCATCCCTCTGGAAGAAGACGTTGAGGATGGCAATGAAGCGTGGCAGGTTGTGAAAGACATACTCCTTTAGTGTCCGGCTGTCCTCGAAGTAGAGTAGCTTCCCACTCTCGTGTAGGTAGGACAGGGCACTCTGCAGGCGGTCCTCCGTGAGCCCAGCCTGGAGGCCCAAACGGGCCGAGTCCCACCATGAGAGCCACAGGTCCTGGGGCTTAAAGTGCAGCTCCTCCAGCATCTGCCAGGACTTGGGCAGCACGCGGTGGAGGTTGGGGAATATGTCGCGATGGTCAGCCACTGACATGAGCTTCTCCCTCAGCCTCTGGATGTTCCTCTGGCTCTCCGTGCAGCTGACACACAGGACAGGGGACAGGATCTGTAGCCTGTGGTTCAGCATGTACTGCAGCTGGGCTTTCTTCCGTCTCAGGTTCTTGTCTGTGACGCCGTAGAAGAGGATGTGAGGGCTGGAGGTGCGGACGTTGTAGCCATGCTCCAGGGCCTGGTCCACCTGGTGGGCAAGGCTCCGCAGGCAATGGGTGTCCCACTTCTCCTGCAGGGAAATCTGTCTGTGGATATCAAGGTTCTTCCCCTCCACCTCCATGTCTCCACACAGGTCTGTGTGCGTGCCCACCATGCAGACCACAGCGTGGGGCACTTTGGCATTGAGGAGATGGAGGAAGTAGCCCACGTGGGGGTAAAAGTTCTTGGGTGAGTATGTTTTTAGATTCACAACGAGGATGTACAGAGCACCAGGTGAGAGAAAAAAAGGTTTGATGAGGTCATAGTTTGGCTTCCCTGACAGGTCATACACTAAAAATGTAAGACTGCGATCGGCGTCCGCTACCCAGTTAGTCACATCAACCCCTTTGTTTCCCTGAGCAGAGTTGGCATCCTGCTGCTCACTCACAACACTCTGCCTGAGCTGTGTTTTCCCAGCGTTTTTCATTCCCATCAGGACCAGTTTTAACCTGGGTTTCACAGCCAGCTGGGAATGTGCGAGTTCCTTTTGATAAGCACCGATGTAGGGGATCCCCTTCATACAGACCTCATAGGGAGGCTGGATGAGGGGGTTATCCTTCACTTTCCAAATGTTTACCTTGGAAAGTTTTCCAAAGTTATCTGGAAGAATGGCTATTTGGTTACCCTGTAAAACAAGCTCCTCCAATCTATTTAGCTCCACAATGGAGTCGGGCAGATAAGTAATGTTATTATTGTCTAACCAGAGGTTTGCCAGCCTACGCAGCTGGCCTATCTCCTCTGGAACAAAAGACAGTTTATTTCTACTCAGGTAAAGCTCTTCTAGTCCTGTGATGTTTAGGATAACCTGGGGAAACTCCTCTAGCTCATTAGAGGATAGATTGACCATTTTAAGTCTCTGCAGGTTTCCAAAGGAATGAGGCAGAGCTGTGAGGTTGTTACTGTCCAGCATCAGGCTCTCTAGGTTGTGCAGGTGACAGAACGTGTCTGGTAACGTGGAGATGTGAATGCTGCTGAGCCACAGGTTCTTGATGGACTGCAGCTTAGTGACGTCCTCTGGTAGACACGCAAACGTATTCCCAGAGCAGTCGAGCTCCTCCATGTCACTGAGGGCAAGAATCTCTGGGGGAAACTGGTTCAGCTTGTTGTGATCAGCATCCAGAGAACGGAGCCTCTTGAGCTGTGAGAAGGACCTGGGGAAATCACATATGTCATTGAAGCTTATGTCCAGCTCCTCTAAACAATGCAGTGCCCCAATCTGTGATGGCAGGTACTGGATGTTGTTGTGACTGATGCAGAGCTTTTTCAGCCCCTTCAGCAGGCCTATGTCCTCAGAGAAGTGGCCCAAGCAGTTGTGGCTCATGTCCAGTTCCACAAGAGGACCCAGTTCAAACACCACAAAAGGAACTGTGACAAATTTGTTCCTGCGGAGGACAAGGCTACGCAGGTTTGTGAGGGTTGCCCCCAATCCTTCTGGTAGCTCGTGCAGCGAGTTATTGCCCAGATTGAGTACCTCTATATCGCTTATATTTTCAGGTAGAATTATCTTCTCCCTGTTTTGGGAGCAGAGTGTGAGCTGTCGCTGGTTGCTTCGCAGCTTCCTAGAACGGAGAGCAGCATCTCTCCACAATTTAGCCGTTTTGAGATTGTTATCCTTGTCCCCCATGGTTTTGCAGACGGACACCTTGTTTTCATTGGGAGGAATCATCAATTATCCTGGCAATATGGTGGTCTAGGTGCCCTTGTGTCATCGATTAGTGTTCTTATCATGAACAATCCAAACAACAGAGAAAACGACAGTAATTCCATTTCGAGCAAGAACAAGAAAACATCATGCTTTTCAATCGAATCAATACTGGACTTGGCCAGCAGTGCTTCACGCATCTTTATCTACGGCCGCGGACCGCACAATGAACAGGGAAACCTACCGCAATTTCAAATCCATTTTAGAACACAGGCGGTTGGGCTGGCCTCGCCAGCACATTCTCTAGTATCGTGGCATCCAATCGCGTCCTATTATCAAAAAAATAGCATGAAATCAAACAGCGGCCAATGTCTCATCCCTGTGCCTCGCTCATCTCTCTGCCTGTGATCTCTCGCAAACTAGTCCTTACTGCTCAAGGGGGAGTGAAACAGCAGCAACGCCTAGATTAACACTGCGTCAGATTTTTTGCCTACTTGGTTTAGTTCTCGATTGACAGCCCATGATGACAATGTTTTGTTATTGCTAGGCAAGAACATTTATAAGATTAAATAAAGGAATATGTCTTTTATCTAGAGCAAGAGGTGTTTTCCTTTTTATTTAGATCACTTTTTTACATCTATTTTCCACACCCATTGAGTTGAGAAAGTTACATGTATTATTCTATATTAAACTAATTTTTCCATAATAATTCTGGTCAGATTGGATATCAAATTATTTTATAAGAAAAAGACAAGAGTATAAAGAACGTAGTTTCTGCAATACTATTTCGATCGAACACCAGATATGTTATTGCGGAAGATAAAAAAATCTCTCTTGCGAAAAGGTTATTTTCAGTAGCAGACATTGAAATTGACATGGTGCAAACATGACTCACTGGGACAAATACAAAACACGTACCACTTTCTCTTGATGGGAAACAGTGCGTGTTCTTTCGGCGCGTTATCTGCTTTGTCTCCATCTAATGGCTATGACGCGACTGCACCGGGTTTAGCAAAACCATTACGTCACCATATTGTATAGAATGTTGAAATGTATTTTATTTAACTAGAAATCCTAGATTTACCGCTTATGGTAGAAATTTGATTAGTCCTTTTTGTTATGTACAAAACCAATTCTCTTGAACCTGATGCAATGAAGCACAGACATGTTAGAAATGTTAGGGGTTGTACCAATTGTACATTGAAAGATTTAATGCAAATGTTATGCTAGTGTGTATAACAATTGTCGTTATCCATCGATCAATTGGCACTGTATATCGAGTCCAAGTTCAAATCGATTATAAAAAGCAGCACAACACATGTCAAGGACTGTCAAAGGCCTTTAAACTATACTGTGCCCCCAGAAAGTGAAGAAAGCAGGCTAAAAATGATCACCCACTACTAACCAGAACAGGCAATAGTTAAGCAGTATAATAATATACATGTATATAATTACCAGTATCAGGAAATTAATAGAAAAATAGAAGTACATTTTAGTTGCTTAAAAAAATAATAATTGTACTTGGAAGAAATAACAAGGCAGTATAATTACTGGAGTTAATAACAATTTCTTTTATTACTAATAAATATGTAAGACAATAGCTAAATAGTTCAGACATTGTTCGCATGTGAGCTTGTGCAAAAATGTATAATGTAAATCAAAAAGTATATGCATTGCTTACACCAAACTTAAAGCCGACATCCTCAATTGTCTTGAACCAATTTTAAAAGCCTTGTGTGCTCTGTAAAAATAAACTCATGGAAGGCCTCTAACAGACAGTCAAGTAAATTTGGCAGCTTTACACTAGCAGCCCATATGTGTTCTTTTGCCCACTGATCTTTTACCCAATTATGGGCAAGAGATCTGATTGGTCAAACGGTTAATTAGTGGCAAAAGACCAAAAGTGGGTTGCCTGTTTAAACACAGCCTTCGAGAGTTCGCAGACAATATGAAAGACACATTTAAAAATCAGTCTTTAAAGAAAATCCCTAGCATATGTCTTAGTCCTACTGTAGAAATCTACAGAGGATGTCAAAAGGCAGCAGCAAAATTCACATTGTGGTAAGTGGCACTACTAGTCCAATTAAACGACTATCCACACAGTCCCACAATTTGGAGAAAAAAAAAAAAAAGACCCTTCGATTGAGTGGGAAAAGTGCTATGATTTTTTTTAAAGCCATGGGGGTAAAACAGATATGGGATGCCTGCTTGGAGGCCTCAATGCAGGACTCAGAGCCAGGGGATGCAGAGCCGAGGTCTAGTCTCTGCTGCGGGGGGTATGTGGGGGTGGGGCTCCTTCCACAGGGGCAGAGCTGGGCACAGCCCGCAGCTGTCCTTCGTGCATGCGCTCGTTGATGCGCAGTTGGCAGCCGTCTTGCAGCATGCGCATTGCAATGTGGGCGATATTGCGTGAGTCATCCAGGCCAGAGTGAGGGCGGCCCTCGTATTTTAGTCCCAGCTTCTCAAGCATGCAACTCAGCTTGGTCTGGGTGAGAGGGACCTGTGGAAAAGGGAAGATTCTACTCAACATAGTGTATCTAAGGAATGTCTTACATTCTTCTACATTTAGAGATTTCAGCTAATTTCATATCATACAAAAAAAATAAACCTTATAGAAGTTCCCGTATAATTTTTTGATGTTGATCCACTTCTTTGCAAACTGTGGAAATCTGAGACGATTTAAACGGCACTGGGTGTTCATGAACTTGCTCATGTCCCAAGATCTGTGGAAATAACAAAAGCACAGTTATATACTAATGAGAACACTTAATATCTTGCTAGCGTTATCATTAATACACCAAAGCAGTGTTAGTACCCTCTGCCCACACTGACGTACCCGTCTGTAAGAAGAGTGTATTTGTATTTTGTGCCAAGCTCTTTCTCCTGAAGCCAAAGCACAACCCGCTCAAGGACATCAGGGAACGTGTCAGCTTCATCCACCATTTTCTGGCCAAAAAAAAAGCAATTACAAACTCTTATATGAACATTACATTGTGTGAAGTATTTTGAATCATACAATTCAAGTCCTTCAAAATAGTTCAGTCAATGTCTATGCCTGGTGTCTCACCTGTGTTATTCCTGTCAACTTTACACAGAACTCTGACAGCTGTGTGTTGACTTCTGGTCTGACATATTCCTGAAAGGTGTCTTCCTACAAGTAAAACCAGTGTCAATCATGATACCAAAACATTTGTGTATTATTTGCATCAACAACTAAAGTTAAATCAAAAGTCTATACATCTATGACCTGTATGATTGTACACACAAGCCTAACAATGCATTGCTTCTAACAATGTCCCCTCCATTCCCACTCACAATCTCTAAAGTGTGCGTGTTGAGCAGAACCACTGGGAACTCAATGATTTCATGAGTGAAGTCAGCGGGGTTGTCCTGTTCACACGTTGCTTCAAAGTCCACCACGCAGATGTAGTCGTAGTAGGTATCCGTGGCTTCACCCGCTGTTACAGACTGCGTCAGCGACAGCTTCTGTTTCTTGTAGTAGTTCTTCAACCGCTTCTTCAGCACATCCTTCACACCACTACACACACAAATTGGGTTAATTTGACATTCAGTGGAATGGAACTTCAGTGGCATGTCTAGCAGCTCTGGGATTTCCTAACACAGAGATCCTGGGGCATATTCATGAAGCTGGTTCTGTTGCAAAACGTTTCTTAAAAACAGGAGCAAACAGAATGGGGAGGGACCAACCTGAATTTGTCAAATATAAAAAATCTCGATTTAGTTTGGACTAATGATTACGCCCCTGGTCTCCAATGGATTATGATTGTAGCCATCTCCTGCTGAAACACTACACTAATTGCAGTATTGTAAAGTGGTATTTGATTACATACAGCACAATTCCTTAGCAACTGAAACAAGTGTTCCTACATACCTTGTGTCAAGCTTCAATTCTGCCAGTTTGGCACGAAGCTCATCCTTGTTCATGCGGTTGATATGTCCATTTGCAAGAGCAATGTCTTTGTAAACAGGATCACTGAAGTCCTCGTGAGTAGGAGATGCTTGAGGGACGGGTTCACCGATGTTACTACAAACTCTGACTCTGCTGCAAGACTTTGACATATAGGAAGGAATGTACCGTCAATGTTAGTCACATAAGTAGGTACTGTAGCTTCCTAGCTAGTTTAACATATCCCTGGATTCTATTTCTACTCCAATCTTGCAAGCTAGCTAGCAGTATCTACTAACCTTGTCATCTTCCTCCGGTTTAGAGGACAATTTCACATTGCCACCCCTGTCTTGAATATTCTCTTTGTATTCCTCCATTTTTGACATAGGATTGTCTCAATCAATTTGGGAGGGGGGTTAGCTTGCTAGTTGCTAACTAACTGGTAGGGTGTATCTTAACTGTGTTGTTGGCAGCCAATCATCCTGTCCTCTTGACTGTTTCCGCGCTTTCTTCACTCGTCAGTGCTCCACTACGCGCATGACATTCTTTTTATATCCGAAGTGTAGCGCTGATCAACGTTATATGATAATTTTTTATTTATTTTATTTATTTTACCTTTATTTAACCAGGTAGGCAAGTTGAGAACAAGTTCTCATTTACAATTGCGACCTGGCCAAGATAAAGCAAAGCAGTTCGACAGATACAACGACACAGAGTTACACATGGAGTAAAACAAACATACAGTCAATAATACAGTATAAACAAGTCTATATACAATGTGAGCAAATGAGGTGAGAAGGGAGGTAAAGGCAAAAAAGGCCATGGTGGCAAAGTAAATACAATATAGCAAGTAAAACACTGGAATGGTAGTTCCAGTGATAGAATAATAATAGAAAACCACTGTTTTATTCATGGTTTTCCAATCTTGTTCTGACAAGACACGTTGTCGGAATAATTTGGTTAAGTAATAGTGTGTGAAAAATAAACAAACATTCCGGTGTGGTGATAATCATGATTTGTCGACGGCACAGATGGTTTGTGTACATAACAGGTTAGGAAAATTAGGTTAAGGTTAGAAAAAGGGATGGGCTAATATTACAGTTGTCAACAACTTGTCCCCGACGCGACCAGTAGATGGCGCAGTAGATGACCCCTCCTCAATAGGAAACCTACGGACAGGAACACCTTCCTCAGAGGTGAGCTTTCCTCCACGTCTAATTATTAAAAGTCTCCCTGTAAATCAATTCAGCCGCACCAGAAGAGTATGCAA
Source organism: Oncorhynchus tshawytscha (assembly GCF_018296145.1). Classification (NCBI taxonomy): domain Eukaryota; kingdom Metazoa; phylum Chordata; class Actinopteri; order Salmoniformes; family Salmonidae; genus Oncorhynchus; species Oncorhynchus tshawytscha. Next base: position 19,618,095 of record NC_056437.1, read on the forward strand.
CTCTGATGCTTCTTACCAGAAACAGACCATGTACCCCACACAAAGGTTTAAGGAAAGGGGGTACAAAGACAATTGGGCAAAAGATACCAATGATCGTTTTGAAGGGCTAACACAGTTGGAACGCCTTCTTCCAAAAGTTAAAGAAAACGCAGAACATGTCCCCCACTCTTCACCCAATACTCACCATTGGGGAAGGCATTTAAAGACATTATCAGGAAGCACTGGTACATTCTTGATAGTGGCCCACAATTGAAACCCATCTTTAAATATCACTCAAGTATGGTCTTTAAAAGACCCCCAAACGTGAAAGACATTGTGGTCAAATTTGATTATCCACCAGAGAAAAGGGAAACTTCTTGGACAAGGTTCCGGAGGGTAATTACAAATGTGGCCAATGTGCTCAGTGCAGTTTCAAGTACAAATGTGACTAATTTACCCACCCCTGCACAGGATGAAGATGTAAGATCAAAAGACTGATTACCTGCATGTCAACCAATGTTTACATATTGAAATGTTCTTGCGGTCTGTCTTACATAGGGAAAACCTGTAGAAGCCTAAAGACCCGGATCAGTGAGCACCGCAGCAATATACCGACTTGTGAGACAAAAAATTCTGTTTGCTGTTCATTTTGTACAAGCTGGACATCCTATTAGTTCTTTGAGATACATTGGAATAGAATTGGTCAAGATGTCACGCAGGGGAGGGGACATTGAGAGGAAACTTCTTCAATGGGAATCTTTCTGGATCCACAGGCTCAACACACTGTCGCAACTTGGCCTTAACGAGTTTGACTTAAAACTGTTTTTAGATTCAAAATGTCCAAATTATTTCGTTTTTTTATCCAAATTAAATATTGTATGTATATACAGTACCAGTCAAAAGTTGACACACCTACTCATTCAAGGGTTTTTCTTTATTTGGACTATTTTCTACATTGTATAATAATAGTGAAGACATCAAAACTATGAAATAACGCATATGGAATCATGTAGTACCCAAAAAAGTGTTAAACAAATCAAAAATATATTTTATATTTGAGATTCTTCAAAGTAGCCACCCTTTGCTTTGATGATAGCTTTGCACACTCTTGGCATCAGGAAGTGCCCCAATACTATTCATGATTAACCACTCGTGGTGTGATTGTGATAACATACAGAAACTCGACCTAGAATACCTCACAAACAAATGTCGACCGTATTACCTCCCAAAATAATTATCTTTGGTTGTAGTCACAGCCGTGTATATTCCCCCTCAAGCCGTGTATATTCCCCCTCAAGAACTTCACTGGACTTTATGCAAACTGGAAACCACATATCCTGAGGCCGAATTTCTTGTAGCTAGGGATTTTAACAAAGCAAATTTGAGGAAAACCGAAGTTCTATCTACACATTGACTGTCGTACTCACGCTGCTAAAACACTTGACCACTACTACTCCAACTTCCGGGATGTCTATGAGGCCCTCCCCCGCCCTCTCTTTTGCAAATCTGATCACAACTCCATTTTGCTCCTCCCTTCCTATAGGCAGAAACTCAAACAGGAAGTACCCGTGCTAAGGACTATTCAACGGTGGTCTGACCAATCGGAATCCACACTTCAAAATTGTTTTGATCACACAGACTGGGATATGTTCTGGGTTGCCTCTGAGAATAACATCAACGAATACATGGATATGGTGACTGAGTTCATCAGGAAGGGTATAGGAAATGTTGTACCCACTGTGACTATTAAAACCTACCCTAACCAGAAACTGTGGATAGTTAGCAGCATTTGCGCAAAACTGAATCCGCGAGGCACCGCATTTAACCATGGAAAGGTGACTGGGAATATGGCTGAATACAAACAGTGTATTTATTCCCTCCGCAATGCAATCAAACAGGCACAACGTCAGTATAGAGACAAAGTGGAGTCGCAAGTCAACGGCTCAGACACGAGACATATGTGGCAGGGTCTACAGACAATCACGGACTACAAAGGGAAAACCAGCCACGGACACCGACTTCTTGCTTCTGGACAAGCTAAACACCTTCTTCGCCCACTTTGAGGATAACACAGGGCCAACAACACGGCCCGCTATCAAGGACCGTGGGCTCTCCTTCTCCGTGGCTGATTTGAGTAAGACATTTAAGCGTGTTAAACCTCACAAAGCTGCCAGCTCAGACGGCATACCTCGCCGCATCCTCAGAGCATGCACAGACCAGCTGGCTGGAGTGTTCACGGACATATTCAATCTCTCCCTATCCTAGTCTGCTGTTCCCACTTGCTTCAAGATGCCCACCATTGTTCCTGTACCCAAGAAAGCAAAGGTGACTGAAGTAAATGACTATCGCCCCGTAGCACTCACTTCTGTCATCAGGAAGTGCTTTGAGAGGCTAGTTAAGGATTATATCACCTCTACCTTACCTGACACACTAGACCCACTTCAATTTGCTTGCCGCCTCAATAGATCCACAGAAGATGCAATCACCATCACACTGCACACTGCCCTATCCCATCTGGACAAGAGGAATACCTATGTAAGAATGCTGTTCACTGACTATAGCTCAGCATTCAACACCATAGTACCCTCCAAGCTCATCATTAAGCTCTGAGCCCTGGGTCTGAACCCCGCCCTGTGCAACTGGGTCCAGGACTTCCTGACGGGCCGCCCCCCAGGTGGTGAAGGTAGGAAACACCTCCACTTCGCTGATCCTCCACACAGGGGCCCCACAAGGGTGCAGGCTCAGCCCCCTCCTGAACTCCCTGTTCACCCATGACTGTGTGGCCATGCACACCTCCAACTCAATCAATGAGTTGAATAACTTCACTTAATTGTAAGGGAGGGTTTGACATACATACATTAGTCTAAATATTATATTTCTGGATTTCATAAATGAGAATTAGGCTAAAGGTACGGCGTCCTTATGTCCTACATATGTCCAAGCAGCTGGCCGTAAGGTGTTCAGGCTGAGTTTGTGATGTCTATGCAATGTATATGTATGAGTTATGTCAGGTCATGCTGCCAAGGGAAATGCACACTCTCAATGTGGAATGTTGTCTTTTCTTAAAGATTAAAATGACCTAAATCACATGTTTTGCTCAGCTGTGATATGAGAGTGATATGCCTTCGAGAAACACACAAAAGTAGGTTGTCATTACTGCCCAGAATCCCAAAAGTCTAGTCTCACAGTAGTTGAGCAACATAACTGAAGATGATGTTTGTGATGTTGACTCAACTTCATGTCAGGTCATGCGAAGGGAAATTCACACAAATTGTAGAGCCCTTTTCATTAGTAAAGTTTGTCATCACTTAAAGGTGCTGAATGGTCAATCTGACATCTGCATTTGCCGTTCAGCATTTACGGTGAAATGGCCTCTGCAGAAATCAGGGCATTCATACTTATTGCGCTTTGCGAAGCAGAGCAGAGCTGTTGTCAAGATGGTAGGTCTACATGGGATCAGACACCGCAGCCTTCCAGTGGCAATAACGCTTTTGTTATGTAAATTCGGTTAAAAGTCATTCAGATGTCATGGAAAATGTGTATAAACCCTTAAGAGTGAATAATCAGGTGTCTATAGCATTATGTAATTTGTGAATTTCGGTGAACATAGTCTAATGGACCAACATGGAAATAGATAGCTCCTGCACTTCTTTCATCCCAAGTCAAGCACTGCTTAAAAATACCATTTATAAAAGGCAGCATATTGCTCTTAGTGATCAAGGCAGATCAGACTATTCTCCTCCTCACTTAGTTCACCTTTAGTGAAATTGTTTTAGGTGTATTTGATATAGCCTAGCAGTGAACTCTTCAGCAAACAGTCATCTGTTAATGGGGCAATCTCAAATCAAATTGTATTTGTCACATGCCGAATACAACAGGTGTAGCGTGAAATGCTTACTTACAACAGGTGTACTGTGAAATGCTTACTTACAAGCCCTTAACCAACAATGCAGTTAAGAACATTTAGTTGAGAAAATATTTACTAAATGAAGTTAAAACAAAAAGTAAACACAAAATAACAATGAGGCTATATACAGGGGGTACCGCAAAAACAAACTGGGGTGGGGATGTCAATGCAAATAGCCCGGGTGATTAATTAATGAATTGTTCAGCAGTCTCATGGCTTGGGGGGGTAGAAGATGTTAAAGAACCTTTTGGACCTAGACTTGGAGATCCGGTACCGCTTGCCGTGCGGTAGCAGAGAGAACAGTCTATGACTTGGGTGACTTGAGTCTGCCAATTGTTTGAGCCTTCCTCTGACATTGCCTAGTATATAGGTCCTGAATGGCAGGAAGCTTGGCTCCAGTGATGTACTGGGCTGTAGGCACTACTCTCTGTAGCGCCTTACGGTCGGATGCCAAGCAGCTGCTCTGATAGTGCAGATAGTATTTGTATGTATTATGGATCCTCATTAGGTGTGGTCCAGCAAAATTAAGGCAGTTATACAATTTTCATAATACATTCATTCATTCACAATACATTCATAACAGATTTCACAACACACTAAGTGTGTGCCCTCAGGCCCCTACCACATATCTACAACACAAAATCCATGTGTATGTTGTCGTGTGTGTATGCATGTGTCTATGCCTAAGTTGATGTTGCTTCACAGTCCCCACTGTTCCATAAGGTATATTTTTATGTTTAAAAAAAATCTGATTCTACTGCTTGCATCAGTTACCTGATGTGGAATAGAGTTCCATGTAGTAATGGCTCTATGAAGTACTGTGCGCCTCCCATAGTCTGTTCTGGACTTGGGGACTGTGAAGAGAACTGGCATGTCTTGTGGGGTATGCATGGGTGTCTCAGTTGTGTGCTTGTCATTTAAAACAGACAGCTCGGTGCATTCAACATGTCAATACCTTTCATAAATACAAGTAGTGATGAAGTCAATCTCTCCTCCACTTTGAGCAAGGAGATATTGACATGCATATTATTGTTTGCTCTCAGGGTGTACATCCAAGGGCCAGCAGTGCTGCCCTGTTCTGAGCTAATTGGAATATTTCTAAGTCCCTCTTTGTGGCACCTGATGACATGACTGAACAGTAGTCCAGGTGCAATAAAACTAGAGCCTGTAGGACCTGCCTTGTTGATGGTGCTATTAAGAAGGTAGAGTAGCGCTTTATTATGGACAGACTTCTCCCCATCTTAGCTACTGTTGTATCAAGTTCAACTCCGGATAACCGGTCATACGAAAGTGGCTTACTTTTTATACAGATCCATTTCTATGCTAACGAATCCTAACTTGTTCCAGGGCAGGCTAACATGGCTAATTCCACTTACCATGAATGAAATGACTCTGCCACAGTTCTTGACTTGGGATGAAAGAAGTGCAGGAGCTATCTTTTTCCAAGTCTGTCCATTAGACTATGTTCACAGAAATACACAAATTACATTATGCTAAAGACACCTGATTATTCCCTGTTAAGGGTTTATACACATTTTCCATGTCTTTTAACCAAATGTGCATGACTATTATTACAGCCTACATGAAAACGCAAGCATTGACAACGGAAGGCTGCTGTGTCTGATCCCAATCGATTTTGCCTCATTGTGTGTATCTGGGCCGCAATAGGCTACTTAGTTTCATAGAAGAGGTGGTACGCAATTCCTCCAAAATATTAAGTGCCGATACGGCACTATGGACAGCACTTGACCAAGTCAAGCACCACTGCTCTGTCACAAGTTGAAGACCAATTAAATCAGATTCCCTCCCTCTTGAATTTTCACTAAAGTAGTGCACTGAGACTTTACAACAGCTGTATTAACGGACCAATACAGCCTTCTGCAGCGGGTAGAAAATGTTTTACACACACATTTTAGAGCAGTTGTTTCTAAAAATGTGTATGTGTGAATAAAGTTTGACAGGGGAAAAGTCATGACCTGGGAATCACCAGGAACCTCACAAAACGATATGACGATACTTAGGTGTGGATACGATATGTATTGCGATTCTCACAATTCTGTGTATTGCGATTAGATACACCCACACCATCACACCTCCATGCTTCACAGTGGGAACTACACATGCGGAGATCATCCGTTCACATACTCTGCGTCTCAAAGGCACGGCGGTTGGAACCAAAAAAAGTACAGATTTACACCGGTATATTGTCCATTGCTCGTGTTTCTTGGCCCTGTTGGTCAATTTCTTCAACAAATAATCAGGTCTATATAATTATCAAACATACATTAGTAATGGAAACAGACTCTTGAAGTATTAAAATACTCATTTTAGTAATACAATTGTAGGCAGAAGTTGATACAGAGTACTGTATAACAGTACATGATAGCTCTCCCCAAGTTCTGAAAAATGTCTTAAGACATCCTGTAACTCATATTGCCTCCCCAATCCCCCTGACATAACTTTCCCTAGCAACAACATTTTAATAAATCTAACCTACCACTGACAGCAGGAACCATTTTACCAGCAAGTAAAAACTCAGAAGTGGGTTTTACCAAAACTTGGACCTTTCATCACAAGTATAGAGCCATAACAATGTGAATGAGTGTAAGCATCTTCTGACAGGTGGCTGGTTTCATCAGGTCTGTGGCAGCCTTGTGTTCTCAGAAAACCAGATAACCACGGTGGGATCCAGACAGAAGGAATCTGAATGTAGACGCCTTCTGATAGTGTCTGAAGGTCACAACACTCAAAACAGGTTAACACACACGCACACGCACACACAGGTCTCCTGAAGACGAGACCTTACAGTTTATCATAACATAATTTATTAACCCTTTAAAAGGTATAAATGCTTTGGTTTAACCTTCTTCAGCCCAAGCAAGTCTCTTCTTATTGGTGTCCTTTAGTAGTGGTTTCTTTGCAGCAATTTGACCATGAAGGCCTGATTCACACAGTCTCCTCTGAACAGTTGATGTTGAGATGTCTTTTACTTGAATTCTGTGAAGCATTTATTTTGGCTTCAATTTCTGAGGCTGATAACTCAGAGATGCTTGTTCTAGGTCCCAAGAAACAAAGAGATCTTCTGTTGAATCTGACAATTAATCTTGAAGTTGTACAGTCGTCTCAAATAAAACTGAAGTACCTGGGCGTTACTCTGGTCCCTGAACTCTCTTTTGACAAACATATCAAGATTGTTTCAAGGACAGCTTTTTTCCATCTGCGTAACATTGCAAAGATCAGACATTTTCTGTCCAAAATTGATGCAGAAAAATGTATCCATGCTTTTGTTACTTCTAGGTTAGACTACTGCAATCCTCTACTTTCATTACATGGGCTTGCTCCTACCTACCTTTCCGATTTGGTCCTGCCATACATACCTACACGTACGCTACGGTCACAAGACGCAGGCCTCCTAATTGTCCCTAGAATTTCTAAGCAAACAGCTGGAGGCAGGGCTTTCTCCTATAGAGCTCCATTTTTATGAAATGGTTTGACTACCCATGTGAGAGATGCAGACTCGGTCTCAACCTTTAAGTCTTTATTGAAGACTCATCTCTTCGGTAGGTCCTATGATTAAGTGTAGTCTGGCCCAGGAGTGTGAAGGTGAACGGAAAGGCACTGGAGCAATGAACCGCCCTGGCTGTCTCTGACAAGCCGGTTGCCCTCTCTCCACTGGGATTCTCTGCCTCTAACCCTATTACAGCGGCAGAGTCACTGGCTTACTGGTGCTCTTCCATGCCGTCCCTAGGAGGGGTGCATCACTTGAGTGGGTTGAGTCACTGATGTGGTCTTCCTGTCTGGGTTGGTGCCCCCCCTTGGGTTGTGCCGTGGCGTATATCTTTGTGGGCTATACTCCGCCTTGTCTCAGGATGGTAAGTTGGTGGTTGAAGGTATCCCTCTAGTGGTGTGGGGGCTGTGCTTTGGCAAAGTGGGTGGGGTTACATCCTGCCTGTTTGGCCCTGTCCGGGAGTATCATCGGATGGGGCCACAGTGTCTCCTGACCCCTCCTGTCTAAGCCTCCAGTATTTATGCTGCAGTAGTTTATGTGTCAGGGGCCTAGGGTCAGTCTGTTATAAGTGGAGTATTTCTCCAGTGTCCTGTGTGAATTTAAGTATGCTCTCTCTAATTCTCTCTTTTGGGGGACCTGAGCCCTAGGACCATGCCTCAGGACTACCTGGCATGACTCCTTACTGTCCCCAGTCCACCTGGCCGTGCTGCTGCTCCAGTTCCATGCCTGAGGCTATGGAACCCTGACCTGTTCACCGGACGTGCTACCTGTCCCAGACCTGCTGTTTTCAACTCTCTAGAGACACTAGGAGCGGTAGAGATACTCTCAATGATCGGCTATGAAAAACCAACTGACATTTACTCCTGAGGTGCTGACCTGTTGCACCCTCGACAACTACTGTGATTATTATTTGACCATGCTAGTCATTTATGAACATTTTAACATCTTGGCCATGTCCTGTTATAATCTCCACCCGGCACAGCCAGAAGAAGACTGGCCACCCCTCATAGCCTGGTTCCTCTCTAGGTTTCTTCCTAGGTTTTGGCCTTTCTAGGGAGTTTTTCCTAGCCACTGTGCTTCTACACCTGCATTGCTTGCTGTTTGGGGTTTTAGGCTGGGTTTCTGTACAGCACTTTGAGATATCAGCTGATGTAAGGGCTATATAAATTTATTTTATTTTATTTATTGAACTTATCCTCTGCAGCAGAGGTAACTCTGGGTCTTCCTTTCGTGTGGCAGTCCTCATGAGAGCCAGTTTCATCATAGCGCTTGATGGTTTTTGCAACTGCACTTGAAGAAACTTTCAAAGTTCTTGAAATGTTTCACATTGACTGACCATGTCTTAAAGTAATGGACTGTTGTTTCTCTTTGCTTATTTGACCTGTTCTTGTCATATGGACTTGGCCTTTTACCAAATAGGGCTACCTTCTGTATACCACCCCTACCTTGTCACAACACAACTGATTGGCCCAAACACATTAAGGAAATACATTCCACTAATGTCCTTTTAACAAGGCACACCTGTTAATTTAAACACTTTCCAGGTGACTATCTCATGAATCTGGTTGAAAGAATGCCAAGAGTGTGCAAAGCTGCCATCAAAGCAAAGGGTGGCTACTTTGGAGAATCTCAAATATATTTGGATTTTAACCCTTTTTGGTTACTACATGATTCCATATGCATTATTTCATAGTATTGATGTCGTCACTATTATTCTCCAATGTAGAAAATAGTAAAAATATAGAAAAACCCTTGAATGAGTAGGTCTGTCCAAGCTGTTGACTGGTACCATACAATTCAAAAGTTTGGGATCACATAGAAATGTTCTTGTTTCTGGAAGAAAAGCACTTTTTGTCCATTAAAATAACATCAAATTGATCAGAAATACAGTGTAGACCTTGTTAATGACTATTGGGGCTGGAAACGGCTGATTTTTTAAATGGAATATCTTATTGGCGCACAGAGGCCCATTATCAGCAACCATCACTCCTGTGTTCCAATGGCATATCGTGTTAGCCTTTTAAAATAAGCTTGGAATAGCTAATTGATCATTAGAAAACCCTTTTGCAATTAAATTAACACAGCTGAAAACTGTCGGTCTGATTAAAGAAGCAATAAAATTGGCCTTCTTTAGACTAGTTGATTATCTGGAGCGTCAGCATTTGTGGGTTCGATTACAGGCGCAAAATGGCCAGAAACAAAGACCTTTCTTCTGAAACTCAGTCTATTCTTGATCTGATATAAAAATTAATTATAAACCGGTAGACTAATAACAGACATCAACATTACTATTAAGACTAAGTGAGGTGTTTGTGTGTTTTGTTAACAAATGGCACAGTATGATTCTCTATCAAGAATAGTGTCTTTTAGATCTCCCAGTCTTGTTTCAGTTGGGAACTGACCAATAAAAACGTGTTTAGAAACTAAAAACACCCTCAATAAAAAAACGCCTAATTACAGAGCACTGGTATAATGCCCATCGCTGTTGATACACCCACTTTCAGAAACTCCACATATGCATTTACCCATACTTGTAGCCATGTGCTACATGCATGCGCAGTTACAAGCCTGCTTGAGTTAGCGGCAGGCGGACGAGCAATATCCACTGTCGTATTACGGATGAAGCCTGAGCTGGAATGTGAAGCTAACTGAAGCTGGTTAGTTTTAGAAAACCCTGAGTAGATAGGTTGCTTCAAAGGATACCCGTTATCATTTAGCGATTTGTAATCATAAAGCTTTTCATATTACCCACAGTAATAATACCACCTCTGTACTTCAGAGTTTAAACTAACAAAATATTCTTGCTCTGAACATTTATTTAAGATTTTCAAAATCAATATAATACAGCGTCTTAAAAAGATAAAATATCTGACCTACAAAATCCATCCTAATACTTGTTTTTAAAAACATATCCAATGACATTTACATCAAGCAGCATAGTGAACACAGTAAAACATTTCAATTGGAGTAAATGAAAACATGAGCAGACAGAAATGTGCATTTCTTAAGTTGAGTCCCAAATTAATTCCTACCATTCCCTCCTTTAAAAATGGAAGGAATTAATAAAACACAACCACACCAGAATTAACTTTGTACAAACATATGGTGTAAATCCTGAAGTGACTTGAAGGCCCCATCTATTACTTAACAGACATCAAATTAAAAAACTCAAGAAATGTGACCTGAGAGGACATGGACATTTGGTTTCCAAATAGATTATTTAAAATCACTGAGTTTGACATCCATAATTAGAAACACTGTTCTTCCAATTATTCAGACATTTATACATGTTATGTGCATCACACAGATCATCATAAGTGAAAAGCTATACAAGTAGTTGTTTTTTGAACTAGATCAGCCATAGCTCTTTTCTCTTTCATGACAGTTATGCAAAATCTCTTGTTTTGTTTCTTTTTTTGTGATAAAAAATACATTTCATATTCAATAGGCTACATTGATATGATATTAATTAGTGTTACCAGTTAGTGTAATTTTCCTTTTGAGTCAACAATGGCTCATCTCAACACATAGATCAGTTACAAAAGATAGATGGTCCAGTAAAGACCTACACTGAGAAATGTCTGTTTATTAAACTGGTCATGCAATCAGTAAAATGTCCCATCTAAGCATTGAAAATATGATCATCCACAGAGTACATAGCCCCCATCCAAAAACCTTAATATCCTTATAACACCCCCTTTCTTTTTCTTATTGCTTTTGTTCCACCGAGCATGGCAAGACTGGCCTCCTGTTGAGTGAATTTTAAAAGAAATTAAACATTTTCACAACTGATCTGGAACAGCCCTTTGAACAAAACATACTTTAAAAGGATACTTTGGGATTTTGGCAATGAGGCCCATTATCTACTTCCCCAGAGCCATTTTTATGTCTGTGTCCAGTATGAAGGAAGTTAGAGGTAGTTTTGCGAGCCAATGCTAACTAGCTTTAGCACAGTGACAAAGTCTATGGGTATCTGCTAGCAGATACGCATAAGACTTCCAGTCATTGGGCTAACACTAGTTAGCAATTGCGCTAGCTAGCAACTTCCTTCAAACTGCACGCAGAGACAAATGGTATCTACGAGTTAATACGACTCTTCTTGCCAAAATCCTGAAGTATTCCTTTAAGAATCACTTTTTTTTTCAGTAGTAAGGTTGAATCTCCTCATATCCTGAATATCTTGGCCACTCTGGGCAGATCCCATGGGAGCACCTGGGACTACCGTAGTGATCGAAGTGAATTCCCAAATCAAAAGAGTGCATCTGCTGGGTACTGCTGAAGCTACCCTGGCCATCACTCTTCAGAGCAGACCGGATAATCCTGTAGTTCTGGCCCTGGTTGCTGTCCCAGTATGTCTGGCCATTGACTTCATAGCAGATGGCAAACTCTACCTTCTCGTGTGGTATCAGTGCAGCTGGAAGGGAAACCTCGAAGGAGAAGGTATCACGGTCCGAGCCCGTGTATGTGTCCTTGACATAATGGCACTCCAAGTCGGTGTAGCTTTTCCAGGTGTCAAAGGTCAAACGCACCTTTAGAGACTTCTCGAAGGACAGGTTTTTTACCTTCACAGTTCCAGCCAGTGCCCTCTTTTTCAACATGCAGTTTTCCAAGCAGACAAGCTCGGTCTCCAAACGCTGGCGGAAGAGCAGGTAGTCAGAAGAGGGCTGGGTGAAATCCAGCACCAGTCTGTCCTCATCTGTTAATTTGAGCGCAGAGCTGAACAGATCTGTGATGTTGAGTGGAATGTCAATGTTATTGTCGAACAGGGAATAAACCTTCACCTTGGTGAGGGCCAGGCCATTGTGGTCAGCAAAGGACACTCGCCTTTTGGGTTTCCCATTCTCCTCATGAATAGCGCCCTCTGATTTAATCTGCTTAGGAGGAGCAGACGATTTGAACCTCAGGCAAGGGTTCAGACAGGGTCGTAGTGGTTTCAGTGATTTTGGGGTCCTGTAGCAGAAGTCATCGTTCGCCAGGTAGAGCGGCATGGCAAATTCAATCAGCCTGGTGGACTTGAGGAAAAAGGCCAAATAAACTAAGGGAAGAAAAAGAAAAAAAGATACCAGAAAGTTGTGGTGAAACAATTGTCATTCGACAAGTTACTTTAAACAATGTTTGCCAGAGAACAAATTCTCTAGTGAAATGCATACAGTATTCTTGCTGAATTTGCACACAAAACATTATGCAACAGTATGCTACATGTGTAGTCACAGAGAAACATAGCGTCTTTGACTTTCATTAAAGGAAATAGCTTATTTCAGCTGACAGAGGTCCCGATTTATGTACAGCCATCACATGCCTCTGGTTGTATGTTGTATAAGATCAATGTTTAAGTTCCCAAAAGGTATTCTCTAACCTTCCTTTTCAAGGTGAATAATCATGCCTTTACCATTTGTAGTCATTTGAAAAAAGGGAAGGTGATCATTTATAGCCTTCTGAAATGCTGTTTGTATTTTTCTCAAACAAACAATCAATTAATTTGTTGTCTCCATACCTACATTTCATGTACTTGACACATTTGATTGGCTAGTCTTGTCTTGGTGGTGAAGCAGCAGCACTGTCATCAGTCCTCTGATATCTGACTAGGCAGCATATATTGCATTCGGGAAAGTATTCAGACCCCCTTCACCTTTTCCACATTTTGTTACGTTACAACCTTATTCTAAAATGGATTAAATTGTTTTCCCCCTCAATCTACAGACAATACCCCATAATAACAAAGCGAAAATTGGTTAGGAAATGTTATCACATTTATTTAAATAAATAACTGAAATATCATTTTTTTTACAAAAGTAATCAAACCCTTTGCTACGAGACTCGAAATTGAGCTCAGGTGCATCCTGTTTCCATTGATCATCCTTGAAATGTTTCTACAAATTGTTTGGAGTCCACCTGTATTAAATTAAAATGATTGGACATGATTTGTAAAGGCACACCTCTCCATTTAAGGTCCCATAGTTGACAGTGCAGGTCAGAGCAAAAACCAAGCAATGAGGTCGAAGGAATTGTCTGTGGAGCTATAAGACATGAGTGTGTCGCGGCACAGATCTGGGGAAGGGTAACAAAACATCTCTGCAGCATTGAAGGTCCCCAAGAACAGTGGCCTCCATCATTCTTAAATTGAAGAAGTTTGGAACCATCACGACTCTTCCTAGAGCTGGCCACCCAGCCAAACTGATCAATCAGTGGAGAAGGGCCTTGGTCAGGAATGTGACCAAGAACCTGATGGCCACTGACAGAGCTCAAGTTCTCTGGTCTGTGGGGACCAAGATTGAACTTTTTGGCCTGAATGCCAAGCGTCACGTCTGGAGGAAATCAGACATCACCTGGCCAATACCATCCCTACAGTGAAGTATGGTGGTGGCAGCATCATGTTGTGGGGATGTTTTTCAATTAATCAATTTTAGATTAAGGCTGTAACGTAACAAAATGTGGAAAAAGTGAAGGGGTCTGAATACTTTCCTAATGCACTGTAGTTCTTGTAAACGTTGCATTAGCCATATGGTTGTTTTTGTCATACTACTTGGCGTTGTTTAGTATGTCTACATTTGTCTACCTTTGAACATGTCTACCTTTGAACAATGTGTGTGAAGGAACAAAGATGCGCTCTGAGTGATAGGCTTCACCAGCATTTACAGCGCACTTCCGGGTTTTCCGATCACAAGTAAAACCGATTACAAGTATCAACTGTGATAAAACGGATACGATAACGAGGAGATGGGCACAACCCTAGTGTTCACTTAAGACCATGGCAGCAGAACATTTTAGCAAATTCAGAGTGCAGGCTGACGTGGACTCAATCCTAGGTCTCTTTGCATGTCAGTGACAGAGCCAACAGTTTCTTCACTTGGTTGTGCTCATAGCGCACCATGGCCGTTAGAAGATTATACCTATAGTCTGACGTTGCAGGGAGAAACGGTGTGTGTGTGAACAGTGACAAACCTCACCCACAAAAGGTCCCAGTCCTTGACTCACAGCACTCTCCTTTACCCGTTGTCCTGTCTGCTCTGGGGCACCTGTGAGAGATTTCACCTCAAATGCCCACATTCATTTACTACTGTGGATGAACTGGGTCTCTGTCCTGCACTGTAATATTAGATTCCACTTGAACCATTTTAGAAATCACTCAGTTTTCCTAAGTGCACCAATATTTCAACATACAAGGTAAATTAGAACATTTGGGAAAACGTGATTAAAATCAATTTTACATGGTATTACATTTTTAAAAAGTAAACATTTTAAATAGTCAAATACTTTTACGAGTGCGTCTTAACATTTTGATATTTAAACATACTCATATTATTCAATTTGAACGATCATATTCTATATATGGATTGATAAGAGTAACACGCCCCCTTGGACTATACATTGTGGTTCAAAGCGATGTTCTACGTGCCGTCACCAACATGAAAATGGCTGCTGTGGCTTCTGCTACATAGTATGAGGACAAAAATATGTTTTATTAAAAACTAGTAGCTAGTATTTTAATAATCTTCGATTTGATAGAGTCAGTGCGTTCCGACCTGTGGGGTTCTCCAGCTGTACTTACTGCTGAATACACAGGTCGAACCTATTCTGGCTAGCGCCTTGTATAGGGCTGGCTGTATGCCCCCATGGGTTCTCGAAAGCTTATATCTGACAGATTTATTTGGCTACACTACTAAACTTTAACCACTTACATGGATTTCAGAACAGTTAATGCTACCGATATGGCCATTATTTACTCAGTGTTACGCACATGTTGTCCTGTATTTAGTATTATACCAGATGAGATTGGTGCCCTGCATTTAGTATTACGCCAGATTTAGATAAGTTTTCAGCTCTATTATTTCAGGGGTATATTCATTCCGCCGATTCGGTTGCAAAACGTTTCTTAAACGGAACCTAAGGAACGAAGCGGGGACGGAGCTAAATGATTTTGTCCAATAGAAGTTCCGAGTTTTGCTCAGTTTGGTTCTTAAACGGTTTCCGTAATGAGTATACCGCTGGTTTCAGCTTCTTTGAATATGGAACAAAAACGGAACTCAATGTTATAGGCTAGGTTACTAACCACTGCAAACTGGAGTCGTTAGTAACTAACACAAGTTGTATTTTTATTCAGTCAAGAAACAAACTTACCTTGTGCAGTTTGTTAGAAATATTTGCAATTAATTAAGCGATTAGGGTACGTCTACCAGTCAGAAATCACCATTGCACGGTCATCAGCGGTAAAAGCTCCTCTGCCGTGTCGTTTATATGTGGGCTACAATGTAGGTATAGAGATCACTTTTGCAGCAATGTTACACTATAATTGCTACAAATCAATGACCTGTCGCAACTTCACGAACTGTACCCAGTTTCAGTCATGCCACCGGCTCGTTGCTTTAAACGCCATACTGGGTTCACAGGGTATATAAATAAAATAAAGCATGCTGGTTTCACGTGAACGTGTACCTGTAGCCAATCACAGTAGGCCGTGAAGGAATGCTCGGTGAATGATGGGGCACGTTCGAGACAGTGGATATATGGTTTTGTAGTACGACTGTGAGACCGTCAGTTCCGGTGACTTTTTCAAAGGACATTCTACTTCAAAACGAATGAAAATAAAAACATAATCTCAATATAATAGCATTAAACCAAATAACATATTGGTCCATATCAGATTATGCTGTTTTGCAATAAGCATTATCACCTGTAGCCCAACTGATCGTCAGTAGTGAAGGGGGAAATCAATAGTTACATATTTATTTTAGTTTTTATTTTACCTTCATTTAACTAGGCAAGTCAGTTAAGAACAAATGTTTATTTTCAATGACGGCCTAGGAACACTGGGTTAACTGTCTTGGGCAGAACGACATTTTTACCTTGTCAGCTCGGGGATTCAATCTTGCAACCTTTTGGTTACAAGTCCAACGCTCTAGGCTACCTGCCGCTCCATATCGCGGTATTATTTTGGATGATATTATAACGCTACTTGGACTCCGCTAGTATCGATTTGTAAAAATAGGTAGTGTTAACTAGCGCTAGTCGGCTGTATCTGAACCAGCACTCTGATATTTTTGATGTTTTTAAATAGTCAGCCAACGTGTTTTCAGCTCTTTTAGTTCCATTACTGATCAAAACGATTTTTCACGTCTCGCTGCAGCAGACATTGCGTGAGCAATATGTTTGGAACATCAAATCGCAGTATCGAATCACAATACATATACAATCTATCACATACACGAAGGGAGTCAGGAAGCAGGTGCAGAAGAGGAGTTTAATAACAATGATGACAGGAAAATGAACATAACAGGAGATGCATACTGAACATGAAAGCAAACCAATACCACCTGATGACTGAGGCTAAATAAAGGGAAGGTAGTCAAGGTGATGATGAAGTCCAGGTGTGCGTAATAATGGGGAGCAGAACCGGTGGTTAGTAGACAGCGCTGGAGAGGGTGAGCGGATAGGAGAGCAGGTGGGGGTGTGACAGAATCTGGAGAATTGCAATACATATTGTATCGGCACCTGAGATAACATCGTATCGTGAGGTCCCTGGCCATTTCCAGCCCTAATAATCGGTGGCTATAAAT
Organism: Oncorhynchus tshawytscha; assembly: GCF_018296145.1. Classification (NCBI taxonomy): domain Eukaryota; kingdom Metazoa; phylum Chordata; class Actinopteri; order Salmoniformes; family Salmonidae; genus Oncorhynchus; species Oncorhynchus tshawytscha. Next base: position 19,635,043 of record NC_056437.1, read on the forward strand.
AAAAAGGCTGAAGGAGAGGGTTGCCCATCTGCATTTACACCATTGGGTTAGTCATTACCTAGTCCTAGATCACAAACACTACAATTTATTTTGTTGTTAGTTAGCAATATATGACTTGATTGTCCCCCAAAAACATGTATTGAATGCTTTTAAACCTGTTAAACCCGATCTGTGTTACATTGGGTGTGTTTGAGCAGTAAGGCTAGACGAAAAGTAGAGGAGGGGTCAAGGAGTGAAGTTGGGGGAGGTGCATCTGCAGACAGCTGAGAGTTGGACACTATTGTGGTTTACCAACAGCAAGGCTCTGTGCAACATGGCAGTGTTGCCATTGTTTCTAAAAAAAAAAAAAACTTATTTGTAATGTCCAAATAAACACGTCTCCAACCCCCATATCACATACTTACAAACTGTAAATATACACTGAGTGTACAAAACATTAAGAATACCTTCCTAATATTGAGTTGAACCCCCCTCGTTTGTCCTCAGAACAGCCTCAATTCGTCGGGGCATGAACTCTACAAGGTGTCAAAAGCATTCCACAGGGATACTGGCCCATGTTGACTGCTTACCACAGTTGTGTCAAATTGGCTGGATGTCCTTTGGGTGGTGGACCATTCTTGATACACACAGGAAACTATTGAGCGTGAAACACCCAGCAGCGTTGCAGTTCTTGACACAAACCTGTGCGCCTAGAAACTACTACCATACCCCTTTCAACCAATCATTAGGCTGTGTTTATTTGATCTATGCGAACGTGACCAAAGAAGTGACTGAAACAGGAACCAACTTTGGCATTCATGTATACATACAAATTATGTACAAATTAATGTGATATTTGAGGCTCTCTCTCATTAGTGGCAATTGTGCGTAACGATGCCAGAATTCAGATATGTCATTGCACTATCGGCGCACACTATGCTTCATTGTGCCAATAAATCTACTTTTTAGTTTTTTTCAAATTGCTGGTGTCTTGAAGCTAAAATTGGGATCATGTGTGCTTTGCTAATAACCATACCAAAAAAAGAGCATTGTACGATACTGCGAAATTAGCAAAACAAGGAATTTGTGGTAAGTGCATTAAGGCCACCATCTTTATGCACCTCGGCTACTGATAGTCAAATGTACACACATTTATTTACAGTTTGTTAGTGTGTGATATAGGGGTTAGAGACATGTTTATTTTGACAACACAAAGAAAAACGTGTATAAACAATCGCAACACTGACATGTTGCACTGATCCTTGCTGTTGGAAAACCACATCAGTGTCCCACTTTCTGCTGTAATGGATGCACCTCCCTGACTTCCATCCCGCAGTCGGTTGCTTCAGCCTTACCACTCAAACAAGCCCGTTGTCACTATGCCCTTGCAGAGAAACTACATGATCAAAATCATATCACTTCATTGGTCTGACATCACATAGGGGAGAGGAGCAAGCTTCAAACTGGAAGCTCATCAAAGCACATGGTAAGAAAAAAAGCACATGGTAAGATCAGTGACATAGCTTTTTTTTAATGTTTTAATGTTAAGGTTATAAAACTGTCATAACTAATGCACTGTGCCAAATTGTGACGTAAACATGCATACTATGTACTTGTAAAACAAAATAAATAAAAAAGTTGACAATATTATGTTTACATTTTCTAATTGAGTAATCTTTGTTGTCCCGCTTTACAAACTAAGGTAGGACAGTATTATAATTGGATCTCTTTTCCAATGGAGGAAAAATATCCAGTTTACATCAGGATTCCCTGTACTTAGGTTAGGCAGGGCTCTGGTACCTGTAGTACCGTTATCCTGTTTAATTTACATATATGCCAATACAATGGCATCAAACAGAACAATAGTGAATTCAGAAAAGTGGGACACTTTTTACATTTCTGTCTTCTGTATGCTCTTTCGATATGTATCCAACACATGATAATATAACAAAGCGTGAATTGTAATATTGGTACAATTAGGACTATAACAATGTTGTCCGAGTTTATCTAACCTTCTGTCCAGTTTACCAAAAGCAAACTGAGAATATGGTTTGGCTCAGTGTACACAAATGGGTGTGCCATGCTTCCTGTGAATATGATATCAACATTTGTCCTTTTGTGTGATTAGGAAACATCTTGAGGATTTCAGAAATGTATCATGTGTTGGACTAATATGTTGGATATATGTCAAAAGAGGTTACAGAAGACAGAAATGCACTTTTTTTCAGAATTCAGCCTGAAGATCCCACTGTATACATACAGTTGAAGTTGGAAGTTTATGTAAACTAGTTTTAATGGCTCCAACCTAAGTGTTTCAACCACTCCACGCATTTCTTGTTAACAAACTATACTTTTGGCAAGTCGGTTAGGACATCTACTTTGTGCATGACATAAGTAAATGGACAATGACCCTAAGCATACTTCCAACGTTGTGGCAAAATGACTTAAGGTCAACAAAGTCAAGGTATTGGAGTGGCCATCACAAAGCCCTGACCTCAATCCTATAGAATATTTGTGGGCAGAACTGAAAAAGCGTGTGCGAGCAAGGAGGCCTACAAACCTGACTCAGTTACACCAGCTCTGTCAGAAGGAAAGGGCCAAAATTCACCCAACTTATTGTGGGAAGCTTGTGGAAGGCTACCCAAAATGTTTGACCCAAGTTAATTAAACAATTTAAAGGCAATGCTACCAAATACTAATTGAGTGTATGTAAACTTCTGACCCACTTCCACATCTTTTCATGAAAGTGAAACCGAAACAACCAAAAAAACAAACATGTAAACAGCAAAGAATGTGACACAACCGCTGTGCACACAAACACACACAGAAATATAAATACCCACAAAACACAGGTGGGAAAAGGCTACCTAAGTATGGTTCTCAATCAGAGACAACGACAGACAGCTGTCCCTGATTGAGAACCATACCTGGCCAAAAACAAAGAAATACAAACATAGAAAAAATAAATAGAATGCCCACCCTAGTCACACCCTGGCCTAACCAAAATAGAGAATAAAAGCCTCTATGGCCAGGGCGTGACAAACTGAGTTTAAATGTTTTTGGCTAAGGTGTATCTACACTTCTGACTTCAACTTTATGAATCAGGCCAAAGTTTGTTCCTTTTTCACTCCAGCTTTGGTCATGTTCGCATGGGTCCAACAAAAACATCTTAGTGGTTGAGTGGTTGACATATAGTGCCTCCCACAAGTCAGGCGATGGCTGCATAGTGCTTCCGGTGAGAAGCAACTGCAGCAACTTCATAAAAAGAAGCATGACCTTTGATCACATGTAGGTTTATGCAGACCATTTAGCCCCGGTCTCCCCTATGCACTCAAAGTAAATGCTGAGCAATATTGCCAAGCAATGTTGCTGGCAATGAGGTGGGGTGTGATACACTGGACCAATGATGAAGCATATATTAACTTAAAACAAAATTTCCCCATTTAATTACTCATCTCATATAGCTTGTTGTTGCCTGTTGACTGCCACATATGTAGTGGAATGTTAACTCATGCAAAAAAAGAAATGTCCTCTCACTGTCAACTGCGTTTATTTTCAGCAAACTTAACATGTGTAAATATTTGTATGAACATAACAAGATTCCACAGACATGTGATGAACAGAAGTTGAATAATAAGTCCCTGAACAAAAATGAAAGTTACATTCAGTGTCTGGTGTGGCTACCAGCTGCATTAAGTACTGCAGTGCATCTCCTCCTCATGAACTGCACCAGATTTGCCAGTTCTTGCTGTGAGATGTTACCCCACTCTTCCACCAAGGCACCTAGAAGTTCCCAGACATTTCTGGGGGGAATGGCTCTAGCCCTCACACTCCGATCCAACAGGTCCCAGATGTGCTCAAAGGGATTGAGATCTAGGCTCTTTGCTGGCCATGGCAGAACACTGACATTCCTGTCTTGCAGGAAATCACGCACAGAACGAGCAGTATGGCTGGTGGCATTGTCATGCTGGAGGGTCATGTCAGGATGTGCCTTCAGGAAGGGTACCACATGATGGAGGAGGATGTCTTCCCTGTAACGCACAGTGTTGAGATTGCCTGCAATGACAACAAGCTTAGTCCGATGATGCTGTGACACACTGCCCCAGACCATGATGGACCCTCCACCTCCAAATCGATCCCGCTCCAGAGTACATGCCTCGGTGTAACGCTCATTCCTTCGACTATAAACGCGAATCCGACCATCACCCCTGGTGAGACAAAACTGCGACTCGTCAGTGAAGAGCACTTTTTGCCAGTCCTGTCCGATCCAACGACGGTGGGTTTGTGCCCATAGGCGACGTTGTTGCCGGTGATGTCTGGTGAGGACCTGCCTTACAACAGGCCTACAAGCCCTCAGTCCAGCCTCTCTCAGCCTATTGCGGACAGTCTGATCATTGATGGAGGGATTGTGCGTTCCTGGTGTAACTTGGGCAGTTGTTGCCATCCTATACCTGTCCCGCATGTGTGCTGTTCTGATGTACCGATCCTGTGCAGGTGTTGTTACACATGGTTTGCCACTGCGAGGATGATCAGCTGTTTGACCTGTCTCCTTGTAGCGCTGTCTTAGGCGTCTCACAGTATGGACATTGCAATTTATTGCCCTGGCCACATCTGCAGTACTCATGCCTCTTGCAGCTTGCCTAAGGCACGTTTACGCAGATGAGCAGGGTTCCTGGGCATTTTTCTTTGGGGTTTTTTCAGAGTCAGTAGAAAGGCCTCTTTAGTGTCCTAAATTTTCATAACTGTGACCTTAATTGCCTACCGTCTGTAAACTGTTAGTGTCTTAACGGCCTTTCCACAGGTGCATGTTCATTCATTGTTCATGGTTCATTGAACAAGCATGGGAAACAGTGTTTAAACCCTTCTCAAAGAAGGTTTTTACAAATTACCTTTGAAAGACAGGGTTCTGGAAAAGGGATGTTTCTTTTTTGCTGAGCTTATTAACTAACATACAGTACAAGCAAAGAATTGGTTTTACCCATGCTTTGGGCAACCACTCAACCTACTGCCAGTCAAGTCCATGGCAATGCAGACATAAGGATAACTAGATTTAGACACATTTTTACTCTAAATTCTAAGCTATGAAGTGTAAATGGTATTCATAAAGCTAGCCGGCTAGTTAAACATCCAAAAAACAATCTAAAACGAAAACAACATGTAAAATCTTCATGGCTAGCTAGCTAGCGAATTAGCCTGTTTGTCCCATTGACTTAGCATGGGTTGCGGTAAGCTAATCAATTAGCATGCGCGCCACCTTGGACACAGTATGTATGTATTAACGTATTATGATATATTACACAAAGGGTGGGTCTAATCCTGAGTGTTGATTGGTTTACAACCGTATTATAGCCAGTGTCTATTCTACAAGTTACCACAGGCTAAATCTATGCCATTATATGCCTATTTACTCTGTTCCATCTAACTGCGCAATCTACTATCTCATCAGCCCAGCCAGGGAATATATAAACTTGATCTCCGCTATAAAAAGCATCTATTCATTATCTCACATTTCATTCAGAGTAACATTTAATTTTCAACATCAGAGATTTGTATAAACCTTGCTGCCTGTCTCTCCGAAATATTTGCAACATTATTTCAATATTCAAATTCGATCTCTAGCTGTCCTATAGTAATGTGGAATGTGTAGGGAGTCGGGATGAGACAGGCAGGCAGCTTTTCTCAGCCAGTCAAAATCATGAATCAGCATATTTTTTATGGATATATACAAAGGACTATCAATAGAAAACAGGTCAAACGAAACGAAGTGCAGCTAGTAGGCTCTTTCCAGATTCAGTTTGAAGTTATTGTGTTAGCTCTGTTGTTGGCTAGCCCCTCTGTACAACAATGTCCTGACGAGATAGCACATTTCCTACGGCAGGTGAAATCGCACATCATTAGCTCATTGTTATGGATGTATCCAAATAGATGTCATTAGAAAACAGTTTAGACAAACGCAAATGCTACTTTGTTGTTATTCTGGCTGCACTGTTTGACATGACTGTAAGTTAGCCATAGTTATCTAGCTAGCAACTAAGGGATAAGAACGTTGCCAGCCAGTATGGCAATGGAACATTTAGAACGAACGACCCGCAGGCTTGGGTAGCAACCCTAGATTTGTGTTGGGACTATATCTTGTGGAATAATGAAATAGTATTAATACATGAATCAATAACGTTTTTAATGAAAATGTGTATTTTAATATGTTGGTAAAATATGTATTTTGGTATGTTGGTAACAAACACTGTCTTTGAGGGCATTATCACTTCAATATTGTAGTGGAGCAACATATGAGAAGTGAATGGCCAACATTTCACTCCAACATGGGTGTCGATTTTCTCTCGCTACTGCTCAAAAAACGGTCACCATATTTTCCTAAATATTTTGAAACAACAGACTGATCACATGACCAATAGCTGAGCTCTGATTGGAGGATTCCTACAAAGGAGGAGTTGCCGATCAAGGGCGCGTTTGTAAATTCACTCATGCTATCTACGATTTCAGAGCACTCTCTTATGAGAGTGCCAGAGCGCAGGCAACACCCGTTGAATATGACTGGTGTCATTAAAGTTGGCAAAAAAAAACATCATTACATTGTTGCCAAGAGCACAGTTACATCCTGACTAGACTGGGCACGTCGCGTGTGCGAGCGTCGCAAAATAAATGTTGAAATCCGTGTTATTCAATTATTGCATCTACACTGCTCGTGCGTGCCAACGAGCGTCTGCGTTGCCAATGGCTAAAATAGAAGTCATTCCTATTTCTGACGCAGATCGCGCTGCAAGTCCTGCCTCTCCCATCTCCACATTGGTTTATAGAAGCAGGTACCCACGTGCCATCTTCTCATTGGTTATACCCACGTGGGTGATTGAAAGACAAACTGTTTTGCCGGTTGTCATGGTAGTACTATGAAAGTGTAGATGCCAATCACCACATAAGTTCAAAGGTGAAAAAGCCTGGAAGGAGGAGAGATGACTAGAAACGATTCGGTTGACCGTTTTATGTGTGGATTAATTGTCGAAGTTAATGTAATTGGTTCAGACTTTGTTTTGATATTTTAACCTGCGTGTCTTGATCGCGTTTGGTGTGGGGGGACAAAATAAATGTATGCACGATGGCGCACACACGCAGCCGGTTTGGGTTCCGTGAAAACAGTCACCAACACTCTAGATAACATGAAAACAGACTAACCAGCTCTGCTAGGGTGAGTAAAATGGTCTGGAAGTAGCTAGCTAGCCAACTTGACCAGTTAGCTTGGTTGCTTGACTGCTGTTGTGAGGTCAGAACGCTTGGATCAACCCTACTCCTCAGCCAGACCTTCCAGTGTGTGCTCTGAAAGCTCAGAAAGGGAAACGCTTTGAATTTATGGACAATCTGACAATGCTTTGAATTACAAATGCCCAGACTTTAAGGGCACTCCGGCATTACAGAGTGAATTTACGAACACATCCCAAGATTCCCCAGATATTAAAAGTAGCTCATTTTCAATGTAAAATAGAAGCAACAACCATTGCTAGGCAATATTGCCTCTCAAAATTGCCAGTGTATCCAAGGCCTTCACACACCTAAACCATGTTGCTTCTTACAACTCTGGTGTTAAAATGGCGCTGCTCGCTCAATTTTTAGGAGTTGAAAAATAATGTAGGTGTCATAGAAAGCTGTGATCCTCCTCTTTTAACAGTGTAACTGCTTTCAAACGTTTTTTCCCCGCAACTGCATTAAGAAATATTGTGCGACTGGGCATGCATATTTCCCTTGCCGGGCTTGCAATTTCAAATCCCTGGAGAGAAGAATATTATTTTCTTCATAGAGTGCAACAAGCTGACCAATTGAATAGGTAAACTATTCTACTAGGGGTATTCTTATTTTGCTGATGGTTGCTTGTGTGGTTGGCTGAGGAAAATTTAATGTGGACAACTATTTTTTTGTGGCAAATTGTTGTAGGTAAAATTTGCATAGCCATTGGTACTGGGGCTCTTGCCTGACCCAAATTAAATTATTCCGCTGCTCTATAGATGGGTTATTTGACAGTGACGAAAACTATGCGCACGCTTCAATGGGGTAGAAGTCCATGAGTTGTTGTGATTCTGGATAGCCGGATAGCTACCAACAAAGACAAGAAACTGCTATGTGGGGAATCGTAAGTAACTCGTTTCAGCTAGTGTCATCTTGTTTTGAGGTGTTTTGACTGATTTCATGTCAATATGGCTCAAATCCACTAGTTGGCTAACCAACAGCTATAACAATGTATTTAAGAGACAACGAGTGCTACTTGTGCAAATGTATTTAAGGTTTCAATAAAAATTGGAGATTAAATATAGTTTACATGTTGTCAACAATCTAAACCAACCCTGTCTGTTTTGCCCCATAGTTGTGCACGCATCGTTTGTGTTGCTAAATAACCAGTCTATGTTCGCTACATACTTCAGTCTGAGACTTGTCATGTTCAAAACAACTGGGGAATCGGAAGTGTTCGACTTCCGACATCAGTGCGTACAAGACAAATGGGAACTGTTTAACTGTCATCCAACTCGGAAATCCAAGCCCCTTCCATCACTCAGACACGGGCAGTACAGGAGCATCATGGCTAAAACTAACAGACTGGCCTATAGCTTCTACCCACAGACAATCAGGCGGCTGAATAGCCACCTACTCCCCCTGTCTCCTTCCTGCCCCCCCCTCCCCCTCAACAGACAATTACACGGCTCACACACCAATGGACATTTATATTGATCATTGTTACAGTTGTAAACATGCATACAGTATATATTTAAAAAAATTAATTCACACCGGCACTGTTGGAGCTTGGAGCTTAAGTATGTCACTGTACACTGCAGCTACATCTGTGACCTGTGCAGGTGATCAAATACAAATCTAATCTAATCTTTGTTGTGATGTCAAAATGAGGGTTGTTGTAGCCTACAAAACAAACTAATCAGCGATTGGATTATCACTAACCAATCAGAGGATCAAAGCCAATTACGAATTTTCCAAACGCTGCTTTACCCATGTGTGTTCTGGTTCTGGCCCAACCCATCGGTTTCTGGGACCAATCAGGGGCCGGTTTCCGATAGCGATGGAATTTAGTGTTTTAATAATGCATCTTTCCTATGGCCGAAGATGTAACATGCATTTCCCAAAACATCATGCAGAGAGAATGGTCTCTAAGTGCGTTGTTGGAGCATGTGTCCATACTGATAGAATCAAAAGAAAGGGAGCTCTGCTCTCGGATCAGCTTTCAACATTAAAATCTTACTTTAACATTATAATTATTTCACAATACTGATGACGGATCAGATGCTAGGTTGATATTAGCACCTATGGCAGCAAATAAGGATTTACTAAATCAATGATTTGGCACATCATTGCGCACATGTTAGGCTACACATTATGAAATATATTGAGACCAATTACAGACAGAAGCCTACAAGTATAAAAATAAAATACAATAAATGTATTTCAATATGATTGAAATAGGTCTATAGTCTACTGTTTGTATTTTATGCAGTCATCTCGGTCATTTGAATCATATTTTTAGACGTTGCTTGTTTGTATCAATTGCAAAGACATTGTCAACTTTGTATTTGGCAGTCACAGAGACCGATAGTCGCAGAGAAGGATAAACCATGTGATTCTATATTTAACGAAGATCTTCTGTGTATAAAGTGACAAGGGATGGCAAAAAGCATTGAGCGATGCATTTAGCTGTTCTACGAGTAGTCTGAGGCAGGCTTTAGATTACAAGGTTCTTCAAGTGCAACGTTAATAACGATGGTTTTGTGAAACAACTTGTAGATTTAACGATGCGCCTACAAAGGTTCTAATGATAAACTTAACCTTAAAATGCTTTTTGGAAACCGGGCCCAGAACAGTTAGTATGTGTTTGCGTTCTAGAAATTGCCAGGAAGGTACTCCAGACTCCCCTGCGGGTTCACGCTGAGTTCATTGTCGATAAAAGTGTCCCAGTTGTCCACAAACCCATCTGGAGTTACCTGGCTCATTTGACTGGTAAGGCTCAATAAATAGACTGTAGCCGAAAGCGGAGGAGTGTAGTCAGAGGAGGTGCGGTGCATCTGCGACAGGCGGATATCGAGCGGCAGGACTCAGATCAACATGGCAGTGTTGTCATTGTTTATAAAGGTTTATCTTTATACTGTTGAAATACACATGAACATTTTAGTCGTCACTCTTGTCCAGAGCGATTTACAGGAGCAAGTATTGGTAAGTGCCTTGCGCAACATCAGATTTTTCACCTAGTCGGCTCGGGGATTCGAGCCAGCGAACGTTTGGTTACTGGCCCAGCACTCTAAAATGCTAGGCTACATGCCTCCAACCCCCATATCACCAGTGGTGGAAAAAGTACTCGATTTTCATACCTGAGTAAAAGTAAAGATACCTGAATAGAAAATGACTCAATTAAAATGCTACTTGAGTAAAAGTCTAAAATGATTTTGTTTTAAATATACTTATCAAAAGTAAATGTAGTTGCTAAAATATACTTAAGTATCAAAAGTAAAAGTATGAATAGTTACAATTCCTTATATTAAGCAAACAAGACGGCACAATTAGTTATTTTTATATTTATTTACGGATAGCCAGGGTCATGCTCCAACACTCAGAGATAATTTAAAAACAAAGCATTTGTGTTTAGTGAGTCTGTCAGACCAGAGGCAGTTGGGATGTTCTCGTGATAAGTGTGCGAATTGGACCATTTTCTGTCCTGCTAAGCATTCAAAATATAACAAATACTTTTGGGTGTCAGGGAAAATGTCTGGAGTAAAAATGACATAACTTTCTTTAGGGTTGTAGTGAAGTAAAAGTTTTCAAAAATATAAATAATAATGTAAAGTACAGATACCCCCAAAAACGACTTAAGTAGTACTTTTAAGTATTTTTACTTAACTACTTTACACCACTGCATATCACACACACTCACAAACTGAAGTCAAATGTGTGTACATTGCACAATCAATTAGTGAGAGAGAGTGTAAAATATCACATTCATTTGTATCTATCCACTGTATACATGAATGGTGGAAAGTTTGTTCCTGTTTCAGTCATGTCTTTGGTCAGGTTTGTGTAGGTCAAACAACAACACCCTAATTATTGGTCGACAATAGAACCACCCACAAGCTGGGTGAAGAGCATGAAGTACATTGAAGATAGACTCCAATAATCAACTAATCATGATCTTCAGCTGTGTTTGCTAGGGATGGGGGGAAAAGTGTGGCACCACTCCAGCCCCAGAGGACTGGAGTTGCCCATCCCTGTCCTATGCAGAGGCAATTAAGAGTTGTGAGAACAAGTGACGCTGTAGAAGATATGGTGGTGGAAGCCACAGCCCATTGAGAATGTTTGTTTCCAGTCAAAAAATTGAACTAGCAAGATGGCAGCAACCATGAATCGGAGTATGCAACCAAAAGTATATTATAGGTGCCTCCTCACCATCTTAAATAAGCATGCCCCATTAAAAAAACGTAGAACCAGGAACAGATATAGTCCTTGGTTCTCTCCAGACCTGACTGCCCTTGACCAGCACAAAAACCTCCTGTGGCGTTCTGAATTAGCATCGAACAGCCCCTGTGATATGCAACTTTTCAGGGAAGTTAGGAACAAATATACACAGGCAGTTAGGAAAGCTAAGGCTAGCTTTTTTGAACAGAAATTTACACCCTGTAGCACAAACTCAAAAAAGTTCTGGGACACTGTAAATTCCATGGAGAATAAGAGCACCTGATCCCATTGTCCACTGCACTGAGGCTAGGAAACACTGTTACCACCGATAAATCCACAATAATTGAGAATTTCAAAAAGCATTTTTCTACGGCTGGGCATGCTTTCCACCTGGCTACCCCAACCCTGGTAAACAGCCCTGCACTCCCCACAGCAACTCGCCCAAACCTCCCCCACTTCTCCTTCACCCAAATCCAGATAGCTGATGTTCTGAAAGAGCTGCAAAATCTAGAACCCTACAAATCAGCGGACTAGACAATCTGGACACTCTCTTTCTAAAATGATCTGCCTAAATTGTTGCAACCCCTATTACTAGCCTGTTCAACCTCTCTTTCGTATCGTCTGAGATTCCCAAATATTGGAAAGCTGCTGTGGTCATCCCCCTCTTCAAAGGGGGTGACACTCTAGACCCAAACTGCTATAGACTTATAGATCTATCCTACCCTGTCTTTCTAAGGTCTTCGAAAGCCAAGTTAACGAACAGATTACAGACCATTTTGAATCGAATCGCACCGTACCTTCTCCGCTATGCAATCTGGTTTCAGAGCTGGTCATGGGTGCACCTCAGCCACGCTCAAGGCCCTAAACATTATCATAACCGCCATCGATAAGAGACATTACTGTGCAGCCTTATTCATCAACCTGGCAAGGCTTTCGTCTCTGTCAATCACCATATTCTTATCCGGAGACTCGACAGCCTTGGTTTCTCAAATGATTGCCTCGTCTGGTTTATCAACTACTTCTCTGACAGTGTGTCAAATCGGAGGGCCTGTTGTCCGGACCTCTGGCAGTCTCTATGGGGGTGCCACAGGGTTCAATTCTCAGGCCGACTCTCTTCTCTGTACACATCAATGATGTCGCTCTTGCTGCTGGTGATTCTTTGATCCACCTCTACGCAGACAACACCATTCGGTATACTTCTGGCCCCTCTTAGGACACTGCGTTAACTAACCTCCAGACGAGCGTCAATGCCATACAACTCTCCTTCCTTGGCCTCCAACTGCTCTTAAATGCAAGTTAAACTAAATGCATGCTATTCAATCGATCACTGCCTGCACCTGCTCGCCTGTCCAGCATCACTACTCTGGAAGGCTCTGACTTAGAATACGTAGACAACTACAAATACCTAGGTGTCTGGTTAGACTATAAACTCTCTTTCCAGACTCACATTAAGCATCTCCAGTCCAAAATTAAATCTAGAATCGGCTTCCTATATCGCAACAAAGCATCCTTCACTCATGCTGCCAAACATACCCTCGTAAAACTGACCATCCTACCGATCCTCGACTTCGGCGATGTCATCTATAAAATAGCCTCCAACACTCTACTCAACAAATTGGATGCAGTCTATCACAGTGCCACCATTTTATCACCAAAGCCCCATATACTACCCACCACTGCGACCTGTATGCTCTCGTTGGTCGGCCCTCGTATCATACTCGTCGCCAAACCCACTGGCTACAGGTTATCTACAAGTCTCTGCTAGGTAAAGCCCCACCTTATCTCAGCTCACTGGTCACCATAGCAGCACCCACTCATAGCACTCGCTCCAGCAGGTATATCTCACTAGTCACCCCCAAAGCCAACTCCTCCTTTGGTCGCCTTTCCTTCCAGTTCTCTGCTGCCAATGACTGGAACGAACTGCAATAATCACTGAAGCTGGAGACTCATATCTCCCTCACTAGCTTTAAGCACCAGCTGTTAGAGCAGCTCACAGATCACTGCACCTGTACATAGCCCATCTGTAAACAGCCCATCTATCTACCTCATCCCCATACTGTATTTATTTATTTATCTTGCTCCTTTGCACCCAGTATCTCTACTTGCACATTCATCTTCTGCACATCTACCATTCCAGTGTTTAATTGCCATATTGTAATTACTTCGCCACCATGGCCTATTTATTGCCTTAACTCCCTTATCTTACCTCATTTGCACTCACTGTATATATATTTTTTGTTTTCTTTTTTTTCTACTGTATTATTGACTGTATGTTTTGTTTATTCCATGTGTAACTCTGTGTTGTTGTATGTGTTGAATTGCTATGCTGTATCTTGGCCAGGTCGCAGTTGCAAATGAGAACTTGTTCTCAACTAGCCTACCTGGTTATATAAAGGTGAAATAAAATTTAAAAAATAAATTGTATTCTATACTATTCTACGTATCTTAGTTACTTAATAATGTTTACATATCTTGCATTACTCATCTCATATGTATATACTGTATTCTATACTATTCTACTGTTGTAACGGTTTTCTAGTGGTGATGAAAGAGAGTCGGACCAAACTGCAGCGTGTCGATTGCGATCCATGTTTAATATAACAAAGAAACACGAACTTACAAAAAAACAATAAACGAAACCGAAACAGCCTATCTGGTGCAAACTAACAACGAGTACACATAGGACACTAAGGACAATCACCCACGACAAACTCAAAGAATATGGCTGCCTAAATATGGTTCCCAATCAGAGACAACGATAAGCACCTGCCTCTGATTGAGAACCACTCCAGACAGCCATAGACCTTGCTAGACAACCCACTAAGCTACAATCCCAATACCACCACCAAAACCCCAAGACAAACACACCACAATTACAAAAACCCCATGCCACACCCTGGCCTGACCAAATACATAAAGATAAACACAAAATACTTTGACCAGGGCGTGACAGAACCCCCCTAAGGTGCGGACTCCCGAACGCACCTCAAAACAATAGGGAGGGTCCGGGTGGGCGTCTGTCCATGGTGGCGGCTCCGGCGCGGGGCGTGGACCCCACTCCTTTAATGTCTTAGTCCCCTCTCCCTTCGTCCCTGGATAGTCCACCCTCGCCGCCGACCATGGCCTAGTAGTCCTCACCCAGAACCCCACTGGACTGAGGAACAGATCGGGACTGAAGGACAGCTCGGGACCGAGGCAGCTCGGGACTGAGGGGAAGCTCGGGAGTGAGAGAAAGCTCAGGAGTGAGAGAAAGCTCAGGAGTGAGAGAAAGCTCAGGAGTGAGAGAAAGCTCAGGAGTGAGAGAAAGCTCAGGAGTGAGAGAAAGCTCAGGAGTGAGAGGAAGCTCAGGAGTGAGAGGAAGCTCAGGAGTGAGAGGAAGCTCAGGAGTGAGAGGAAGCTCAGGAGTGAGGAAGCTCAGGCAGGTAGATAGATCTACCAGCTCCTGGCTGGCTGGTGGTTTCAGCAGATCCTGGCTGACTGGCAGATCCTGGCTGACTGGCAGATCTGGAAGAGTCTGGTTGACTGGCAGATCTGGAAGAGTCTGGTTGACTGGCAGATCTGGAAGAGTCTGGTTGACTGGCAGATCTGGAAGAGTCTGGTTGACTGGCAGATCTGGAAGAGTCTGGTTGACTGGCAGATCTGGAAGAGTCTGGTTGACTGGCAGATCTGGAAGAGTCTGGCTGACTGGCAGATCTGGAAGAGTCTGGCAGACTGGCGATGCTGGGCAGACCGGCGGCGCCGGGCAGACTGGCGGCGCCGGGCAGACTGGCGGCGCCGGGCAGACTGGCGACGCTGGGCAGACTGGCGACGCTGGGCAGACTGGCGGTGCTGGGCAGACTGACGACGCTGGGCAGACTGACGACGCTGGGCAGACTGGCGGTGCTGGGCAGACTGGCGGTGCTGGGCAGACTGGCGATGCTGGGCAGACTGGCGATGCTGGGCAGACTGGCGATGCTGGGCAGACTGATGGCGCTGGGCAGACTGGCGATGCTGGGCAGACGGGGGCACTGGCGGCGCTGGGCAGACTGGCGGCACTAGCTGCTCCATATAGGCTGACAGCTCTGGCGGCTTCTTACAGACTGACCGCTCTGGCGGCTCCGTGCTGACTGGCAGCTCCTTGCAGACTGGCAGCTCCTTGCAGACTGGCAGCTCCTTACAGACTGACAGCTCCGTGCAGACTGACAGCTCCGTGCAGACTGACAGCTCCGTGCAGACTGGCTGCTCCATGCAGACTGGCTGCTCCATGCAGACTGACAGCTCTGGCTGCTTCATGCAGACTGACAGCTCTGGCTGCTCCATGTAGACTGGCTGCTTCATGCAGACTGGCAGCTCGGGCTGCTTCATGTAGACTGACAGCTCTGGCTGCTCCATGCGGACTGACAGCTCTGGCTGCTCCATGTAGACTGACTGCTTCATGCAGACTGGCAGCTCGGGCTGCTTCATGTAGACTGACAGCTCTGGCTCCTCCATGCAGACTGACAGCTCTGACTGCTCCATGCAGACTGACAGCTCTGGCTGCTTCATGCAGACTGGCAGCTCTGGCTGCTCTATGTAGACTGGCTGCTTCATGCAGACTGGCAGCTCGGGCTGCTTCATGTAGACTGACAGCTCTGGCTGCTCCATGCGGACTGACAGCTCTGGCTGCTCCATGCAGACTGACAGCTCTGGCTGCTCCATGCGGACTGACAGCTCTGGCTGCTCCATGCGGACTGACAGCTCTGGCTGCTCCATGTAGACTGGCTGCTTCATGCAGACTGGCAGCTCGGGCTGCTTCATGTAGACTGACAGCTCTGGCTGCTCCATGTAGACTGGCTGCTTCATGCAGACTGGCAGCTCGGGCTGCTTCATGTAGACTGACAGCTCTGGCTGCTCCATGCAGACTGACAGCTCTGACTGCTCCATGCAGACTGACAGCTCTGACTGCTCCATGCAGACTGACAGCTCTGGCTGCTTCATGCAGACTGGCAGCTCTGGCTGCGCTGAACAGGCGGGAGACTCCTGCAGCGCTGTGTCGGAGGAAGGCTCTGGCTGCGCTAAACAGGCGGAAGACTCCGGCAGCGCTGGAGAGGAGAAAGGCTCTGGCTGCGCTAAACAGGCGGAAGACTCCGGCAGCGCTGGAGATGAGGAAAGCTCTAACAGCGCTAGATAGGCGTGAGACTCCGGCAGCGCAGGAGAGGAGAAAGGCTCTGGCTGCGCTAAACAGGCGGGAGGCTCCGGCAGCGCTGTAGAGGAGGAAGGCTCTGGCTGCGCTGAACAGGCGGGAGGCTCCGGCAGCGCTGTAGAGGAGAAAGGCTCTGGCTGCGCTGAACAGGCGGGAGGCTCCGGCAGCGCTGTAGAGGAGGAAGGCTCTGGCTGCGTTAAACAGGCGGGAGACTCCAGCAGCGCAGGAGAGGAGAAAAGCGCTGGCTGCGCTGAACAGGCGAGGCACACTGAAGGCCTGGTGCGTGGTGCTGGAACTGGTGGTACTGGATCGAGGACACGCACAGGAAGCCTGGTGCGGGGAGCTGCTACCGGAGGGCTGGGGTGTGGAGGTGGTACTGGATAGACCGGACCGTGCAGGCGCACTGGAGCTCTTGAGCACCGAGCCTGCCCAACCTTACCTGGCTCGATGCCCACTCTAGCCCGGCCGATACGAGGAGCTGGAATATACCGAACCGGGCTGTGCACCCGCACTGGAGACACCGTGCGCTCCACAGCATAACACGGTGCCTGCCCGGTCTCTCCAGCCCCCGGGTAAGCACAGGGAGTTTGCGCAGGTCTCCTACCTGGCATAGCCATACTCCCTGTAAGCCCCCCAAGAAATTTTGGGGCTGACTCTCGGGCTTCCATCCGCTCTGCCGTGCTAGCTCCTCATAATGCCGCCTCTCTGCTTTTGCTGCCTCCAGCTCGGCTTTGGGGCGACAATAATCTCCAGGCTCATTCCAGGGTCCTTTACCGTCCAATTCCTCCTCCCATGTCCATAACTCCAGGTGGTGCAACCTCTCCCACTGTAGCTGCTGCTGCTCCTGCTGCTGCTGCCTCTGTTGCCTCTTCTCCTGTTGCTCCTTTGGGCGGCTACACTCCCCTGGTTTAGCCCAGGGTCCTCTCCCGTCGAAGATCTCCTCCCATGACCAGAAATCCTTGGTGAGCATCTCCTTTTCGGCTGCTCCTGCCTGTTGACACGCCGCTTGGTCCGTTGGTGGTGGGTGATTCTGTAACGGTTTTCTAGTGGTGATGAAAGAGAGTCGGACCAAACTGCAGCGTGTCGATTGCGATCCATGTTTAATATAACAAAGAAACACGAACTTACAAAAAACCAATAAACGAAACCGAAACAGCCTATCTGGTGCAAACTAACAACGAGTACACATAGGACACTAAGGACAATCACCCACGACAAACTCAAAGAATATGGCTGCCTAAATATGGTTCCCAATCAGAGACAACGATAAGCACCTGCCTCTGATTGAGAACCACTCCAGACAGCCATAGACCTTGCTAGACAACCCACTAAGCTACAATCCCAATACCACCACCAAAACCCCAAGACAAACACACCACAATTACAAAAACCCCATGCCACACCCTGGCCTGACCAAATACATAAAGATAAACACAAAATACTTTGACCAGGGCGTGACAACTGTATCTTAGTCCGTTCCGCTCTGACATCGCTCGTCCATATATGTATATAGTCTTAATTCATTCCTACTTAGATTTGTGTGTATTGGGTATATGTTGTGTAATTTGTTAGATATTACTTGTTAGACATTACTGCACTCATATTACTGCATTATTACTGCACACATAACCCAACGTTTGTAGAAAAACTCAAGTTGCTTTAATAACATCAATAACTCTAAATAGAGCATATAGGAATACCTATTTCGTTGTGAACCGCTCGACACAGAATAGCCACATGTGCGCACTCCCTCAAATCGTTTGGAGAAAATATCCTTTCTATTTTATTCAACTTTGTTCAATTGTATTCTTCGTACTATAAAATAATGCCAAGGAATTCTAAGAAAATCTTGTCTGCTAAATGAACTTGTGTAGCCCACAGCCATTTGGCATAGCCAGATCAGAACCTAACATAAGGACAACTCAGTCTGCTATTCTGTTCTTCTGAAATAGACTACATTTTCTTCCAATCATGTTTCTTTAGACCTGTCTAAAATAAATAATAAATTTATTGTGAAGGTGTAGCCTATATTACATGGATTTCTTAGACTTTTGGGTGTCAAAATAATTTTTCAATTCGCTTGATCAAACTTTCCTGTTTTATATTTGGGATGGCACGATACCACGGATTGGTAGAAAACATTTATTTGGGCGGCACACAGCAATGCGGTACAGAGCTCAATTTGGCTTCTGCATGCCTCTGGAGGCTTCTCAATGCGTCACACTATCCATATGGTGCCCCCGACCACATCTTCGGATCAAGTATAAATGGGCTTTTAGAAGAACAAGGTGCTTTGTGACAGAGAGAGAGAAGAGAAGCCAGAGGGATCACTGGGCCCAAAATCTGTCATCTCCAGCAGGTAGTGTTTTTTCAGGATGTTTTTTGCTCACCAATCAAGTTTTTGTATGAAGGTCAATAGTGTTAAATTGTATTCAATTGTATTTGGTAAATGTGGCTTATTTTATCAAATAAAAGTTTCATAATGATTAAGTTGTTATGAGTGTACTGGTATAAGTAGGACAAGTGACATCCTGGCAACTTTAAGAAAAAACACTTATTTTTTATTGACCTTTATTTAACTAGGCAAGTCAGTTAAGAACCAATTCTTATTTTCAATGATGGCCTAGGAACAGTGGGTTAACTGCCTGTTCAGGGGCAGAACAACATATTTGTATCTTGACAGCTCGTGGATTTGAACTTTCCGGTTACTAGTCCAATGCTCTAACCACTAGGCTAACCGCCTGCCACCCCAAAATGTTTGATGAGCCTTGCTGTTGGAAAACCACTAGTGTCTGACTTTCACAGATGCACCTACCAAGAGTTCATTCTGCTTCTATAGCGTACCATATGCTTCTCAGTCGAAACAGTTCACACACATATTGGGACAACATTTGAGCTTTTGTTCGTTTCGGTCTTCAGCATTTAATTTCTTTGGCTATTCGTGCATACATATTTTTTATTTTTGTCATTTAGCAGATGCTCTTATCCAGAGCAACTTACAGGAGCAATTAGGGTTAAGTGCCTTGCTCAAGGGCACATTGACAGGTTTTCACCTAGTCTGCTCAGGGATTCCAATCAGTGATCTTTCAGTAACTGGCCCAACGCCCTTAACCGCTAGGCTACATGAGACAAGTCAAAGTTTGGACGCCAAAGTTTTCGTCAGTGATTGGTCAAGGGTACTACTCCTAGTTTGTTGTCATTCAACGAGAGGAGTAGTTTTTATGTTAAAAAAATTCACCTGAGAAACACTGCACCAAACCTCTTAGCTAGATGTAAAATTGCATCACTAAGACCTCCTTTGCAAAAATTCAAAATTAATGACAGATTTTTTGATTTATCTTATATTAATTCTTACTATTCTGAGGAAGTGTTCCTGGTTATGTTTTTGCTATAGTGGCTCAAGAGGGACACACAACGGTAATATTGCAATTTTGTTTCTTGTTTTTCAAACAACAGTGTTTTGGGAGTATGAGAGCACAGACAGTGTAATGGTTTTCTTCCGTTGAAGGAGAGGAGGACCAAAATGCAGCATCGTTAGAGTTCAACATGTTTAATCAAGACCATACACGAGAACACTACAAAATACAAAACAACAAATGTGAAAACCGAAACAGTCCTATCTGGTGCAATGACACAAAGACAGAAGACAACCACCCACAAAGTACCCACAGAATATGGCTGCCTAAATATGGTTCCCAATCAGAGACAACGATAGACAGCTGCCTCTGATTGAGAACCAATCTAGGCAACCATAGACCTACAAACTACCTAGAAAGGTAACAGGCCCATAAACATACAAAACCCCTAGACCAGACAAAACACATAAATCCACCCTGACCTAACCAAAATAATAAAGAAAACAAAGATAACTAAGGCCAGGGCGTGACAGACGGTTGCTTCAACAAGCCCGAGTTCGGCTAAGACCCAATCGAACCTATGTATGAGGACGCTTTTAGGTTTACTGCTCAAATACACAGATTGTTTGCTACAAAACTATTTGGGAAATGGTCCTTGCCATCACGAATCCTTGGGACGTCCCTACCACATTGAAGTTGACGTTTAAAATGCTTAAGGTTAGGTTAAGGTTTAGGATTGGGACTGCTAGCCTGATGACTCCCTCTAAATTCTTCCGCTGTTCTTCTTAAGTATTATGAAAAAAGGTTTATAGGTGCATGGCACCACTGTGTTGGCTGTATACCACACTACTATTCTGTAGTATGAATTCATTACACTTTCTGAAACAATTGCCTTACCAACTAACCCTACACCCATTAAAACGTCATCACTATTCCACTACTTTGGCTCTATCTGATCCTACACCAGGCCAGCAGCCTGGGAGGATGGGATACTATCGTTCAAAACAACTTTTAACTCTTCTGCAGTAAACTCTCGTACACCTAAGTCCTTCCCTGCAGTTGCCATCACAACATCTATCCTCTATGATTTTTGATCAATTCCTGCAGTACAGTTGACAACCATGGCCATGAAGCCAAAAAAACAACCTTAGTGAAGGACATGCTATTCCTATCACTCTCTATTGACCTCAGCCTACTCACAGGGATCTTCTTAGGATCCCTCACCCTGGACCCATCTACTACACTCTTCAAATCAAAGTCTATTACCATGAAATGCTTAGTTACAAGCTATTAACCAACAATGCAGTTCAAGAAATAGAGTTAAGAAAATATTTACTAAATAAACTAAAGTTAAAAAAATAACAAAATAAAGTAACACAATAAAGTGACTATATACAGGGGATACTGGTACCGAGTCAATGTGCGGGGGTAGAGGTAATTTGTACATGTAGGTTGGGGTAAAGTGACTATGCATAGATAATAAACAGTGAGTAGCAAAAGTGTAAAAACAAAGGGGGGGATACATTTTTCAGCAATCTTATGGCTTGGGGGTAGAAGGTATTAAGGAGCCTTTTGGTCCTAGACTTGTCGCTCCGGTACCGCTTGTCGTGTGGTAGCAGAGCGAACAGTCTATGACTTGGGTGACTGGAGTCTGACAATTTTTTGGCCCTTCCTCTGACACTACCTAGTATTTAGGTCCTGGATGGCAGGAAGCTTGGCCCCAGTGATGTACTGGGCCGTACGCACTACCCTCTCTAGCCCTTACGGTCAAATGCCGAGCAGTTGCCATACCAGGTGGTGACGCAACCAGTCAGGATGCTCTCGATGGTGCAGCTGTAGAACTATTTGAGGAACTGTGGAACCATGACAAATCTTTTCAGTCTCCTGAGGGGGAAAAAATGTTGTTGTGCCCTCTTCACGACATTGTTGGTGTGTTTGGACCATGATAGTTTGTTGGTGATGTGGACACCAAGGAACTTGAAACTCTCAACCCGCTCCAATACAGCCCCGTCGATGTTAATGGGGGCCGGTATGGCCCGCCTTTTCCTATAGTCCACGATCAGCTCCTTTGTCTTGCTCACACTGAGTGAGAGGTTGCTGTCCTGGCACCACACTCCCAAATCTCTGACCTCCTCCCTTTAGGGTGTCTCATTGTTGTCGCTGATTAGGCCTACCACTGTTGTATTATCAGCAAACTTAAAGATGGTGTTTGAGTCATGTTTGGACACACAGTCGTGGGTGATAAGGAAATACAGGAGGGGACTAAGCACAGACCCCTGAGGGGCCCCAGTGTTGAGGATCAGCATGGCAGATGTGTTGTTGCCTACCCTTTGTTGGTGTTTGATACTGGAGAGGGAATGCAAAACAACGACGCTGGACAGAGTGGAATCAGGTGTATCAAAAGGCAATTTATTGAGTCAAAGATATTTTGTCCTGCCGTTTATCGTGCACGGACCTAAGGAATGTGACTCTGTGAGGAGTCAGAATAATTAGGCCCCTCAGCCAGAGTTTACAGCAGAATGTATACACAGAATAATGTAGGTGGAGTCTCTCGTGTTGATCTTCTGACTGGTCCTGAAGAGTTGGAGGCCCCATTGGTGCACAGCAAAGTCCTTTGCTCTTGGCACCCGACCAGTAGGGGGGGTAGAGTGTGAGTGTACAGTGCTTTATGAGATGTTTGTGTGTCTAGGAACGAAAGATAGGGGAAACTAGCAGTGTCTGCTTTAGGCGCAGGTGTTTCCTGTTTATGCAGGAGTGCATGAAAGGGTCAATGTCAGTGAGATAGCTTGGCACTTCTAAGCTCGTTATTGTTGCAGGCTGCTCTTTGTAGTTTTACAGGGAGTATATTTGCGTGATGGCAGCTGTGTGTCCTTCGGATACTCATGTTATTGCACACAGGCTCTAGACTTGACTGAGGACACTGGGCCCAGAGTTATCTGAGGGCATCCGGTTTAACCAGAGTGTTGGTCTGCTAGTGATGCTTGATATTATTACTTATATAACACCTTCCTACCTGGGGGCGTCCCTTCAGGAAGTCTAGGATACAGTTGCAGAGGGAATCAAATCAAACCCAATTTTATTAGTCACATACACATAGTTAGCAGATGTTAATGCGAGGATAGCGAAATGCTTGTGCTTCTAGTTCCGGCCATGCAGTAATATCAAACAAGTAATCTAACCTAACAATTTCAAAACATCTACCTTATGCACATTATTAAAGTGGCTTAAGAGTCAGTATGTTGGCAGTATGTTGGCAGCAGCCCCTCAATGTTAGTGATGGCTGTTTAATAGTCTGATGGCCTTGAGATAGAAGCTGTTTTTCAGTCTCTCGGTCCTCGCTTTGATGCACCTGTACTGACGTCGCCTTCTGCATGTTAACGGGGTGACCAGGCAGTGGTTCAGGTGGTTGTTGTCCTTGATGACCTTTTTGGCCTTCCTGTGACATCGGGAGGTGTAGGTGTCCTGGAGGGTAGGTAGTTTGCCCCCGGTGATGCGTTGTGCAGACCTCACTACCCTCTGGAGAGCCGTGCGGTTGTGGGCGGAGCAGTTTCCGTACCAGGCGGTGATACAGCCCGACAGGATGCTCTCGATCGTAAATCTGTAAAGGTTTGTGTGTTTTTGGTGACAAGCTGAATTTCTCCAGCCTCCTGAGGTTGATGAGGCGCTGCTGCGCCTTCTTCACCACGCTGTCTGTGTGGGTGGACCATTTCAGTTTGTCCGTGATGCGTACGCCGGGAAACTTAAAACTTCCCACCTTCTCCACTACTGTGCTGTCGATGTGGATAGGGGGCTGCTCCCTCTGCTGTTTCCTGAAGTCCACAATCATCTCCTTTGTTTTGTTGACATCAAGTATGTGGTTACTTTCCTGACAGCACACTCTGAGGGCCCTCACCTCCTCCCTGTAGGCCGTCTCGTCGTTGTTGGTAATCAGGCCTACCACTGTAGTGTCGTCTGCAAACTTGATGATTGAGTTGGAGGCGTGCATGGCCACGCAGTCATGGGTGAACAGGGAGTACAGGAGAGGGCTGAGAATGCACCCCTGTGGGGCCCCAGTATTGAGGATCAGCGGGGTGGAGATGTTGTTACCTACCCTCACCACCTGGGGGCGGCCCGTCAGGAAGTCCAGGACCCAGTTGCACAGGGCGGGGTTCAGACCCAGGGTCTCGAGCTTATTGACGAGTTTGGAGGGTACTATGGTGTTAAATGCTGAGCTGTAGTCGATGAACAGGATTCTTACATAGGTATTCCTCTTGTCCAGATGGGTTAGGGCAAGTGTGATGGCGATTGCGTCGTCTGTGGACCTATTGGGACGGTAAGCAAATTGGAGTGGGTCTAGGGTGTCAGGTAGGGTGGAGGTGATATGGTCCTTGACTAGTCTCTCAAAGCACTTCATGATGACGGAAGTGAGTGCTACGGGGCGATAGTCATTTAGCCCAGTTACCTTCGCTTTCTTGGGAACAGGAACAATGGAGGCCCTCTTGAAGTATGTGGGAACAGCAGATGGGGATAAGTTTGATTGAATATGTCCGTAACCACACCAGCCAACTGGTTTGCGCATGCTCTGAGGATGCGGCTGGGGATGCCGTCTGGGCCTGCAGCCTTGTGAGGGTTAACACGTTTAAATGTTTTACTCACGTTGGCTGCAGTGAAGGAGAGCCCGCAGGTTTTGGTACTGGGCCGAGTCAGTGGCACTGTATTGTCCTCAAAGCGAGCAAAGAAGTTGTTTAATTTGTCTGGGAGCAACATCGTGGTCTGCGACGGGGCAGGTTTTTCTTTTGTAGTCCATGATTGACTGTAGACCCTGCCACATACCTCTTGTGTCTGAGCCGTTGAATTGCGACTCTGTCTCTATACTGACGCTTAGCTTGTTTGATTGCCTTGCGGAGGGAATAGCTACACTGTTTGTATTCGGTCATGTTTCCGGTCACCTTGCCCTGATTAAAAGCAGTGGTTCGCGCTTTCAGTTTTGCACGAATGCTACCAACAATCCACGGTTTCTGGTTGGGAAATGTTTTAATAGACGCTGTGGGTACAACATCACCGATGCACTTGCTAATAAACTCGCTCACCGAATCAGCGAATTCATCAATGTTGTTGTTTGACGCTATGCGGAACATATCCCTGTCCACATGATCAAAGTAATCTTGAAGCATGGAATCCGATTTGTCGGACCAGCCTTAAACAGACCTGCGCACGGGTGCTTCCTGTTTTAGTTTCTATCTATAGGCTGGGAGCAACAAAATGGAGTCGTGGTCAGCTTTTCCGAAAGGGGGCGTGGGAGGGCTTTATATGCGTCACGGAAGTTAGAATAACAATGATCCAGGGTTTTGCCAGCCCAGGTCGCACAATCGATATGCTGATCAAATTTAGGGAGCCTTGTTTTCAGATTAGTCTTGTTAAAATCCACAGCTACAATAAATGCAGCCTCAGGATATGTGGTTTCCAGTTTACATAGAGTCAAATGAAGTTCTTTCAAGGATGTGTCTGCTTGGGGGGGAATTTACACAACTGTGATTATGATCGAAGAGAATTATCTTGGTAGATAATGCGGTCGGCATTTGATTGTAAGGAATTCTAGGTCAGGTGAACAAGGACTTGAGTTCCTGTATGTTATGATCACACCACGTCTCGTTAATCACAAGGCATACACCCCCGCCCTTCTTCTTACCGGAGAGATGCTTGTTTCTGTCGGCGCAATGCGTGAAGAAACCAAGGTGGCTGTACCGACTCCGATAGCGTGTCTTGAGTGAGCCATGTTTCCGTGAGACAAAGAACGTTACAGTCTCTGATGTCTCTCTGGAAGGCAACCCTTGCTCGGATTTCGGCTACCTTGTTGTCAAGAGACTGGACATTGGCGAGTAGTATGCTCTGGAGCGCACCCATCTACGGAGCCTGACCAGAAGACCGCTATGTCTGACCCCTCTTCGGTGCCGTTGTTTTGGATTGCCGGCTGGGATCCGATCCTTTGTCCTGGGTGGTGGACCAAACAGAGGATCTGCTTCGGGAAAGTCGTATTCCTGGTCGTAATGTTGGTGAGTTGACGTTGCTCTTATATCTAATAGTTCCTCCTGACTGTATGTAATAAAACCTAAGATTTCCTGGGGTAACAATGTAAGAAATAACACGTAAAAAAAACAAAATAGTCCCAGGGTCTATCTTAGCTTAGTGATGAGCTTTGTGAGCTTTGTGGGCACTATGGTGTTGAACGCTGAGCTGAGCACTATGGAGCACTATGGTGTTGAATGCTGAGCTGAGCTGTAGTAAATGAACAGCATTCTCACATAGGTGTTCCTTTTGTCCATGTGGGAAAGGGCAGTGTGGAGTGTGATTGAGATTGCGTCATCTGTGGATCTGTTGGGATGGTATGTGAATTGGAGTGGGTCTAGGATTTCTGGGATGATGGTTTTGATGTGAGCCATTACCAGCCTTTCAAAGCACTTCATGGCTACCGACGTGAGTGCTATGAGACGGTAATCATTTAGGCAGCTTACCTTGGGGGCACAGAGACAATGGTGGTCTGCTTGAAACATGTAGGTATTACAGACTCGGTCAGGGAGAGGTTGAAAATGTCAGTGAAGACACTTGCTAGTTGGTCCAGCATGCTTTGAGTACACGTCCTGGAAATCCGTCTGGACCCGTTGCTTTGTGAACGTTGACCTGTTTAAAGGTCTTTCTCACATTGGCTACGGAGAGAGTGATCACACAGTCGTCCGGAACAGCTGATGTTCTCATGCATGCTTCAGTATTGCTTGCCACAAAGCGAGCATAAAAGATTTTTAGCTTGTCTGGTAGGCTCACATCCCTGGGCATCTCGCGGCTACTGTAGGTTTTCCTTTGTAGTCTATAATAGTATGCAAGCCCTGCCACACCCAACATGCATCAGAGTCGGTGTAGTAGGATTCAATCTTAGTCCTGCAATGACGCTTTTCCTGTTTGATGGTTCGTCTGAGGACGTAGCTGGATTTCTTATAAGCGTCCAGATTAATGTCCCGCTCCTTGAAAGTGGCAGCTCTAGCCTTTAGCTTGGTGTGGATGTTGCCTGTAATACAGTACATGGCTTCTGGTTGGGATATGTACGCACTGCCACTGTGGGGATGGCATTGTCAATTCACTTATTGATGAAGCCGGTGACTGAGGTGGTATACTACTCATTGCCATTGGATGAATCCCAGAACATCTTCCAGTCTGTGCTAGCAAAACAGTTCTGTAGCATAGCATCTGCGTCATCTGACCACTTCCATACTAAGCAAGTCACTGGTACTTTCTGCTTTAGTTTTTGCTTGTTAGCAGGAATCAGGAGGATAGAATTATGGTCAGATTTGCCAAATGGATGGAGAGGGAGAGCTTTGTATGTGTCTCTGTGTGTGGAATAAAGGTGGACAAGAGTTGTTTCCCCCTCTGGTTGAAAGGTAAAACAAATTTAAGTTTGCCTGCATTAAAGTCCCCAGCCACTAGGAGCGTCCCTTCTGGATTTCCTTGTGTCATGATCGAAAGACCATTCGGACCAAGGCGCAGCGTGATATGGGTTCCACAACTTTTTATTTGTGAAACGCACAAAACAATAAAAAGCAAAAGATACGTGAAGCTATGGAGTGCTCACAGGCAACTACACATAAACAAGATCCCACAAAACACAGTGAGGAAATGGCTGCCTAAATATGATCCCCAATCAGAGACAACGATAAACAGCTGCCTCTGATTGGGAACCATACCAGGCCAACATAGAAACAAAACAACCTAGATTACCCACCCTTGTCACACCCCGACCTAACCAAAATAGAGAATAAAAAGGCTCTCCATGGTCAGGGCGTGACACCTTGTTTGCTTATGGCCTTATTGTCAGAGTCTAGGTGATGTGGGTAAGGCGGAGTCAGGTACAGCACACAGAGATGAGTAATAATAGTAACTTTACTCAAAAATAATCTTCCAACAAGGAGAACGAAAATTCAGAATCACATAAACTAGACAACTGATAACAATAAACATGCACAAAACCATGATGGCTCCAGAGGGTTAAATAGGGAAATAATTTAAACGTAATGGGAACCAGGTGTGTACAATCAAGACAAAACATACAGAAAAATAAATGTAAATCAGTGGAGTCTAGAAAGCCGGTGACATCGACCACCGAACGCCGCTCGAACAAGGAGAGGTACCAACTTCGGCGGAAGTCGTAACAGTACCCCCCCCCCCCTTGACGCGCGGCTCCAGCAGCGAGTCGACACCGGCCTCAGGGACGACCCGGAGGACGAGGCGCAGGACGATCCGGGTGGAGATGGTGAAATTCCTGCAGTAAGGAAGGATCCAGGATGTCCTCCACCGGCACCCAGCATCTCTCCTCCGGACCGTACCCCTCCCACTCCACGAGGTACTGAAAGCCCCTCGCCCAATGCCTTGAGTCCATGATGGCTCGCACAGTATACGCCGGGGCCCCCTCGATGTACAGAGGGGGTGGAGGAACCTCCCGCACGTCAGACTGCTGAAGTGGACCAGCCACCACCGGCCTGAGGAGAGACACATGGAACGAGGGGTTAATATGGTAATCAGGAGGGAGCTGTAACTTATAACAAACCTTGTTCAGTCTCCTCAGGACTTTAAATGGCCCCACAAACCGCGGACCCAGCTTCCGGCAGGGTAGGCGAAAGGGTAGGTTTCTGATCGAGAGCCAGACCCGGTCCCCCGGTGCATACACCTGGGCCTCATTGCGGTGGCCGAAACCATTTGTCCACCGCAGGTGCTTCAATCTGGCTCTGATGCCACAGTGCCAGGACCAGCTGATAACCTAGTACACATTGAAAAGGAGATAGGTTAGTGGAGGAGTGGCAGAGGGAGTTTTGGGCCATCTCTGCCCAGGGGATGAAAGCCGCCCACTCCCCCGGCCGGTCCTGGCAATAGGACCGCAGAAACCTACCCACATCCTGGTTAATTCTCTCCACCTGCCCGTTACTCTCGGGGTGAAAACCTGAGGTGAGGCTGACCGAGACCCCCAAGCGTTCCATAAACTGTATCCTCAGGCACCCCATAGTGCCGGAAGACGTGGGTGAACAGGGCCTCCGCAGTCTGTAGAGCCGTAGGGAGATCGGGCAAAGGAAGGAGATGGCAGGGCTTAGAAAACCGATCCACAACAACCAGGATTGTGGTGTTTCCCTGTGACGGAGGAAGATCCGTCACGAAATCCACCGATAGGTGTGACCACGGTGTTCTGGGAACCTGGTCTGTAGGAAAGGGTGAAAACAAAACGGGTGAAAAACATGGCCCACCTTGCCTGATGAGGTTTCAGTCTTCCCGCCACCCGGATGTACTCCAGATTGCGGTGGTCAGTCCAAATGAGGAAAGGGTGTTTAGTCCCCTCAAGCCAACGCCCCCACGCCTTCAGAGCCTTGACCACAGCCAACAGCTCCCGATCACCCACATCTTAGTTTCGCTCCGCCGGGCTGAGCTTCTTCAGGAAAAAAAGCACAGGGGCGGAGCTTTGGTGGCGTACCCGAGCGCTGAGACAGCACAGCTCCTATCCTAGCCTCAGACGTGTCCACCTCTACTATCAATGCCAAAGACGGATCAGGATGAGCCAGCACGGGAGCAGAGGTAAACAGAGCCTTCAGGTGACCAAAAGCCCTGTCCGCCCCAGCTGACCACTGCAGTCGCACAGGTCCACCCTTTAACAAAGAGGTAATGGGAGTCGCCACCTGACCAAAGCCCCGGATAAACCTCTGGTAGTAGTTGGCAAACCATAAGAACCGCTGCACCTCCTTTACCGTGGTTGGAGTCGATAATTACGCACGGCTGAAATGCAGTCCTTCTCCTGTCGCTGACAGGTGGTACCCTAGGAAGGAGACGGACTGTTGGAGGCAGAGTCAGGTGCAGGACACAGAGATGAGTAATAATAGTAACTTTACTCAAAAATAATCTTCCAACAAGGAGAACGAAAATGCAAAATCACATAAACAAGACAACTGACAACAATAAACACGCACAAAACCATGATGGCTCCAGAGGGTTAAATAGGGAAATAATTCAAACGTAATGAGAACCAGGTGTGTACAATCAAGACAAAACAAATGGAAAAAGAAATGTAGATCGGTGGAGGCTAGAAAGCCGGTGACGTCGAACGCTGAACGCCGCCCGAACAAGGAGAGGTACCAACTTTGGCAGAAGTCGTGACACTTATACAGCTCGTTGAGTGTGGTCTTAGTGCCAGCATCGGTTTGTGGGTAAATAGACGGCTACGAATAATATAGATGACAACTCTCTTGGTAGATAGTGTGGTGTACAGCTTGTCGTGTGGTACTATACCTAAGGCGAGCAATACCTTGAGACTTCTTTAATATTAGACGGCTCGCACCAGCTGTTATTGGCAAATAGACACACATCCCCGCCCTATGTCTTACCAGATGAAGCTGCTCTGTCCTGCCAATGTACGGAAAACCCATCCAGCTCAATATTATCTGTGTCGTCATTCATCCACGACTCGTGAAACATAATATATTACAGTTCTTAATGTCCTGTTGGTAGGATAGTCTTAATCATAGATCGTCCAGTTTATTTTCCAATAATTGCACGTTGGCCAGTATTACGGATCGTAGTGGAGGTTTACTCACTCGCCTACGAATTCTCACAAGGCACCCCGACCTCCGCCCCTTTTTTCTCTGTCTTTTCTTCACGCAAATGACAGGGATTTGGGCCTGGTCTCGAGAAAGCAGTATATCCTTCGCGTCGGACTTGTTAAATAAAAAATCTTTGACCAGTTCAAGGTGAGTAATCACTGTTCTGATGTCCAGAAACTTTTTTCGGTCATAAGGTACAGTAGCAGCAACATTATGTACAAATTCAGTTACAAACAATGCAAAAAAACCTAACAAAATAGGACAGTTGTTTGCAACCTCAGCATATGACACCTTCTGCACTACTCTGATAATGGCAATCTCAACCTGTCTTTCTCTCACCGGACACCTCTGATCTCCAGCACCATGGGTAACCATACAGTTTACACACACACAACTTTTTCCACCAATACTAGACATTCCTTTGTCCAGCACACTTCTCACATCTAGGAATTTCCCTTCTACACACTGCTTCCACGTGACCATAAGCTTGACACTGTCGTGTCTTTGGCTATGCCGGATTAAGTGATATGACATGCTATTCTATAAAATAATTTCTCCATAATTAATATTACCTGATTGAGCTAATCATGTAAATGTAATTAATTAAAGAGTCGGGGCACCACGAAAGAATATTTATGGAGCTGTTATCTTCTGAATAAACTCTTAAAGACCTAGTAATATTTTACATCAATAACAGTCAATATTAATCGTCACCTTAATTCAGTCTCATCTGAAAGTTGTAAATTCTTGGTTATCTTCATGAAGCCTGGCTAACAAGTTGAATCAGCAATACAAAATTGGGTTTAATTATTTATTTACTAAATACCTAACTAATCACACAGAATTACACATAATCATAACTTGATTACAAATTGTCATAAAGGAAAACGTCCCTAGCGGGCGGAACAGACATGACAGCTTGTTACACAAAAGAAAAGGGCTGGGTTTGAGTGAAAGAGCGGGAAGACTGAGGTCCAAAGGAAGAAGCTGTGCTATCGTAAATACAGTATCTTATGCATTCTAAATTACCGCCCATTTGGAAAAGGAAAATGCAATAAATATTTACTCCGAGCTGCGCTTCAGTAGGTTGGTGGTAGCTGGAAGGCCGTGTTGCCCAACTGAGTCCTTTGTCCTTTGAAGACTGTCTCTTCTGGTAAATTGGATACGTTGTGGTAACGTCGTTGTGTGGGATACTCTGTCTGTTCCTTCCTAACCTCCTTTTGCAGCTGCTGTTGCTAACTCAACGGCTAGGAGGTATCACTTCTGTACTGAATAAGAGTTCAAAGTTCATACCATTCGCAACCAAAGCTCACGCTGATGTTGGCTTCGTTCTGTAGTTATTATCTGAACCATTCTGACATCGGACCGTCGTCCTCATCCTCGGAACAGGAGGTTATATTGTCGTCAAGGCTTTATATAGGAAGGGAGAGGAGGGCGTGTTTGAAAAGTTTTATAGCCCATGTCCCTTCACAGGGGCGGGCCACTGATTGAGCAGAGCCCTACCTTATGAAAACCCAAATCTCACATTTTAGAAGCTAAAATCACATTTCATCCCATCAGGAATAATTTCATGTTCAAAAATTTAAATTGAACAACAATTCCATGTGAATCCGATAACTCTGATGTGTAGACTTTACACTGTAGAGTTTATGTCATCTTATCATTGATGAGAATGTCTGAGATGACAACCGAACTGACATCATATTCATTAAGTACCACTGCATATGTTCAATTGGTCAGATTACCAGAATATAGTTCATTTCCCCCCACGTTCTGATGTTCCCAGAATCTCTATGTTAACCAAAGGGTTTGAAAATGTAACATCAGTAGAGTAGAGAGAGGCCAACGTCATGACAACACCTAAAAAAACTGTAATTCGGGACAAAAACTGACACATCATAACTTGACTTCATCTTGTATAAACTCTGCACCAAAACTCACTAGTACAGAAAGTGGCTTCTCTGTTTCACCAGTGGGTTCCACTGACTCCAAGTCCAACATCCATTCGGGTGTACCTGCCATCTTGTGACTCATCAGTTTCCCCTAAATACAGAGCCGCACATGGTGATCCTGCAAGGGAGGGATTGTCCTTCCACTGCTCTGTTGTTCGCTTAATACACTGAACAAAAATATAAATGCAACATGTAAAGTGTTGGTCCCATGTTTTATGAGTTGAAATAAAAGATCCCAGAAACATCCTTGTCACACAACACAATGCCACAGATGTCTTAAGTTTTGAGGGAGCGTGCAATTGGCATGCTGACTGCAGGAATGTTCACCAGAGCAGTTGCCAGAGAATGTAATGTTAATTTCTCTACCTTAAGGCACCTCCAATGCTGTTATAGAGAATTTGGCAGTACGTCCAACCGGCTTTACAACCGCAGACCATGTGTAACCACGCCAGCCCAGGACCTCCACATCCGGCTTCTTCACCTGCGGGATCGTCAGAGGGGGGTGCAGAGGAGTATTTGTGTCTGTTGTAAATCCCTTTTGTGGAGAAAAACTCATTCTGATTGGCTGGGCCTGGCTCACAAGTGGGTGGACCTATGCCCTCCCAGGCCCACCCATGGCTGCGCCCCTGTCCAGGCATGTGAAATCCATAGATAGGGCATAATGAATTTATTTCAATTCACTGATTTCCTTATATGAACAGTAACTCAGCAAAATCCTTAAAATTGTTGCATGTTGTGTTTTTCTTACCAATCATACGGCCTCAAATGTGTTGGCATTCGGTGAAGTGTCAGGGAGATACTCAGATCCAGACTCATTGTGGAGAATAAATTAATGTCTGTGGGCGTGGCGTTTGGCTGGAGCAAGGGGGTTTTCTCATTTGGAAAAAAGACCATCCTCCATCCTCTCTCCTCCGTAACTTGGAAAGGTTGAGTGGTCGAGGATTGTGTCAATTCGTTAGTAGTCACATAGGCAGTGGTGGAAAAAGTTCTCAAATGTTATACTTGAGTAAAAGTAAAGACACCTTTAATAGAAAATGACTCAAGTAAAAGTGAAAATCACCCAGTAAATTAGTACTTGAGTAAAAGTCTAAATGTATTTGGTTTTCAATATACTTAAGTATCAAAAGTCAATGGAATTGCTAAAATATACTTAAGTATCAAAAGTCAATGGAATTGCTAAAATATACTTAAGTATCAAAAGTAAATGTATGAATTATTTCAAATTCCTCATATTATGCAAACCAGACGGGTAGCCAGGAGCACACTATACAACTCTCAGACATGAATTTACAAACAAAACATTTGTGTTTAGTGAGTCCGTTAGACAAGAGGCAGTTGGGATGACCAGGGATGTTCTCTTGACAATTGCGTGAATTAGACGAGTACTTTTAGGTGTCAGGGGAAATATATGGAGTGAAAAGTAAATTATTTTCTTCAGGAATGTAGTGAAGTAAAAGTTGTCCGAAATAGTAAAGTAAAGTACTTCAGTAGTTAATGTATATCCTCCAACGGAAGAATTTGGAAATCTGCCAAACCCCCATATCGTTTTATCTATAAAATGTCTTGCACAACTAATTTCATTCGTTTTGATCACAATATGGGATCCACCCCTGTAAACATAATTTTGCCCAAGGACCATCTTATTTCATGCAAGCGCATTCACTCTCCTCGATCAACTATGACCGAAATCAAAAGGAGGCGAGAGAGCACGCAGTAGGTATGCCTGTCTTATTGATAAAGGGCCAAGGTAGCAGGCTAGGGAAGGCTCAAGGATTCTGGATAGCACTAACGTTTTAGAAACGCATACACTACCCATCATCCCCAGCTGCCATTACGCAAACCAGGAAGAACCAAGGACGTGACGCTAATTCTTCCATGGTACACGGTAGCTGTATTTTACAATATCATAACTGTGGTACTGTGATTTTGGCTGGATCCTTAACAGTCGAATAATTAAGCGTACCAGCAACACTGCGTGTGCGCGAGTCGTGGGTCGCTTATGTTAGCGAACATTTCTCATAGGTCGTTTGTTGCTATTAAGTATTATTTCGACGGGGCCCCAAACGCGGTAAAACATCCAAGGGCAAGGCAAATGAAGCATTAGCCTGTGAAATTAGATTATTTTTTGTTGTTTAACAAGTGTGAAAGCGTCTTTGCTTGTTCGTTATTGATTAAACTACCATACCAGCTAAATACGTTGTGTGAGTTACCGTAGCAAGGAAGGTGGCGCTGTCTTTGCTCAATTAACTTGAGTGAATTCTTACATGGGCTTACATTTCTTTAGTTACTGTAATGACTGGTGATATCTCTCTCAATTTCAATTCAATTTAAAATTAAGGGGCTTTATTGGCATGGGAAACATATATTTACATTGCCAAAGCAAGTGAAATAGATAAACAAATGTAAGAAAAACAGAATTTGCAGTAAACATTACACAAACAAAAGTTCCAAAATAAAAAAGACATTTCAAATGTAATTGTCTATATACAGTGTTGTAATAATGTGCAATTAGTTAAAGTACATAGGGAAATATATAGGTTGTATTTACAATGGTGTTTTGTTCTTCACTGGTTGCCCTTTTTCTTGTAGCAACAGGTCACAAATCTGGCTGCTGTGATTGCACACTGTGGATATGGGAGTTTATCAAAATTGGAAATGTTTTCTATTTCTTTGTGGCTCTGTGAAATCTGTCTCTATGGTCATACATTTGGCTGGAGGTTAGGAAGTGCAGCTCAGTTTCCACCTCTTTTTGGGTGCAGTGTGTACATAGCCTGTCTTCTCTTGAGAGCCAGCTCTTGCTTTGTTATGGAATGTTTGGGAATTGCTTCCTTTTAGGTGGTTGTAGAATTTAAACTGCTCTTTTCTGGATTTTGATCATAAGCAGGTATCTGCTTAATTCTGCTCTGCATGCATTATTTGGTGTTTTACATTGTACACTGAGGATATTTTTGCAAAATTCTGCATGCAGAGTCTTAACATGTGTACGATAGGGCAACGGTGTCTAGATGGAATTTGTATTCCCTGTTTCACCCCCCCTGGTCCACTGGAAATTATTATTATTATTATTTTTACAATTTGTAGCCGTTTTTGTCAATTAGGGTGTACGTGGTGAATATAGCTTGTGTGCGAGTCGTGGTTCGCTTATGTTTGCTAGCTAGCATTTCTGATAGGTCGTTTGCTGCTATTAAGTATTATTTCAACGGGGCCCCAAACGCGGTAAAAACCTCCAAGGCAAATGAAGTGAAATTAGATTCATTTTTATTGTTTAACAAGTGTGAAAGCGTCTGTGTTTTTTGCCAGTTTTAACCGTACACTTGTTGTTTGTATACATGGATTTTATGATGTCCCCCCCAACACCACTTTCTGTCAATTTGTATAGCAGACCCTCATGCCAAATTGAGTTGAAAGCTTTTTGAAATCAACAAAGCATGGGTGAATACGTGGTTGGCCCTACTGTAATTTGTTAAAAAGCCAATTTGACATTTGCTCAGTATGTTGTTTTCACTGAGGAAATGTATGAGTCTGATGTTAATGATAATGTAGAGGATTTTCCCAAGGTTGCTTTTGATACATATCCCCAGGTATTTATTGGGGTCAAATTTGTCTCCACTTTTGTGGATTGGGGAGATCAGTCCTTGGTTCCAAATATTGGGGTGACAGCTGAGGATGATGTTAAAGTATAGCCAATTGGAATTTGTGGTCTGTATGTTTTATCATTTCATTTAGGATACCATCAACCCCACAGGTCTTTTGGGGGTTGGAGGGTTTGTATTTTGTCAAGTAGTTCTTTCAATGTAATTGGAGAATCCAGTGGGTTCTGGTAGTCTTTAATAGTTGATTCTAAGATTTGTATTTGATCATACATATGTTTTTGTTCTTTGTTTGTTATAGAGCCAAAAAGATTGGAGAAGTGGTTTATCCATACATCTCCGTTTTGGATAGATAACTCTTCGTGTTGTTTGTTTAGTATTTTCCAAGTGGTTATATTCTTCAATTACATTGAGATGATTTCTGACATGCTTTTCCTTTTTGTTTTAGTGATTTGCCATAGTTTTTCTGGGTCTGTATTAGGGATGCACGATATATCGGTGAACATGTCGGAATCTGTCTGTCTAGTTTAACGCCCTGACGTGCATACTTATATAGCTTAGGTACATGACGTAATGACGCCACGTAAAATGTTGCGCTATACGTGCAACACCGCATTCCTAAACTAGCCCACAATGTCTGCAGTGTGGATCGAGCAGTCATTTGAAAGAGTAACAACATTTCAATGAGACAACTCAAAGGCAAAATCCATTGAAGCCAAGATAATGGAATTCATTGCCCTTGACAATCAACCATTCTCTGTCGTGGGTGATGTTGGCTTTCGCCGACTGGTCGCGCACCGGTACACACTACCAAGTGCGCTATTTTTCAGATGTTGCCCTACCGGAGTTACACAGTAACGGGGTCACTGCTATTAGCTTCACAACATACATACTATGGAATGCGGTTTGGGTCTTTGCGTGTCAAAAAAGATACAGTAGTCAAAAAAGATACAGTAGCACTGTCAAAGCCGGCCACGAATGATGCGTTTACAATACCGCGTTGGTAAAACCATAATTTGTTCGACCACAACTTCTGGGGTAGCTAGCTTTAGCTTGGTACCTAGCTTGCACCACTACAACTATCCTGAAAACAATGACCAGTAGAACCTGCATTCATTTTCATTATTCTTAGCAATGATTTAGGAATCCTTGGGCCTCCCGGGTGGCGCAGTGTCGTAACCGGCCGTGACCGGGAGGTCCGTGGGGCGACGTACAATTGGCATAGCGTCATCCGGGTTAGGGAGGGTTTGGCCGGTAGGGATATCCTTGTCTCATTGCGCACCAGCGACTCCTGTGGTGGGCAGGGCACAGTGCACGTTAACCAAGGTTGCCAGGTGCACGGTGTTTCCTCTGACACATTGGTGCAGCTGGCTTCCTGGTTGGATGCTCGCTGTGTTAAGAAGCAGTGCGGCTTGGTTGGGTTGTGTATCGGATGCATGACTTTCAACCTTCGTCTCTCCCGAGCCCGTACGGGAGTTGTAGCGATGAGACAGGATAGTAGCTACTAACAATTGGATACCATGAAATTAGGGGGTAAAATTCAAAAAACAAAACAAGGAATCCTTGTGAGTGTTAGTGTTTCATACTGGAGAGGGAATGCAAAACAACGACGCTGGACAGAGTGGAATCAGGTGTATCAAAAAGGCAGTTTATTGGTCAAAGTTATCTTGTTCTACATCGTGCACGGACCTAAGGAATGTGACTCTGTGAGGAGTCAGAATAATTAGGCTGCTCAGCCAGAGTTTACAACAGAATGTATACACAGAATAATGTAGGTGGAGTCTCGTCGTGTTGATCTTCTGACTGGTCCTGAAGAGTTGGAGGCGGGCCTTGCTCTAGCCAGAGCGGGCCCCATTGGTGCACAGCAAAGTCCTTTGCTCTTGGCACCCGACCAGTAAGGGGGGGGTAGAGTGTGAGTGTACAGTGCTTCATGAGATGTGTGTGTGTGTCAAGGAAAGCGTGGATTTTAGGGACTGGTAATGTCTGCTTTAGGCTCAGGTGTTTCCTGTTTATGCAGGAGTGCATGTAGGGTTCAATGTCAGTGAGATAGCTTGGCACTTCTAAGCTCGTTAGTGTTGCAGGCTGCTCTTTGTAGTTTTACAGGGGAGTATATTTGCTTGATGGCAGCTGTGTGTCCTTCGGATAATCATGTTATTGCACGTAGGCTCTAATCTTGACTGAGGACACTGGGCCCAGAGTTATCTGAGGGCATCCGGTTTAACCAGAGTGTTGGTCTGCTAGTTGTGCTCGATATTAGAATTATTTATATAACATGAGTAAGTATTAGCTAGGTTGCCACTTGTTGTTCGGCTATTGAAATTGAACTTCAGTTCATGAAAATACATAGCTAGCCAACCCTGTTGCCCAAAGCTAACGTTATAAGCAGGCAGCTAGCTAGTGAGGCTCGACCGGACATGGTTATGTGTTGTGAAGCTAGCCACAATAAGGATTATGCACAATAGTGGAATTTGCGGTTTGCCTTCAAAATACACATTTGTCATTGACAGTAATGCAAATTAATATAAATAGTAGAATAATGCCAAAATTTTATTTTGAAGGCTAACTGCAAAGTCCACTATTGTGGTTTATGCTTATTGTGGCTAGCTTCACATAGATGTGTCCGACCACCATTAATCAAATAAGAACTGTCTTATAAATTAGGGTTATTTTAGATGATGATACCTAGCTATATTGTTAGCTAGCTAACAAAAGCCACTGAAACAAATTGCCGATTTGCTATGTTTTTGGGGAAGAACATTGTTTGCATCCATGAACTAGCTTTTTTTTAATGACCAGCACTAAGTGCGTGAGACAACTTTACCAGCATCATAGCATAGGTATCGATGAATCGTTCTGACATGAAATATGAGTGGTAGTGTAATAACTATGTAAAAAATGTATGAACCCGTTAAATTATTATGTGACGAGCAGTCATATTCAGGTCCTGATTGGTCAACAAACTTATATGACATGTCAAATAGTGTTAAATAGTATATTTTTTGACAAATAAAGACTCAAACGGTTGAGAATGAAACGACTGAACAAATTAACAACGAAACAAACAGCACAGAAAGTAAGTGAAAGAAATAGGTGCCAACAAAGTAACTTTTTGGTCAGTGTGGTTGTGTGTGTGTGTGTGTGTGTGTGTGTAACTTTATTTAACTAGGGAAGTCAGTAAAGAACCAATTCTTATTTACAATGACGGCCTACACCGGCCAAACCCGGATGATGCTGGGCCAATTGTGCGCTGCCCTATGGGACTCCCAATCACGGCCGGATTTGATACAGCCTTGATTCGAACCAGGGACTGTAGTGACGCCTCTTGCACTGAGATGCAGTGCCTTAGACCGCTGCGTCCATTTGTGTGTATGTTATCTATTTAACTGGACTAGAATGCTTAAGGCTGCTAAAATTTTAAATATCGGGTATCGGGTTTTTTGGCAAGGAAAATATTGAATATCGGTGCATCACTAGTCTATGTTTTTGGTTAGATAGGTTTCTCAATTTCTTACTTTGGTTTTTGCATACTTCATCAAACCATTTGTCAAGGGTTTGAAGTTGTGGTTTTGGCATATTTCCCTATTGTTTTCCTTCCATCTATAGCATTTCTTAATATTTTTAAGTTCCTTTGGCTTTGATGACTCATGATTGAGCAAAGCTGTTCAAATAGTGTGCTTTTCCTGTGATCTATTAGGGGTGTCAGTGGACTGACTGTGAAAGCTCTGAGTCTCTGGGTTAGGGTCAGTGATAAAGTAGTACTACTGCCAAGAGATGAGCTATAGGTGTACCTACCATATGAGTCCCCTCAAAGCCTACCATTGACTATGTACATACCCAGCGTCTGACAGAGCTGCAGGAGTTGTGACCAGTTTTTGTTGGTTATGTTGTCATAGTTCTTTCTAGGGGGGCATAAGGGGGAGGGATTGCTGTCACCTCCAGGTAGGTGTTTGTCCCCCTGTGTGCTGAGGGTGTCGGGTTTTGGAATTTAGGTCGTCACAGTCTAGTACATGTCCCGAGCCTGGAAATTGTTGATTTCCCCCTCTAGGATGGAGAAGCTGTCATTGTTATAGGTAGCACACATGAGGACATTTATCTCTGTTGAGATAATTTCCTTATTAATTTCTAGCCAGATATAAAATGTTCCTGTTTGATTAATTTAATAGTGTGGGTTAGGTCTGCTCTATACCAAATTAGCATACCCCCTGAGTCTCTTCTCTGTTTCACACCTGGTAGTTTGGTGGATGGGACTACCAGATCTCTCTAACCTAGAGGGCAACCAGTTGGTCTGTCTCCTTTATACCATGTTTCTTGTAGGATGAAAATGTCTGTATTTCCAATTTCTTTGAAGTCTGGGTTCCTGCTCTTTTGGCCAAAGGCAGATGACCTTAGATCTTGTATATTCCAGGATGAGATAGTAAAAGCTTTGTGTTCCATACTGTCTAGTGTGGTTTAGGCCCCGACCATCGCAGTAGGTGTGAGCAGAGCATGTTGAGCATCTGATACATACCTCTTAGGTCGCAGGATGGGGCTTGGGTGGGTGGGGCTTGGGCCTGTTGCACTGCTCACTGCCTGGGCATATGTCCTGCTGTCATGTTGAGGTCCTTGTGGGGGTGGGGGTCTAGCTAATGCCAATTAGCTGGCCCTGCAATGGCTTATATTATGACATTGTTTTACCACAATCATATTCATTCATGCCATTTTTGGTTTGTTATAGTAAACGTTTGTTTTATGTAGAGCAGAACATTCCCATTCTCATTTAATCATGCTCTAAAGGAGGAAAACAAAAGACCCTTTCAGACTCTCAGACCAATAGGTCTTTTGTAGGAGACTACTCATGTGTTTGGAAGCCAATGAAAATGGGTTCATTATTTTCTCAAGTAATTGACAGAGGGGGAGGGGAGTGTGTGTCACTCA
Organism: Oncorhynchus tshawytscha; assembly: GCF_018296145.1. Classification (NCBI taxonomy): domain Eukaryota; kingdom Metazoa; phylum Chordata; class Actinopteri; order Salmoniformes; family Salmonidae; genus Oncorhynchus; species Oncorhynchus tshawytscha. Next base: position 19,676,050 of record NC_056437.1, read on the forward strand.
GTGAGAATTATGCTCTGCCTGAAACTTTCAAAAGAAGAGCTACTTGTTGTCTCTCTTAGGAGTACATACACATTTGTTTAGACCATGCAATATTATTTTGTGATGTGAATTTTTCTTTTACACCCATCTATTGAATAGTCTTGGGATTTATTTGAAGGATTTCTGTTTTCAGTAACTGCTGCTGGTTTCGAGAGCAATAAGAGAGGCAGTCAGGATGAGTGGGGCTGCGCTGGGCATTGAGATAGTGGTGGTGTTCTTCCTGGCTCTGTTCCTGCTGCATCGCTATGCAGACTTCCGTAAGCAGCAGAGGATGGTGCTGTTTGGCACCTTACTGGCCTGGTACCTGTGTTTCCTCATCGTCTTCATTCTTCCTCTGGACATCAGCACGGTTAGTACTATTGCCCTCATTCACCACCAAAACCCCATCTTATCCATTCCCTTTTTCAAGAAACACCTAACTTGGATGAAAATGGTGACCAGTAACTTGGTGTGTCTGTGTGTTTGCAGACCTTACTGATATCAAATATAATTTTATTTGTCACATGCTTTGTAAATAACAGGTGTGGACTAACGGTGAAATGCTTACTTACGGGCCCTTCCCAACAATGCAAAGAGAAAGAAAATAAAGAAATAATAGAAACACAATCAGTAATGATAACTTGGCTCTATATACACAAGGTACTAGTACCAAGTCAATGTGCAGGGGTATGAAGTAATTGAGGTAGATTGGTACATATAACTAGGAATAAAGTGACTAATAGCAGCGTATGTGATGAGTCAAAGTTTGTGCAAAAAGTGTTAATGCAGATAGTATGGGTAGCTATTTGATTAACTATTTAACTAAACCATTTAGCAGTTTTATGGATTGGGGATAGAAGCTGTTCAGGTTCCTGTTGGTTCCAGACTTGATGAATCTGTACCGCTTTCCATGCGGTAGCAGATAGAACAGTCTAGGACTTTGGTGGCTGGAGTCTTTAACAATTTTTAGGGCCTTATCTTCCTTTGTCTGTTTGTTTGGACCTTTCAGACGATCTACAAGCAGTGTAAGATTGATCATGAAGAACATGCCTCCGTATCCCTGGTGACCGCACTGATATCCAATCAAACTGCAGGAAACTCTACCACGGCCACACCCACTAAAAGGTTAGTGCCTAAGCCCTAGGGTCTCATCATATGTTTAAGTGTAATAGGATTAGGTTCAGCACTCAGGGACATGACAGGTCAGAGGTCAGGATTTGGTTGAACAAAACACTAGCATGTACAGTAGTTACCAAAGACCAGGGAAGAGGGTCCTAGACAGAATGCATAAGGCAGGAACCATTGCTGTAATTCAAAACATGAGACTGTTTTAGCTGTCTTCTCAAAACGTTTTTTCACAAGCTGATCTAAATGGGATTATCAAGCAGATTTTGTTTATCTGCTGTCACGCATTCATTTGCAACAGCTAAAAGTCCACTCTCTTCCCATTGTGAAATGTCAAGTACATTGGGTCCTTTTTATACTGAACAAAAATATAAACGCAACATGAAACAATTTTACTGAGTTACAGTTCATATTAGGAAATCAGTGAATTTAAATAAATTCATTAGGCCCTAATCTATGGATTTCACGACTGGGAATACAGATATGCATATGTTGGTCACACAATGGGCATCAGGATCTCATTAGAGTGATTTTGTGCATTCAAATGGCCATCGATAAAATGCAATTGTGTTCGTTGTCTGTAGCTTATGCCTGCCCATACCATAACCCCACCACCACCATGGTGTACTCTGTTCACAACATTGACATCAGAAAACCGCACGCCTCCACGACGCCATACACATTGTCTGTGGTTGAGGCTGGTTGGACTAACTGCCAAATTCTCTAAAACAAAGTTGGAGGAGGCTTATGGTAGAGAAATTAACATTAAATTCTTTGGCAACAGCTCTGGTGGACATTCCTGCGTCAGTATGCCAATTGCACGCTCCCTCAACTTGAGACATCTGTGGTATTGACATTTACTGTGGTATTTACATGTTGCATTTATTTATTTTTTCCAATGTAGTTTTGCTTGACTGTCATTATGTACAGTGTTTTCTCCCAGACAGTCTGATATATTATCCTAATAGTCTATACAAAGCAAACATTGGAGTTTCATTGCTTGACAATGAAGATCAACGTTTGTGCTTTGCTCCAGTATCTATTTGTTTGATTCCTCCTAAATAGGTCACCATCAGTATAGCAGTAGGCAGTAGCTTTTGTCATTTCATTCCCCTCCAGATGTTAATTTCTTCAATGTTTACAGACCTTGCTAACTGCACATCAACACTGTTTGTATGTTTTCCATGACAGTGTTCCAAAGGTGTGTTACAAGCCGTGGAGCTACATTCCAGATGGAATCATGCCTGTATTCTGGAGGGTTGTTTACTGGACCTCTCAGTGTCTCACCTGGTGAGTGCTTGACACTGTTTGGCCTTGTATTTAATTGTACTGGGAACACTACTGATCAGAACTGGTCTCTAAGTTTGTTCATTTTGACTGATATACTAAGAGACAGACAGACCTTCCTTACTAAGTCAACTATCTGCTTCTGTCCGTACTAGAAATGTTATCTTAAAACACACCAAAAAAGCTTTTACAGCTGCCTTAATCCAGATCTTGTTGTCTTTGCAGGCTGCTGCTGCCCTTCATGCAATCCTATGCACGCTCGGGGGGCTTCTCCATCACTGGGAAAATAAAGACTGCACTGATAGAGAATGCCATTTATTACGGGACATACCTGCTCATCTTCGGATCGCTGCTTATCTACGTGGCCGTTCACCCTCAGTGGCACCTCTCCTGGTGAGTGCACAGCAACATGGACAAATTAGACTTGGAAAGTGTGCTGTTGACTACAACAACAAAACATTTACCATTCTGCATTTCACCTCATTGTACTCTATACAACACAGTACTAATATACACTGCTAAAAAAAATAAAGGGAACACTTAAACAACACAATGTAAATCCAAGTCAATCACACTTCTGTGAAATCAAACTGTCCACTTAGGAAGCAACACTGATTGACAATAAATTTCACATGCTGTTGTGCAAATGGAATAGACAACAGGTGGAAATTATAGGCAATTAGCAAGACACCCTCAATAAAGGAGTGGTTCTGCAGGTGGGGACCACAGACCACTTCTCAGTTCCTATGCTTCCTGGCTGATGTTTTGGTCACTTTTGAATGCTGGCAGTGCTTTCACTCTAGTGGTAGCATGAGACGCAGTCTACAACCCACACAAGTGGCTCAGGTAGTGCAGCTCATCCAGGATGGCACATCATGCGAGCTGTGGCAAGAAGGTTTGCTGTGTCTGTCAGCGCATTGTCCAGAGCATGGAGGCGCTACCAGGAGACAGGCCAGTATATCAGGAGACGTGGAGGAGGCCGTAGGAGGGCAACAACCTATCAGCAGGACCGCTACCTCCGCCTTTGTGCAAGGAGGAGCACTGCCAGAGCCCTGCAAAATTACCTCCAGCAGGCCACAAATGTGCATGTGTCTGCTCAAACGGTCAGAAACAGACTCCATGAGGGTGGTATGAGGGCCCGACGTCCACAGGTGGGGGTTGTGCTTACAGCCCAACACCGTGCAGGACGTTTTTCATTTGCCAGAGAACACCAAGATTGGCAAATTCGCCACTGGCGCCCTGTGCTCTTCACAGATGAAAGCAGGTTCACACTGGGCACATGTGACAGATGTGACAGTCTGGAGACGCCGTGGAGAACGTTCTGCTGCCTGCAACATCCTCCAGCATGACCGGTTTGGCGGTGGGTCAGTCATGGTGTGGGGTGGCATTTCTTTGGGGGGGGCCACACAGCCCTCCATGTGCTCGCCAGAGGTAGCCTGACTGCCATTAGGTACCAAGATGAGATCCTCAGACCCCTTGTGAGACCATATGCTGGTGCGTTTGGCCCTGGGTTCCTCCTAATGCTAGACCTCATGTGGCTGGAGTGTGTCAGCAGTTCCTGCAAGAGGAAGGCATTGATGCTATGGACTGGCCTGCCCGTTTCCCAGACCTGAATCCAATTGAGCACATCTGGGACATCATGTCTCGCTACATCCACCAACGCCACGTTGCACCACAGACTGTCCAGGAGTTGGCGAATGCTTTATTCCAGGTCTGGGAGGAGATCCCTCAGGAGACCATCCGCCACCTCATCAGGAGCATGTCCAGGCGTTGTAGGGAGGTCATACAGGCACGTGGAGGCCACGCACACTACTGAGCCTAATTTTGACTTGTTTTAAGGACATTACATCAAAGTTGGATCAGCCTGTAGTGTGGTTTTCCGCTTTAATTTTGAGTGTGACTCCAAATCCAGACCTGCATGGGTTGATAAATTTGATTTCCATTGATAATTTTTGTGTGATTTTGTTGTCAGCACATTCAACTATGTAAAGAAAAAAGTATTTAATAAGGATATTTCATTCAGATCTAGGATGTGTTATTTTAGTGTTCCCTTTATTTTTTTGAGCAGTGTAGAAAGGCAATTCTAAGGAACCATGTATGTCTTTGTCTCACTTAAATCTGGTTTGGTCTGTCCCTTTGTCTCTCTCAGGTATGAGCTCCAGACAATAGGCATCACTGCAGCCAACACCTGGGGCCTGTTCCTGCTGGTGCTGTTGCTAGGTTATGGCCTAGTAGAGATTCCGCGCTCGTATTGGAATGCCTCGCGGCAGGGACACCTGCTCATCAAGACTTACTTCAAGGCAGCCAAGCTGATGACAGAGAAGGCTGATGCAGAGGAGAATCTAGAGGACGTCATGGAGGTAGGGAATGGTTCCTGCTCTGACTACAACATTTAAACATTATAGTGGTCTGTTTCTTAGAAACTGAGTTGAATTGTCTTTAATTGATGTCCTTCTCTATTTGCTGTCAATCTGTTTTAGGAAGTGAGAAAAGTCCAAGAATCCATCAAGTATAACCACCCACTGAGGAAGTACATCGATACTATTCTTAGAAAGGCAAGATTAAAAGACAAATCATCAAACAAAGAAACAATGACATATTCTCAGTAAAGAATGTGGAGCCCAACCCCACAATGTTATTGAATGAGATGTGTGCACTCTCTCTATGTGCTTAAAGTGAGGATTAAACAAGTGAGGAATGTGAAGTGGCCTGAGAAAGTCCAGTGCCTGGAGTCCTCTACCGTGCCTTTGGAAAGTATTCAGACCCCTTGACTTTTTCCACATTTTGTTACATTACAGCCTTATTCTTTAATTTATTGAATTGTTTTTTTTTATCCCTTCATCAATCTCTACACAATACCCCATAATGACAAAGCAAAACCAGGTTTTTAGACATTTTTGTTCATTTATGATTTTTTAAAACTATCACATTAACATAAGTATTCAGACCCTTTACTCAGTACTTTGTTGAAGCACCTTTGGCAGCGATTACAGCTTCAAGTCTTGAGTATGACGCTACAAGCTTGGCACGTGTATTTGGGGAGTTTCTCCCATTCTTCTCTGCAGATCCTCAAGCTCTGTCAGGTTAGATGGGGAGCGTTGCTGCACAGCTATTTTCAGGTCTCTCCAGAGATGATCGATCAGGTTCAAGTCCAGGCTCTGGTTGGGCCACTCAAGGACATTCTGAGACTTGTCCCGAAGCCACTTCTGCGTTGTCTTGGCTGTGTTCTTAGGGTCGTTGTCCTGTTGGAAGGTGAACCTTCGCCCCAGTCTGAGGTCCTGAGCAGGTTTCATCAAGGATTCTCTGTACTTTGCTCCGTTCATCTTTCCCTCGATCCTTCCTCTAAAAAACAAACCCAGAGCATGATGCTGCCACCACCATGCTTCACCATTGGGATGGTGCCAGGTTTTCTCCGGGTGTGACGCTTGGCATTCAAGCCAAATAGTTCAATCTTGGATTCATCAGACCAGAGAATCTTGTTTCTCATCGTCTGAGAGTCATTAGGTGCCTTTTGGCAAACTCCAAGTGGGCTGTCATGTTCCTTTTACTGAGGACTGGCTTCCGTCTGCCCACTCTACCATAAAGCCCTGATTGGTGGAGAGCTGCAGACAGGCTTGTCCTTCTGGAAAGTTCTCCCATCTCTGCAGAGGAACTCTAGAGCTCTGTCAGTGACCATCAGGTTCTTGGTCACCTCCCTAACCAAGACCCTTCTCTCCCGATTGCTTCGTTTGGCTGAGCGGCCAGCTCTAGGAAGAAAATACACCTGAGATGCACCTGAGGTCAATTTCAAGTGTCATAGCAAAGGTTCTGAATACGTATGTAAATAAAAAGTCTTATTTATAATAAATTAGCAAAAATGTCTAAACCTTTTTTTCGCTTTGTAATTATAGTGTATTGTGTGTAGATTAAAAAAAATCTTTCAAAGTAAATTTTAGAATGAGGCTGTAATTTAACAAAATTTGAAAAAGTTCAAGGGGTCTTTAATTACTTTCCGAAGGCACAGTATCTGTCTCTATGATCCTAACAGAGTTTTCTCTCTTAGTGCCCTGTGGAGTACCAGGAGAAGATGGGCAGAAACATGGATGACTATGAGGACTTTGATGACAAACAGAACACTTATCCTAGTGAGAAGAACCTGGTGAAGCTTCACAAACAGGTATATTTAAGAAATGTACACATTATTAGCTAGTCAACAGTTGTATTTCGCGATTTTGTGTTTTTTGTCATATTGCTGACTATATCCAGACTTCTTTAAAGGGTCGATCCATTTGAGTTCAGTCACTTTTTGACAGCACCCCTTTTGATTTCAATGAAACCTTCCATACATACTAGAGGTCGACCGATTATGATTTTTCAACACCGATACCGATTATTGGAGGACAAAATAAGCCGATACCTATTAATCGGCCAATTTTTATTTTATTTATTATTTTAAAAAATTAAAATTGTAATAATGACAATTACAACAATACTGAATGAACACTTATTGTAACTTAATATAATACATCAATAAAATCAATTTAGCCTCAAATAAATAATGAAACATGTTCAATTTGGTTTAAACAATGCAAAAACAAAGTGTTGGAGAAGAAAGTAAAAGTGCAATATGTGCCATGTAAGAAAGATAATGTTTAAGTTCCTTGCTCAGAACATGAGAACATATGAAAGCTGGTGGTTCCTTTTCACATGAGTCTTTAATATCCCCAGGTAAGAAGTTTTTAAGTTGTAGTTATTATAGGAATTATAGGACTATTTCTCTATATGATTTGTATTTCATATACCTTTGACTATTGGGTTTTCTTATAGGCACTATAGTATTGCCAGTGTAACAGTATAGCTTCCGTCCCTCTCCTCGCTCCTACCTGGGCTCGAACCAGGAACACAACGACAACAGCCACCCTCGAAGCAGCGTTACCCATGTAGAGCAAGGGGAACAACTACTCAAAGTGTCAGAGCGAGTGACGTTTGAAACGCTAATAGCGTGCACCCCGCTAACTAGCTAGCCATTTCACATCACATCGTTACACCAGCCTAATCTCGGGAGTTGATAGGCTTGAAGTCATAAACAGCAGAGCTGCTGGCAAAACGCATGAAAGTGCTGTTTGAATTAATGCTTATGAGCCTGCTGGTGCCTACCATCAATCAGTCAGACTGCTCTATCAAATCATAGACTTAATTATAATATAATAACACACAGAAATACTGGTCAAATCCAGAAACTATCATCTCGAAAACAAGACATTTATTCTTTCAGTGAAATACGGAACCGTTACGTATTTTATTTAACAGGTGGCATCCATCAGTCTAAATATTCCTGTTACATTGCACAACCTTCAATGTTATGTCATAATTATGTAAAATTCTGGCAAATTAGGCAGCCCAAACTGTTGCGTATACACTGACTCTGTTGCATATACCCTGCGTGCAATGAACACGAGAAGTGACACAATTTCACCTGGTTAATATTGCCTGCTAACCTGGATTTCTTTTAGCTAAATATGCAGGTTTAGAAATATACACTTCTGTGTATTGATTTTAAGAAAGGCATTGGTGTTTATGGTTAGGTACACGTTGGAGCAACGACAGTCCTTTTTCGCGAATGTGCACTGCATCGATTTATATGCAACGCAGGACACGCTAGATAAACTAGTAATATCATCAACCATGTGTAGTTATAACTAGTGATTATGATTAAGTTTAATGCTAGCTTGCAACTTACCTTGGCTTCTTACTGCATTCGCGTAACAGGCGGGCTCCTCGTGAGGCAGGTGGTTAGAGCGTTGGACTAGTTAACCGTAAGGTTGCAAGATTGAATCCCGGAGCTGACAAGGTAAAAAATCTGCCGTTCTGCCCCTGAACAAGGCAGTTAACCCACCGTTCCTAGGCCGTCATTGAAAATAAGAAAGTGTTCTTAACGGACTTGCCTAGTTAAATAAAGATTAAATAAAGGTGTAAAAAAATAAAATAATAATTGGCGTCCAAAATTACAGATTTCCTATTGTTCTGAAAACTTGAAATCGGCCCTAATTAATCGGCCATTCCGATTAATCGGTCGACCTCTAATACATACTGCTGTATATTTAGTGTGTGGGCACTCCTTAAAATGAGTGGATTCGGCTATTTCAGACACACCCGTTGCTACAGGTCTATAAAATTGAGCACACCCATGCAATCTCCGTAGACAATCATTGGCAGTAGAATGTCCTTAGTGAAGAGCTCAGTGACTTTCAACGCGGCACTGTCATAGGATGCCACCTTTCCAACAAGTCAATACATCCAATTTCTGCCCTGCTAGACTTGCCCCGGTCTACTAAGTGCTGTTATTGTGAAATGGTAACATCTAGGAGCAAGAACGGGACCGCTGAAGCTCAAGGAGCGTAAACACCCACTACTGAGGTCCAAACTGCCTCTGGAACCATGTCAGCACAATAACTGGTGGAAGAGGAATAATTGTCTGGGGCAATGACATTCTAGACATTTCTGTGCTTCCAACTTTGTGGCAAACGTTTGAGACCGGCCCTTTCCTGTTTCCTGCATGACAATGCCCCAGTGCACAAAGTGAGGTCCATACAGAAATGGTTTGTCGAGATCGGTGTGGAAGAACATGACTGGCCTGCTCAGAACACCATTTGGATAAATTGGAACACCGACTTCGATCCTGGCTTGATCGCGCCCAACATCAGTGCCCAACCGCACTAATGCTCTTGTGGCTAAATGGAAGTAAGTCCCCGCAACAATTTTGTGGAAAGCTTTCCCAGAAGAGTGGAGGCTGTTATAGCAACAATGGAGCACCAACTGTATATTAATGCCCGTGATTTTGAAATGAGATGTTCGACGATCAGGGGTCCACCTACTTTTGGTCATGTAGTGTAGGAATGTCTTTTTAAATTTAAACTTTCAAAGTGTACCACAAAGATGGTTGGTCTAAACTAAGAAAATGAACGGTTGTGTTCATATAGATAATAGAATAGACATGACCATTTAAGTTGACAGATAGTGGGTGGACCGGCAGCCTTCTTTGTGGTAGTAATTAAATGTTATAATTTAAATTTCAATGGTGTACCAGCTAAATTGCAGTGATTTAAAGGGATAAGTCCATTCTAAGAAGTATTTTTCTATGATTGAAATGACACCCGATGGCAGGCACAACTCAAAAACCACAGCTGATGTAAAGTAGGGTCTAAGATACAACAAATGTGAATACTTGTTTTTAGATAATTTATGTTAAAGGTGAAATGTAATTTGTATGAAAAAAAAACATTGTTTTCAAGAAATTATAAAATGGTTTGACAACCCTGTTTGTAAGCTTTTAAATTATATCAAACTCAACCGTTTCTTTTCCAGTGATGAAGACATGGATGTGTCATGGTATGGTTGGGTATGCGAAATGGGTTAACTTTCAGCACCTCTATCTCCTAAATGCTTTGCCATTTGAGTCTAAAAAGTCACTTTCTGACAACTTCTTCCATGGGGAAACATGTATGTAAAGTTTGTTTTTAAACATTTTTTTAACAATAAATCAAAAGGGATGCTGTCAAAAAGTGATTAAATTCAAGTGGATTTATGGGGATTCCGAGTGGCTCAGCGGTCTAAGACACTGCATCTCAGTGCTAGAGGCGTCACTACAGACACCCTGGTTCGAATCCAGGCTGTATCACAACCGACCGTCATTGGGAGTCTCATAGGGCGGCGCACAATTGGCCCAGCGTCGTCCGGGTTTGGCCGGTGTAGGCCCTCATTGTAAATAAGAACTTGTACTTAACTGACTTGCCTAGTTAAATACAAATTTACTCCAAACCCTAGTTTGAGGATGTGGTTCTTTTGTGAATGGTCAGGTGATCTACGCAGTGCAGAGGCACAACAGGACCCATGTCCAGTGGCAGATCCTCCTGCAGCAGGCTATGCACCTGGAGGACGTGGCCAAGAATGAGACCAGCTCAGCCCACCAGTTTGTTCACAGCTTCCCCTCCACAGAACCAACTAGCTGGCTCAGCCCATACTTATACACTCCTACTGTAGGTGGGTCACACAGATCCTCACAGTTCACAGCTGGGTCAACTCTACAACTGAGGGTTCACTCACACCTACAAACAAAGCATGAAGCAGGTTGAACTTCTTTAGGAAAACAGCCCTAATGTTGCAAACATCATCATTATGTTGTCATCTAGAATCACACTTATTTTCCAAGCAATCGTGCAACATATTTTACATACAGCAGGTTTTTAAAGGATCAAAGAGTTTAGTCTGCATCGTGTTTTCATTTTTACCATCGACAAAATGATTCCCATAATGGTATTGTCACAGCCCTACAGTCTTCCATTCCTCTCCTCACTTAGACTTTTACTCAATTTCTAAGATCCTTGGAGAGCTTTGTGTTTTTATGTTGTTGTTCTCCAGAGTGGTACTGGGAGTGCCTGCTGAGACAGTGGTTCTACCGGCTGCTGGCTGTGTTGCTGTCTCTGTTCTCTGTGGGTGTGGTGTGGTCTGAGTGCACCTTCTTCAGCACCCGGCCCGTCCTCTCACTCTTCGCTGTCTTCATCCAGCTCGCTGAGAGAGACTACAACTACTTGTATATCGAGGTGAGACTCCAATGGAAAGCAATTACCGGTGTACTACTGTACTAATTGGTGTATCTGGTAATATCTGTATAGAAAGAAAGTTGCATACTACATGCTCCCAAAAACATTGTTATCTGATCATATCAACATCCAGTGGGTTTCTGTTGTGTATGCATAATTCAATTAGAGGTTGTCGGGTCTCCCACATAAAGGTTATTGTTTTGTCCACTAGATGGCGTGCTTCATCACTATCTTCTTCCTGTGTACCTGCGTTTACTCCACTGTGTTCCGGATCCGAGTGTTCAACTACTACTACCTGGCCTCACACCACCAGACTGACGCCTACAGCCTGCAGTTCAGTGGCATGTGAGTGGGTGGTAGAGTGATGTGAGGAGAGGAATGTGGTTCTGATTAGACAGCATTAGCTAAGTATTGATCTCGTAAACAGATCTATTTAAACATAACTGGTACCGTCAATTCTGTCGGGAAGGAATGGGATGTGTGGGATTACAAGTAGTAGTATTTCCTGTGTTTGGGTTTTTTGTTGCTGATTATTTGGATAAATCGCGATTTCATAGGGGTTTGTGTCTTTCGAATTTCGAGAGGGGGGGGGGCATTCGGCCCGTAACTTTCAAAGAGTGTGTGGAGCTCCCCGTTCCGCTCCTCGTTCTTTCATCTCTTCTCTTAACATGTATGGACCCAGAACTTAATTGAGCAGCTGACCAATTACGTGAGACTTTAGTTCTGGTTTAATCATGATTAGCTAAGTATTAAAGAGACAAAACGTCTGTCGAAATCATGTATATGGTAAAAATTGAGGAAATTTACATTCAGAAAGTGGTGTGTATTTTTAGTTTGGCTGTATTTGTGTGGACAGAACTAAACTAAAAAAGAAACGTCCCTTTTTCAGGACCCTGTCATTCAAAGATAAATTGTAGAAATCCAAATAACCTCACAGATCTTCATTGTAAAGGGTTCAAACACTGAACATGCACCTGTGGAACGATCGTTAAGACACTGACAGCTTACAGACGGTAGGCAATTAAGGTCACAGTTATGAAAATCTAGGACACTAAAGAGGCCTTTCTACTGACTCCGAAAAACACCAAAAGAAAGATGCCCGGCTCATCTGCCTGAATGTGCCTTAGGCATGCTGCAAGGAGGCATGATGACTGCAGATGTGGCCAGGGCAATACATTGCAATGTCTGTACTGTGAGACGCATAAGACAGCGCTACAGGGAGACAGGACGGACAGCTGATCGTCCTCTCAGTGGCAGACCACGTGTAACAACACCTGCACAAGATCGGTACATCCGAACATCACACCTGCGGGACAGTTACAGGATGGCAACAACAACTGCCCGAGTTACACCAGGAACACACAATCCCTCCATCAGTGCTCAGACTGTCCGCAATAGGCTAAGAGACTGGACTGAGGGCTTGTAGGGCTGTTGTAAGGCAGGTCCTCACCAGACAACAACGTCGCCTATGGGCACAAACCCACCGCTGCTGGATCAGACAGGACTGGCAAAAAGAGCTCTTCACTGACGAGTCGCAGTTTTGATGGTCGGATTTGCGTTTATCGTTGACGGAATGAGCATTACACCGAGGCCTGTACTCTGGAGCGGGATCGATTTGGAGGTGGATAGTCCGTCATGGTCTGGGGCGGTGTGTCATATCATCATCGGACTGAGTTTGTTGTCATTGCAGGCAATATCAACGCTGTGCGTTACAGGGAAGACATCCTCCTCCCTCATGTGGTACCCTTCCTACAGTCTCATCCTGACATGACCCTCCAGCATGACAATGCCACCAGCCATACTGCTCGTTCTGTGTGATTTCCTGCAAGACAGGAATGTCAGTGTTCTGCCATGGCCAGCGAAGAGCCCGGATCTCAATCCCTTTGAGCACGTCTGGGACCTGTTGGATCCGAGGGTGAGGGCTAGGACCATTTCTCTCCCCCAGAAATGTCCAGGAACTTGTAGGTGCCTTGGTGGAAGAGTGGGGTAACATCACACAACAACAACTGGCAAATCTGGTGCAGTCCATGAGGAGGAGATGCACTGCAGTACTTAATGCAGCTGGTGGCCACACCAGATACTGACAGTTACTTTTGATTTTGACCCTCCATTTGTTCAGGGACACATTCCATTTCTGTTCATCACATGTCTGTGGAACCTGTTCAGTTTGTCTCAGTTGTTGAATCTTGTTATGTTCATACAAATATTTACACGTTAAGTTTGCTGAAAATAAATGCAGTTGGTAGTGAGTATTTTTTTGCTGAGTTTATATTGTATTTGGACAGCTGTACTTTGCACTAGGTATATGTTTGTGTAACATGATATAATGTTAAATGTCATCTTGTTGCTCTTTAGGCTGTTCTGCCGTCTGACCCCTCCTCTGTGTCTGAACTTCCTGGGTCTGATCCACATGGACTCTGCCATCTCCCACCAACTGAAGGAGCAGACGGCCTACACCTCTGTAAGACACAGCACATCCTTCTGACACTGATGGAACATATTCGTTGATGTATCATCAATATGAGGAAAATAACATGTCACTCCTCTGCAGATCATGGGTTCTATGAGGGTCCTATCGTTCATCGCTAATGGCTTCTATATCTACTACCCCATGCTTATACTGCTGCTATGTATCGCTACCTACTTCAGGTGAGTCTAGCCTGTTGTTTAGATTATGAAATGACAATACATTCGTGGTGTAGACAAACACATCATTAATACTACGATACAGAATATCAACTTTCTCTTCTACAAGGAGTACTCCACCAATGACCCAAAAGGATTATCAGCATGCATAAGTTAGCCCTAATTATTTCTAAAACTAAAAGCATTGTATTTGGAACAAAACACTCACTAAACACTGAACCTCAACTAAATATTGTAATAAATCATGTGGAAATTGAGCAAGTTGAGATGACTAAACTGCTTGGAGTAACCCTAGATTGTAAACTGTCATGGTCAAAACATATTGATGCAGTAGTAGATAAGATGGGGAGAAGTCTGTCTATAATAAAGCGACGCTCTGCCTTCTTAACAACACTATCAACAAGGCAGGCCCTAGTTTTGTCGCACCTGGACTACTGGTCAATCGTGTGGTCAGGTGCCACAAAAAAGGACTTAGGAAAATTCCAGTTGGCTCAGAACAGGGCAGCACAGCTGGCCCTTGGATGTACACAGAGAGCTAATATTAATAAAATGCATGTCAATCACTCCTGGCTGAAAGTGGAGGAGAGATTGACTTCAACACTACTTTTATTTATGAGAGGTATTGACATGTTGAATGCACCGAGCTGTCTGTCTAAACTACTGGCACACAGCTCAGACCCCTATACATACCCCACAAGACATGCCACAAGTGGTCTCTTCATAGTCCCCTAGTCCAGAAGACTATGGGAGGCACACAGTACTACATAGAGCCATGACTACATTGAACTTTATTCCACATCAGGTAACTCATGCCAGCAGTAAAATTAGATTCTTCAAATACGGATTAAAAAAACACCTTATGGAACAGCGGGGACTGTGAAGCAACACAAACATTGGCACAGACACATAGACACACGATTAACATACGCACTATACATACACATGGATTTAGTACTGTAGATATGTGGTAGTGGTGGAGTAGGGGCCTAAGGACACACAGTGTGTTGTGAAATCTGTGAATGTATTGTAATGTTTTTAAAATTGTATAAACTGCCTTCATTTTGCTGGACCCCAGGGGATCCATAATAAATACAAATGCATACATACTGTGCAAGAACAAGTATTGATTTATGACAGATAATCACTGATTCTGTATGAACCCTTTAGCCTGGGTACCCGCTGTCTGAACCTCCTGGGCTTTCAGCAGTTCGTGGGAGACAATGAAATGACCTCTGACCTGATTGATGAGGGCAAGGAGCTCATTCGACGAGGTTTGTTCCCACTTGATCTGAATGAAAACCATTTGACAGTGGAAGAAGTTTGTCATCAACTCAAACCACTGATTTCTCTGTGTTTGTGACAGAGAAAAGAAAGCGCCAAAGGACAGAGGATGGAGAGAACCGGCGAAGGGTGAGTCCCTAGATAAAATGTTCCCATGCCCTTTTTAGTATATGTGTTGGTTGTTATTTTTGCAGAGTAACGGATCAAGGTGTTAACGTCAGGCTTGTGCCTGTATTCTAGGAGTGGAAGGAGCGTTATGGTAACACTCGGGAAGACACTGCCAGGAACAGGAATAGAAATGAAGCCGCAGAAATGACGGAGACCAACTACTCTGATACTGTGCCTATCCCTAACACTAGCCCTAACAGACGTAAGTGATTGGTCGCAAAACCTACTTACATTACATTGTGCTTGTTTTCTACACTTAAGCTAGATTTTACTCATTGCTTTTGTTAAACAATGAATCAATGTTTTGTTTGCTCTCATAGAGTCATGGCTTATCTTGATGACACGAAGGATACACCCCAACTTAATAAAATAAATTCTAAGTCCCTTATTACATGTATCTGAATTGAACTGCGCAAGGCAGTGATATGGTATTGATCATTGTTTTTTCTTCAACAGAGGTGAAGTACTCTCGGACTGGCAGAGGAACAGAGAGAGATTCTATAGAACTTCTCGAGGACGCAGAGCCTTTGGACTTCAATGCAGAGACTCTTTCAGACGACCCTCTTGAAACAGACTCCACCGGGTAAGAGGTCCTCCACTCCCCACTTTATCTAAATAAGTGTGTTAGTTTCACTTTGTGCTCTGCTGTGGCGGATACCTGTAAGCAAATAACACAGTGTGTGCTGTTAAACATATATGTGTACTGTGCCTCTCCATTTTGCAGGCATGTACCAGGCAGGTACCTGTCCATGTCCTCGTCACGGAGCAGAATCTTTGATGATGTTTGAGAAGAGTAGCGAGGGAGAGTCGAAGGAATAGGAAAGCTAAATATTGCACATTAATTTTCATCCTCCACTCATCCACCTTGCAGGGAAGACAATACGAAGGAGAGAGACTCTCAGGCTCTGTGAATGTAGCACAACCTCTTATCTTCCACTGTTGGTATGATGTATCTGCTGCTCCTTGTCTCCAATAGCTTGTCTTCTGTCAGAACACTCCAGTGGCTGTTGATATACACTTCCCCATTAGACCGATAGCTGTCCTCCCCTGTGCAGCATGTCATGAATGCAGATCCATACCCCATTTGGGCTCATCACTTTCTCATCCGTTAAACCACTTTGTCATTTCTGTTATTACTTATGCATGAATTTCCCTTCAAGGTCCTCTTCCTGTGGTATCCCCTGTGATCTTTACAATGGAAGTATAAAGTGTCTTACCTCAAATCTGGTTGATGGGCTGATTACATTGTTCATCATTTTGATGAGAAGATAAGTAATTACTACTAATTTAAGGATATTTTTGGAGGAAGACTTATTTAAAATGTATGAAGTTGTATTTAACCCACGAAAAGTTACTAACTTTCTACTCATTTAACTGTCAGCAAAATAGAAATAGTGGAAAAAATGATCAATGTTTCAATGGAGCGGCAGGTAGCCTAGTGGTTAGAGCGTTGGACTAGTAACTGAAAGGTTGCAAGATTGAATCCCCGAGCTGACAAGGTAAAAATCTGTCGTTCTGCCCCTGAACGAGGCAGTTAACCCACTGTTCCTAGGCCGTCATTGAAAATAAGAATTTGTTCTTAACTGACCTGCCTAGTTAAATAAAGGTTAAAATTATTGTATACATTTTTTTAAATGAGTCTTGTGTTGCCAGTCTTGTATTATTCTGGTATATGGACGGAAGGACAGTTGCTTAGGTCTGTTTCGGAAGCTGCTGCCATAGAAACTGAGTGTACCGTATTTAGACCTATAGTCCTCTATTTAATGTGCAATCTATGTGATCCAGCCCACACTGAGTTAACTCAATTAACAGTGTTTGTACTGCCCATAGATCCTGCCCTGAGATACAGTATTTGTTCTTATCGTTCACTTGAATTGATGTGAGATTTGTGCAAATTGGATCTCAAGTTGGAATTTGGCCCATAATGCTCGAGATGTTGTTGAAATTGGAGGTCAACTGATACAGCCGATACTAAAAAAAAGATTTACCATTGCTCTTAATTGAGATATGTTCTCTATGTTCTATTCCGAGTGTCAAAATGACCTTAAGTTTGTTTGAAAATAGTTTTTGTGGATTCTGTTGAAAGGCCTGTTTAAAAGTAATGTTCTATATTGTGTCATTAGCGATTAACTGCTTGACATAAGTAACGCCTTATTTATTGTCAAAATATTTTAATTTTAGGTGTTAAATTATCTACTGAAGTCTTTTTGGGATATCATTGTGCCATATTATTTTGTTTATTTGACTGCATTACAAAAATGGCAAAGGCACATTTTTTCCAGTTATGATTTCATTATTTTTGGTTTAATTACTTGGATCAACCAAAAATAAAAGTGAACTTTTTAAATGTATTGCTTTGAAATATTTATTCTTACATTGTTCAAGAGGTCTTGCTGGAAGGTACTGCGAAGCAACAGGTCATTGTGCCACTGAAATACATTGTCCTAGAAATATGACTTCAGTTTGTGTCAAGTTGAAACTACTGTAACTGTATGAGCTTGGTTGGATGAGGAATTCAAGTAAAAATGGTCAGAAGCATGCAGGTTAAATGCATGGTATTCACCATTTTGAAGGAGTTGGACAATTATTATAAAATCGTGTTAAATTGTAATCTGTTGTAAATAATATTTTAGATTTAACCAGTCCCCCGTCTCTCAGTGTATTTGTTAATGATGCTCTCTTATTTAAAATTGTATTATATGGTTCTATTAATCTAGCAGACAAAGGTCAACACATGTACAACATGCTATTTATTCTAAATTAATTTAACTGCATCTGTTAAGGTCACTGGTAACCATGGGCTAAAAAATAGTCTTGTCAGGTTAGATGCCCCTTGAACTCCTTACAATCTCTTTTTGTAAAAAGTAAGAAATTAATTAAATTGATGCTCCCCAACTTTTGTATAATTTCATCCACTAGTTTTGAAAGTGGTTCGCCCAAGTTAAACAGGTCCCAGTTTGTGTACTACGTCATCCAATTTTGTCATCCATTTTGTATGTTGTTACATTCAGATTTTGTATTTTTTGTTGTAATTCCCATATGTTATGAATACAATATGTTCCAAAATTTGTTGTGCTTAAGATCCTGGACTGCATCTTTAAAGTAAAATTCCTAATGAATTATACAGACGTGTAGTGTTATTGAGATACTTTTGGTCATGTAGTGTATGTGGAAACCTGTTTGTCGAACATCTCATTTCAAAATCATGGGCATTAATATGGAGTTAGTCCCCCCCTCCCCTCCCCTCCCCCTTGAGGCTATAACAGCCTCCACTCTTCTTGGAAGGCTTTCCACTAGATGTTGGAACCAGTGGTGTAAAGTACTTTAGTACTTTCAAGTATTTTTACTTAAGTTGTTTTTTGGTATCTACTTTACTATTTATATTTTTGACAACTTTTACTTCACTTACATTCCTAAAGAAAATAATTTACTTTGCACTCGTTACATTTTGAATGCTTAGTAGGACAGGAACATGGTCCAATTCACACATGTATCAATAGAACATCCCTGGTCATCCATACTGCCTCTTATCTGGCGGACTCACTAAACACATGCTTTGTTTGTAAATTATGTCTGCATGTTGTACTGTGCCCCTGGCTATCCATAAATTTAAAAAAAATTAAAATTGTGCCATCTGGTTTGCTTATTAGCAATTTGAAATTATTTATTATTTTTATTTTTATTTTTTTACATTTAAAACCAAGTACTTTTAGACTTAAGTAATATTTTACTGGTTGACTTTTACTTGTAATTTTCTATTAAGGTATCTTTACTTTTACTCTGGTAATTTTTCCCACCACTGGTTGGAATATTGCTGCCATTCAGCCACGAGCATGAGTGCGGTCAGGCACTGATGTTGGGTGATTAGGCCTGGCTCGCAGTCAGCGTTCCAATTTATCTCAAAGGTGTTTGATGGGGTTGAGGTCAGAGCTCTGTGCAGGCCAGTCAAATTCTTCCACACTGATCTTGACAAACCATTTCTTTCCACTGCTCCAGACTCCAATGGTGATGAGCTTTACACCTCTCCAGCCAATGCTTAGCATTGCACATGGTGATCTTAGGCTTGTGTGCAGCTGCTCTGCCATGAAAACCCATTTCATGAAGCTCCTGACGAACAGTTATTGTGCTGATGTTGCTTCCAGTGGCAGTTTGGAACTCAGTAGTGACTGTTGCAACAGAGGACCCTATTTTTTTTTTTGCTCTTCAGCACTCAGCGGTCCCTTTCTGTGAGCTTGTGTGGCCTATAACATTGCGTTGTTACTCCTAAACATTTCCACTTAACAACATCCTATGACCGTGCCACGTTGAAAGTCACTGAGCTCTTCAGTAAGGCCATTCTACTGCCAATATTTGTCTATTGAGATTGCATGGCTGTGTGCTTGATTTTATACGCCTGTCAGCAATGGGCGTGGCTGAAATATACAAATCCACTAATTTGAAGGGGTGTCCACATACTTTTATATATATGTTGTTGATAGGTAACCTCACACTGATTTTGGTGAAGATGTTTGTTTTTTTTCATTTTCCCTGCACATGTACTCTGATGCTGGAATGTTATAATTTATTAAACCCTGGTGTTGGTCCTCTGTCTTTTATTTTAAATGTAATATTTAGACTAAAATAGCATGTATTATACCACTGTTGTACAAAGAAATAAACTAAAGCATCCTTAAATTATGTATTATGGCTCAACATATTTTGTGGAGAGGACTGGCAAAGTACAGCCAGGATCAGGGGCACTTTTGGTGCACTTGAGTAACCTTACATTACAATAAGGAACACTGTATTTCTATCTTTGTTGGCTGGCTTGCCCTGACCTGGGTAGGACTGCAGCGCCTAGAACAATGATGGTCTAGTATCTTTGTTTAGAAACTCTGGCTGTGTAATAGAGGATCAAACCCGTAATGTATCATGGGGAAATTGTGACTGACCGATCTACAAATAATGATCAGTTATTTATGATGCAAGTCAGTCGGAGCAAGCCCTGTGCCTATAATCTACAGTAGGCGACCTGGAACAAGGGGAGAAGGCAAGCCCGCATTTCTATGGAAACTGTAACGCAGGTGGGGAGAGGAGCCGCTGATCTTTGTTTGTGTTGTTTGACAGTTGGCTACAGG
This sequence comes from Oncorhynchus tshawytscha, assembly GCF_018296145.1. NCBI lineage: Eukaryota > Metazoa > Chordata > Actinopteri > Salmoniformes > Salmonidae > Oncorhynchus > Oncorhynchus tshawytscha. The sequence continues at coordinate 19,696,271 of NC_056437.1, forward strand.
TTGCTTTACAAATTTGTAAGGTAAGTTTCTCGCCTCTACAGATAAAGTAGCAAACAAACTCGAAAAAACGTGTGGTATTTAGGAATCTAATTATCTAAATGTATACAGTCAGACTTTATTGTAAGTACGGTCATAATGCAAGATACTTGCTAGGTTAGGTTGACCGTTCAGCTAGCAAGCGCCAGGGACGTGTTCAGCAGGATTTAACGTTTTGGAAGGTTCATATATAAATATGTAGAACAAACGAGTTTGGGCAGGGGTGTCAAACTTATTCCATGGAAAGCCAAGTGTCTGCAGGTTTTAGTTAATTCCGTTCAATTAAGGCCTAGACAATCAGGTGAAGGGAGTTCTTTACTAATTAGTGACCTTAATTCATCAATTGACCAAGATATTTTGTGTGTATGTATTGATATGTAAGGTATGTGTGATTTACATTTGTTTTAATGTAATTATGTCCTTGAGCTGTTCTTATCAATTAATGTCCTGTATTATGTAATGTTGTGTGAACCCCAGCTTCATGGTCTTTCGCAACAGCTAATGGGGATCCTAATAAAATAACAAGTGCAAGGGAGGAGTGAAAACCTGCATACACTAGCTATCTAAACTTGAAGTAATCTTGGCCAAATACCAACCAGGCACACAGGGCCCTGACCTCCAGGGAGCCCCCATTGATTTTGTTAGTAATTCTCACTCAGATATCATAACATGTCAAGTCATGGCAAAATGTGTATAATTACAGGAAGTTAGCTTTAAAACTGCTAAATGAGTTCTCCACCCCATTGGTAAAATGGATAAAATTACAGGAAATTAGCTGTGAAACTGAATCTTTTTCTGTTTGCCCCATGGCAAAATGAGTAGAATTGCATGACATTTTTATGAAATTGCTGCATTTTGTTTCTGCCCAATGGCAACATGTTTAGAATTGCACTTTTTATCTCTCTGCTGTTCAGGGGGGCCACTAAAATGTTTTGCAGCAAGGTGTGAGGGCCCCCAACCAAATCTTACTTAGGGCCCCTAAAGGCTAGAGCTGGCCCTGCTTTGTCACACAGCTCTAGCATTATGTTTAATTTATCTTTGTCTACAACATCACTCAAAAACTGTACTATACATCACTAAAATGTGTCTATGTTTTCGGCATCAAATCGCACTGTATGCATGCAAATCAGTGATGCAAATTGATTACCTGCCTGCAGACTGCAGGTATCATGGCAGGGACGTCACGACATGATCGGGAGATGGCTGTGAACGCCAAAAAACAGCTGTCTGTTTGCACAGACCCTGTGGATCGACTGAGGATGCAGTGTCTCGCACGAGGCTCTTCTGGCATCAAGGGTCTGGGCAGGTGAGAGAGAGACTAGTATACTCTTATGTGAAGGGCACAGGTAATGGTTCTGTATCAAGTGATGTGTTGCCCAGGTCATCAACATCAAATGTTTGATATAGTAGCAGTAGTGATTGATCAAACATTGTACTATAGGCAATCCTGTCAAGAAGACCGCTCTAGATTGGCTTCTAAGATGCAAGGATTGTTTTGACAACGTAAACTCCAAGAAATTAATTATTTTCTTCAACTGGCACCCATTTATATATTTTTTCTTCTTCAATGGTTTATCTGTCAGAACATTCAGGATAATGGATGATGACAACAACCGTACATTGGATGTGAAGGAGTTTATGAAGGGGCTTAATGACTACGGTGTCCTCATTGATAAAGATGAGGCCATGACAATGTTTCAACGTTTTGACCGGGATAACAGTGGACTCATTGACTTTGATGAATTTCTCCTCACTCTCAGGGTAAATATGAGTGGTAGGGGTAAGCCTCTGAATTACATGATACATTTGATCATACTTATTTAATCTGTGAATTTTGTCCATTATTTCTGGTTGTCCTGGTTATGATCACAGCCCCCGATGTCCAATGCCAGGAAGGAGGTGATCATGCAGGCCTTTAGGAAACTGGATAAGACTGGTGACGGAGTGATCACTATTGAAGATCTGAGTGGGGTTTACAATGCCAAGTACCACCCCAAATATCAAAACGGGGAGTGGACAGAGGAGCAAGTATTCCGCAAATTCCTGGACAGCTTCGACTCTCCTTACGACAAGGATGGAAAGGTAATACTGATAACATTACACCATACTGACCTGGTCACTTTCAGGCCTTGGGGTTGTAAAATATGGAAATGTTGGATAGAGGTTATAGTGGTCTTATCAGAGGAGGCTGGTGGGAGGAGCTATAGGAGCACAGGCTCATTGTAACGGATGGAATGGAATTAATGGAACGGAGTCAAATGTGGTTTTCATGTTGTTTTTTGTGTTTTTTTTTTTTTAATTATGGGGTGGATCAGCTTTAATATTGCAGATTGATTGGTCCTTCCATCAATGTAATTGTCTGCATCATTTCCAATCCCCCATATATTTCTGGGGTAAATAAACACTTCTGTTCCAAAGTTTGGGTTCACTTAGAAATGTCCTTGTTTTTGAAAGAAAAACAACTTTTTGTCCATTAAAATAACATCAAATTGATCAGAAATACAGTATAGACATTGTTAATGTTGTAAAATACTACTGTAGCTGGAAACGGCAGATTTTTTAAAATTGAATATCTACATAGACAAACAGAGGCCCATTATCAGCAACCATCACTCCTGTGTTCCAATGGTACGTTGTGTTAGCTAATCCAAATTGATAATTTTAAAAGGCTAATTGATCATTTGAAAACCCTTTTGCAATTATGTTAGCACAGCTGAAAACTGTTCTGATTAAAGAAGCAATAAAACTGGCCTTCTTTAGACTAGTTGAATAACTGGAGCATCAGCATTTGTGGGTTTGATGACAGGCTCAAAATGGCCAGAAACAAAGTATTTTCTTCTGAAACTCGTCAGTCTATTCTCGTTCTGAGAAATGAAGACTATTCCATGTGAGAAATTGCCAAGAAACTGAAGATCTTGTACAACGCTGTGTACCACTCCCATCACAGAACAGTGGGAGGAGTGGGAGGCCCCGGTGCACAACTGAGCAAGAGGCCAAGTACATTAGCGTGTCTAGTTTGAGAAACAGACGCCTCACAAGTCCTCAACTGGCAGCTTCATTAAATAGTATCCTCAAACCACCAGTCTCAACGTCAACAGTGAAGAGGCGACTCCGGGATGCTGGCCTTCTAGGCAGAGTTGCAAAGAAATAACTCCACCAGTCCCATTTATGATATAATTTACAAAGATTATATCTTTTTGTATGTTATTTATTTTTTTTATTTTTTTTTATCAATTAGTGTATTTCAGTTTAACCACAACATTGTTGTATTATTTGCTCTGTCTTTTCAGGTGGATTAAACTGAAATTGCAACCAACTTTCTATGGCTTGTCTAAAAAATAACAATATTTTGGAGATTTCATTTTAAAATAACCGAAAGTAAGCGGTTGTAATCTGGATAAAGGGGAAAAGGCCATTCTTGAACATGGGGTGAGACATTCTTACTAATTTACTAGAGAACCATTTTGGATTTAAGTATAACTTTTGTATGACTGATGCCTTTAGTGAGAGTTCTAATTCTTTAATATTTAATCATTTCTGCCCTCAGAATTAATATTCATTATATAAATAGGCCCTTTTAATTTTGTCTGACTTGCCATTACAATGAATGAATACTGTTGTTCATATAATTTAAAAAGCAGGTCGCTAGGCAAAACCATACACAAATAGGTCATATGTGATATGAATAAAGCGTTAATCAGTGTGATTTTTCCACAAATAGACAGGTATTTTCCTTTCCATGGTAGCAAGATCTTATCTATTTTTGCTAACTTTCTATTAAAATTTATTGGACTGAGATAATTTCTTACTTTCAGGATATGTATACCGAGTATGTCCACATCCCCGTCAGACCATTTTATTGGTAAACTACACGGTAATCCAATATGTAATATAGTACACTTAGCAGAATTTGGTTTTAATCCAGAGAGGTTAGAAAAAGTATCTAGATCCTCTAAGAGGCTGTGGAAGGATTCTATTTGTAGATTTATAAGAAAACATGAATCATCAGTGTATGACACCTTTGTTTTTAAGCCATGGATTTCTAATCCCTTATTGTTGTTAATTTTAACAGCAAACATTTTGATGGTAATAATAAATAGGTGTGCCGATAGTGGACAACCTTGTTTTACTCCTCTTGACAGATTAAAACTTTACTATTTTACACCTAGGGATACTATACATAACTTTAACCCATTTTTAAAATATTTTTATTTTATTTTAGTTGAATTTTTACCCCTTTTTCTCCCCAATTTCATGGTATCCAATTGTTAGTAGCTACTATCTTGTCTCATCGCTACAACTCCTGTACGGGCTCGGGAGAGACGAAGATTGAAAGTCATACGTCCTCCGATACACAACCCAACCAATCCGCACTGCTTCTTAACACAGCGCGCATCCAACCCGGAAGCCAGCCGCACCAATGTGTCGGAGGAAACACCGTGCACCTGGCAACCTTGGTTAGCTTGCACTGCGCCTGGCCTGCCACAGGAGTCGCTGGTGCGCGATGAGACAAGGATACCCCTACCGGCCAAGCCCTCCCTAACCCGGACGACGCTAGGCCAATTGTGCGTCGCCCCACGGACCTCCCGCGGTTGTACTTTATCAAAAGCCTTTTCAAAGTCAGCTATGAAAACCAGGCCTGGTTGCCCAGATATTTCATATTGTTCTATTGTTTCCAGTACTTGTCTTATATTATCACCAATGTATCGTCCATGTAAAAAAAAAACTGTCTGATTAGGATGAATAATATCTGACAAAACCTTTTTAATTCTATGCGCTAAGCATTTAGCTATACTTTTTGCATCACAACACTGAAGTGTAAGAGGCCTCCATTTTTCAAAATGGACTGGAGCTTTATACAGTGAGGCAAAAAAGTATTTAGTCAGCTCAGTTCTCCCACTTAAAAAGATGAGAGAGGCCTGTAATTTTCATCATAGGTACACTTCAACTATGACAGACAAAATGAGAAGAAAAAAATTCCAGAAAATCACATTGTAGGATTTTGAATGAATTTATTTGCAAATTATGGTGGAAAATAAGTATTTAGTCAATAACAAAAGTTTACCATTTATATACTGTGGTTAAAACATGCTAATAATGGTCCTCTGAGTATATCAAACAAGTTTGGTATTCCTCCCCTGTTATGCCATCCAGCCCTGGAGTTTTCCCGGACTTAAAGGCTTTAATTGCACCAAGAAGTTCCTCCTCTGTAATTTGGCCTTCACATGAGTCTTTCTGTACAGATGTTAATTTTATATTATTAATAGGAACAAATCCATAGAATTAGCTTCGGTTAGTGGAGATGGAGGAGACTGAAATGAAAACATATGCTTAAAGTACTTTACTTCCTCTTTCAAAATATCATTCGGTGGATCATGAGTGACTCCCATCATTTGTAACAAGTTTCAGTACATTTATTTTGGTAGCAGTTTTATGTTGAAGATTGGGGAAAAATGCACCAAATTATTATTCATATTCCATCCAGTTCGCTTTATTTTTATAATATATTACACTTGATCTTTCTTGAATAAGTTCCTCCATTTCTTTTTTCTTTTTCCTCTAACTTGCTCTGAGCCGCTTATGGTACAGTTTTTATTGTTATCTATCTTTACTGTTTGTCCTTCCATTTCCTGTGTTAATATGGACTCTTTTGACCTAAATTGCTTTTGTATTATAGATGACTACTGAATTGCATGACCTCTAAAGGCACATTTATAAGTGTCCCATACAATAAGGGGATCTGCTGTACCTATGTTAGGTCGGAAAAGTCCGTTATAAATTATTCTGTCCTAGTTAAAAACAAGTTATAATCCAGTAAGCTTTGATTCAATTTCCAATATCCTCGCCATGTGGAAATTCTGTAAGAGTAATGTATATGCCAATTATCTGATGGTCTGACCGCATTCTGTCCCCATCAACACTTTTTAAACTTTTGGTGCCAGAGAGAAAGACATAAGAAAGTAATCAAGATGACTAGCTTGATTAATTCTCTGCCATGTATATCTTACTTATTATTAGAATTATTATAAAATATTTTAAAAAGTCATGGGTTTGATAACGTCATATTTATTCCATTCAAACCATTACGATGAACCTGTCCTCCTATAGCTCCTCCCACCAGCCTCCTCTGGGTCTTACTATCGTCCACCTCTACTGTAGTGTAAACCTATACTGCTAAACTTACAGCCTGTACATTATTCGGTCAGATATGAATGAGATTATCTGGACGCATGAGACATTTCTTAGGCTCCTGACATTTACAATACTGCATATCTGTGGAACCATCTCAAACTGTTTCATATCATGTCTTATTTCTGGAACATATTAGGTCACACAAGAAGAGTATGAATTGCTATACAGGCGTGAGATCCTCCATTGATTTGGATATCTACTTCATTATCATGATGAAAAGTGCCTGGAAACGTATTAACTAATGTCTTCTTGAGTCAATGTTTAGGGTAAAGGCTAAAGAGCACTTAGTCCTGGGACATGGATGGCAGAGGTCACATTTTATTTGGATAGTCATGATCTACAGATGGGCATAATATCAACAAACGATAAGAAACTGCTTGCTAAGGTTACGGTTAGGTTTAGAATGAGGGTTAGTGTAAGGGTTAGGATAAGAGTTAAGGTAAGGGTTAGTTAGGGTTAGTTGATAGTTATTTGAAATGTGACAATTATTCAACATCTACTGAACATCTACAAACCATCTACTTGGGACTATCCAAATATAGTGTTACCACGGTAGATGTCATGGTATATCTTTTCACTTGTCTTTCTAGATGCAGTAGTTTAGTGGGGTGTAACTCTACATTCAATTCTTTAGGGCTGTCCTCAAGGTGTTTACCCTGCTCTTAGCCATTTTGAGTTTTTAGGCCTATTTCTCAAAGCTGTCAAATTGTCAGAGCTGTCAAACTGTTACAGTGCAACATGTATGTTTCTTAGTAGTACAATTATAGTAGAACTGGTAGCTTGGTGGAGCTGTTTCTCACTGTCAGCCAGCAAATGTCAAAGTTTTGTTTTTCTCTGGTTAGATATTGCACCTTAGTCGCAAGATTAACTAAGCATTTAGATGTTAGCTGAAAATGTCTGAATCTGCACTGAAGAACAAGTATTGATGAGGAAACAAAAGGTTGTGACGCACTCAACTCTCCCACAACATTGTCTGTCCCATTCACCTCTGGTTTTTAGTTTTCAGCCTGATCAGGGTTATGTTGAGTTTCTGTCTCTATCTGACACTGAAGGTGTGGGCTGGTTCAGGGAGTGCTGTCTGTCTGACATCCTTCCCTTCTGCAGGTCACCATGGAGGAGTTTCTCAACTACTACTGCGGAGTCAGCGCCTCCATCGATAGTGATGTCTATTTCATTCTCATGATGAAAAATGCATGGAAATTGTGAGTTTTAAGTTGATAACTTTATGATGATTTATGATGGACAGTTTTTCAAGGTGCCTTCTTAAACAAATATTTAATTATAGAAATCATGTTGACACATTAATAATGTCCCAATGATATGCAAATGATTATGAATGACTTGTAAATATTTAGTGCTGTGTGAAAATATGTATTTTAATTATACAGTCACTTTCTCCAGAAACAACCAATATTCTGTATAGTAGAAATTGAAATGTGATGTATCTGTACATCTGTGGTCCACAGTTCCAATGTTAGATATATCTTTATAAAGGCACGGGAAATCATAAAGACTGATAAGTACAGTCATTTCAGGAGATGATGAAAGCAGAGGAAATGATACAACTACATTTGTTTGTGAAATTAATCTGTTTAATAAAAATGTTAAACACAAAATGTAACAACGTGGTAATTTCTACACAGATAATGTTGTCACATTTGTCAGATTAAAATATACAAATACCGGATCGTACAGTAAAATAAAAACAAAGCAGTAATTTGCCGATGATGACTTTGTTTAATGCTCTGCTAAAGTCTCACAAAGTGTTCAAGAAAATAATAACGCGTTCTGCATTGAAAACTATGATGTATATATGTTAGTATAATACTATAATACATCCAAGTCAGTGTAAAAAAAATAACATACTGGTAACTGCAGGAAATACAATCACTTATGTGCAAAAAATGTAAAACATAATGACAAACAAACACATAAGCTGTGATTAAATTATGTATAGAATGTGTAGAAGGGTTTAAACCCTGAGGAATTGACATTCTAGGGGCTCTATTCAATCCATATCACTGAAGTGTAACATATTGTGCAATAGAAATTGAAGGTTAATTTCCGATTGAGCCGACATATGCAACATTTACCATGAATGCAGTCTCCGATAACGCAGGAACATTACCTTTATATTTCATTCATGCTGTAACACTGAACTTCCGCAATATGGATTGAATAGAGCCCTAGGTTTATTTAGCAGCTGTTGTCATGGTAAAGAGTATCTCTGTGATATGAAGCAGCAGTATGTATAACGCCAAGGTGTCATGGTGGCTCGTCGGTATACCGACGGGGTTAATATAGTATGGGATGTGAAAACACAGAAAGGATAATAAGGGAGGTGCAGCGTTGTATTTCAAGTTGTTTAAGTCCTCCCTTGTCTTGTTTCTTAGCAACTAGCAACAAATTAATAACACAAAACCAAACAAACACAATGAGGATGATTCCTGTTCTGTCTCCTATCATTTGTAAATAACATGTGCATTGAGTTCTGCTAGTCTCGTGATACTGGGGGTCAGTGGATAGTCAGTTTGAGTCACGGTGAATTAAATAGACTTCAAATAAAAGCAGCCAAAGTCACTCAGAGTAAGAATGTAATAAGCAGCTATAATTCATCTTGAATAGATAATTCCGTCTGTCTGTCTCGCTCCCTCTCTGTCTGTCTTTCCATCTCTCTCTCACTGGATCTGATAGAAACTAGACATGGTGACATAAGCCTCATCCTTGCCTCCTTGCTGAGTAGCACCTAGCCCCTCAGGACCAATGTTACCATCACTGTCATCTGTTTCCACGCTCTCAAAGTCACTCCTCAGATCCAGGATCCCCACGGTGGAGCCACTGTTCCTACTGCTCCTCGCCCCACAGTTGAGGTGCACTCCTGGGGACTCACACCTAAGCAGTATCGACTCCGACCCTCCACTACTGGTGGAATGGCAGGACGTCGTATCCCCATCACGCTCTTGAATGAGGTATTGATCTTTGACCTCAGCGAGTCGATGGGAGTCAGAGTCAGGGGGTAGGGAGGTAAGGTCTTGCTCCTTGTCCGGCTCCACCAGCTGGATGTTGAGGTCACTGAACACCTCGGGGTTAAAGCTCACAGGTGGGCCATGCTGTGTCAAAGGAAAGAGATGGAATAAAACAATATCCTCATAACTTATTATGGCCATTATCGTTCACTGTCTAGTGCATATCAGAGGACTTACCTTCATTGGCTCATAGGTCTGGGGGATCTGGAGAAGTGTGTGTTTGGGATGTGGAATGCTTGGCCATATGAAGGAATGTATTCTGTGAGGACAGAGAGACATCCAGAGGATGACATGGAGGACATACACACAAAATATGATGTGCAGAGGAAAAGGAGATCAATTTGATACTCACTGTTTTCTCCAGAAAATACCAACTGCCAAAGTAACCAACAGCAGAGAAGCAATGGGCACGATGAGAGAATAGGAAAGCACCTGCACGTCTGTCTCTGTAGGGAAGTGGGAGAGAGATGATGCATGTGACTCACATTTCCTGTACCTTGCGCTATCACTTCCACCTAACTGCACAGTCCAGATATCATGCTATGCTTTTTAGATACATGTCCTTTTTTACCTGTGTTGGTGCTGAAACTGATAGAGGCGCTCCACTCACTCCAACTGCCATCAAAGTACCCTCCGCTTGGCTTGGCTCGAACCTTGACATGATACTCTGTGTTCTTATGGAGGTACTCGTCCCCCTCAATGATCAGAGGCTGATAGGTTATGTTTTTAACCTTTGAACAGGGTACACCGTAAAAGAAGAACAAGACAATAAGACACCTTCCTAATATTTAGTTGCAACAACCTTTGCCCTCGGAACAGCCTCAATTGAATGATATTCTCTGATGAAGGTCAACTGACCGAAAGCTTAGCCTCTATTAAAATTAATCTGGCTGGAAGTGTGCAGAGACTTTTTCCTGTTTCTCCAGTTTTGCATTTTGCCTCCTGCACCTTCACTAATCAGTTTTGAGTGTGTGGTAGATTCTGCCTATTCTGATTCAATGATATGGAAATTATGGTAATATAATTAAGCTTTTGTATCCACAAATCAAAGAAAAAATGGCTTTTGGCAATTGTACCAGAGTATTTTTGACACTCCAGATGTGAAGTTGGAACAGTTGATTGCTGGGTTTCAGGTAATCCTTCAGGTATGGATTCCCAATGTATATAAGAGCCCGGTTGGAGCTCCTCAGAAATGTGGCATTCACCACCCAAGGACTCCTGGGTTTAACTGAAACATAAAGATCGACAAGAAAGACAAGATAAGTGTTAAGGGCAATTGATGCAAGTGCCAACTAAGGGCTATCAATTGATATCTGTCATGTAAAAATGCCTCATGTTACTTTCATTCAAACCATAGGGTGAGAAGGTATGAAATTATGATAACTTACTTATTTTTTTCAAACTCATTGTTTTCCAAAATGTGCCACCTCGTTTTAATTGAACGGTGAGATTATACGATTGCAGAGTGTCCAGGTCCGTAAATGTGACATTATTCCCCTTCTCTTTCAAACAGCGTTGCTTTTTGTCATCTGTGTAGCTGTAAACATAATGTTAATAAAATCACATTATCAATAAATCATTTCTTAATCTATTTGAGGATTTTCCACATCTGGATATCTGAATATGCAGTAAGGGTGTTCTTCCACCCATGATATTTGTCCTTTGTGTTGTATAAGCTCCTAACTAACACAACTGATGTTCAGTGGTCTTCTAGGAGGTTTATTACCAAAGACTCATGACTTTTATGTCCTCCATTTCATCATCATCATCGGTGTCATCATCAAGGTGGCAGGTTAGGCTGTTTGCTGCCGAGACACTGAGATGAGAGGTGCAGAGTATTCTGGGTTCTGGAAGGGAAAGGAAAGGAAAGGAAACTAAACAAAACAATTTCAGTGTTTTGAATGGGGTCAAGAGCAGCAAACCTTTTGTCAAATACATTTTGGTACAGAATGAGAATGAACAGTTAATGTTGCACCATCACTGTGTTGGACACAAATCATGCACTTAGACTTCAGGATTAAATCAGTGAATCATTTAAATAGAACTCTTAAAGAGGAATGGCAGCTCACCATTGTCAACCAATTCTTCTCCACTTTGAGAGTGCACCAGAACCGGGAGCATGAGTAAGGCAATCCATAGGCTGTATGCCATTTCTCACAAAGCAGTCACACTAATGTACGATGTAGTGCCCCCAGATACAGAGGTGAGACCCTGGCACACACACGCATAAGGAACTCAAAATGTCTCAGCTGTCTCATTGAACTGTCAGTATAAATATGACAGAGGAGAGCAGAAGGAAGGGAGGAGAGACACGCACACACAAGCACACACAGAGAGAGAGCGAGAGAGAGAGAAGAGAGCGAGGGAGGGATAAAGAGAGAGAGAGAGAGAGAAATTGAATTATCTATTCAAGATTGGAGCTGCTTATTGCATTCTTACTCAGTGACATTGGCTGAGGTTTTGGGGCGACAGTACAAAGATGTCACCTTTTATTTTAGGGTATTTTCACATATAATAGTATTAGTATTTTATTAGAATCCACATTAGTTACAGCCAAAGCTGTTTAGAAATGAAAAGCTGTTCAGGAATGAAAGCACTTTATGTATCTAGTCATAAGTATTTGGACAAATTCTCATATCTTTATTAAAGTAGTCAAATGTTTAGTATTTGGTCCCATATTCATAGCACACAATGACTATATCAAGCTTGTGACTCTACAAACTTGTTGGATGCATTTGCAGTTTGTTTTGGTAGTGTTTCAGATTATGTTGTGCCCAAGAATAGAATATGTTTTAGAACACTTCTATTATGCATGCTACCATGATTACGGATAATCATGAATAACTCATGAATAATAATGAGTGAGAAAGTTAGAGGCATAAATATCAAACCTCCCAAAGAATGCTAACCTTCCCTGTTATCGGTAATGGTGAGAGCTATAGCATGTCTTGGGGGTATGATCTTTGTGCCTCTGTAACAATTGTCGGGTAAATGTTTCAGCAATGGGCAGGATAACCCTAACTCTAATTTAAAGATTATTATTATCATATTATGAGCACACTATTCTCAGGGATATAATGGGGCTCAGCCTTTGAAGTTTTATCTGGGTTTGTGCCTTGACACCAGATCACATTCTTATGAGAGAATTTCTGAGAATTGCTTGTGGAGGTGGGGGATGCCAACTCAAGCAGTGCTCTAAGCATTAGAATATGAGCAAGGCTTGAGCAAGGCTTGCTACACCTTGTATACTATATTTACACAGACAGAAGAATATATAACCTTTTTATTCAAACACTTTTTTAATAGAGTAAGGATCTGGTCATTTGAACATTGGAATAATGTTCAGATTTCTTTGCTGTTGTGAAACAACCTGAGACATACATGCATTTAACAAGAATATATTCTTCCTACTATTGTACCAACAACCATGAAGAGAAAAACAAACCAGTAACCAATACAAAACACTTCCTGTCTACACAAATGAACTGTTTTGGTTTCAAATGAGGCCAGAGCGTACTCATCTTACTCAACACTAACCTTATCATTGAACAAGAGTTTGAGAAAAAGGAGCACTTACCACAAAGTTTGTAGAAATGTTCAAACCATTTCCCATTACCGGATGTTGTGAGAATGACTTAACATTTATGCTTGTTTCAACAGGTTTCAGTATTACAATGACAAGGTTCCATTGCATTTGTGATATGACCAATGTGTCCTGTAATGTGACAGGAAATGAAAACCCCTTACTCTGTTAACCATTTCCCTGTTATGGAAAACGTTTGGGGTATTCTGAATTCAGCACGTTTTTTTTCTGTGCTTTTACACTTCAGATTGAAGAGTTTCATTCCAAAATGCTAAACTCAGAAAAAAAAGAAGCGTCCTCTCACTGCCAACTGCGTTTATTTTCAGCAAACTTAACATGTGTAAATATTTCTATGACTATAACAAGATTCAACAACTGAGACATAAACTGAACAAGTTCCACAGATATGTGACTAACAGAAATAGAATAATGTGTCCCTGAACAAAGGGGGGGTCAAAATCAGAAGTAACAGTCAGTATGTGGTGTGGCCACCAGCTGCATTAAGTACTGCAGTGCATCTCCTCATCATGGACTGCACCAGATTTGCCAGTTCTTGCTGTGTGATGTTACCCCACTCTTCCACCAAGGCACCTTCAAGTTCCTGGACATTTCTGGGGGGGAATGGCCCTAGCCCTCACCCTCCGATCCAACAGGTCAGAACACTCTAGAAGAAAAAGAAACGCACACCTATTTAGACGAGGTGCTGGCTAGCGGAGTAGAAAACTTGAAAATAAAAGAGAGCCGCACACTCTAGGAGCTCAGATGCAAAAATGTAATTTCCATTGTTTCGACAGCCAAGCTGTCTTCATCAGGGTATAATCACAAACACTGCGGGATGACTCGTTTATGTAGTGTCAAAAGACACAGATGTCTGTAATCATGGCCAAGAACACTGACATTCCTGTCTTGCAAGAAATCACGCACAGAATGAGCAGTATGGCTGGTGCCATTGTCATGCTGGAGGGTTATGTCAGGATGAGCCTGCAGGAAGGGTACCACATGAGGGAGGAGGATGTTTTCCCTGAAATGCACAGGGTTGAGATTGCCTACAATGAAAACAAGCTCAGTCCGATGATGCTGTGACACCGCCCCAGACCATGACTGACCCTCCACCTTCAAATCGATCCCGCTCCAGAGTACAGGCCTCGGTGTAATGCTCATTCTTTCAACGATAAACACGAATCCGACCGTGGCTCGTCAGTGAAGAGCACTTTTTGCCAGTCCTGTCTGGTCCAGCGATGGTGGTTTTGTGCCCTTAGGCGACGTTGTTGCGGGTGATGTCTGGTGAGGACCTACCTTACAACAGGCCTACAAGCCCTCATTCCAGCCTCTCTCAGCCTTTTGCGGACAGTCTGAGCACTGATGGAGGGATTGTGCGTTCCTGGTGTAACTCAGGCAGTTGTTGTTGCCATCCTGTACCTGTCCCGCAGGTGTGATGTTCGGATGTACCGATCCTGTGCAGGTGTTGTTACACGTGGTCTGCCACTGCGAGGATGATCAGCTGTCTGTCCTGTCTCCCTGTAGCGCTGTCTTAGGCGTCTCACAGTACAGATATTGCAATTTATTGCCCTGGCCACTTCTGCAGTCCTCATGCCTCCTTGCAGCATGCCTAAGGCACATTCACGCAGATGGGCAGGGACCCTGGGCATCTTTTTTTTGGTGTTTTTCAGAGTCAGTAGAAAGGCCTCTTTAGTGTCCTAACTGTGACCTTAATTGCCTACCGTCTGTAAGCTGTCAGTGTCTTAACGATCGTTCCACAGGTGCATGTTCATTAATTGTTTATGGTTCATTGAACAAGCATGGGAAACAGTGTTTAAACCATTTACAACGAAGTTATTTGGATTTTTACGAATTATCGTTGGAATGACAGGGTCCTGAAAAAGGTCTGTTTCTTTTTTTGCTGAATTTATATATCAATTTTCTGAAATGTTGGTAAATTAGCTTTTATTGTTTAAAAAATGTATTATTGAGATCGGTGTGGTTTTTCACTATCTACATGGCATGGGGTTGTTCAATGACAGACATGTATTTGTTTAAAATCACTTGATGGTTTCATTTCAGAGAGACAAATAATCATGTTTTTTTTGCAATATGCAATATATGTGCCTCACTCTCAGAGAAATAAGTAGTACTGCTAGGTTTTACACAGCCAAATGTAACCAGTAGCTACATTTATAATAAAGAAATGCAAAATGTTACATTTGTGACGTCAATATTTTTTTGTCAGTCATTTAGTGGATGCTCTTATCCAGAGTGACTTACAGTAAGTGCATTCATTTTAAGACAACTAGGTGAGACTACATATCACTGTCAAATATACAGGATACGAACATTCCATTCCAGCTAAACAATGGATAAAAAAAATCTATTAATTAAAAATCTGAAAACAGTACACACACAAAAGTACCCCTAAGCAATTATTTTTGATGAAAAAACACAAATGCTAAACATTTGTGGATATTGCGCTTTGGAAATAAACTTTTCATTTGTATTAGTTTTCTGGCTTTCAATTCAGTTTAAATATGGTTTGGAATGCCCCTTTTAGTTATTATTCACTATTTATGCTTCTGATCCATTGCAAGTTCTTAGAAGATCCCAGCCAAGAGAGTTCAGCACAAGCTGGTAAGACCTGTGGTCTATTGGCTTCACTGTGTACACAGTGGTGCTTAAGGACAATGTAGAAATGTATTCATTAAAATGCCTCACATTTTCCTGACATTAAAAAGTAGGTGATGTAAGCAACATTCAAATGGCTTCTTGTCTAACATCAAACTTTCAACTTTAAAACTATAATATGTACAGTAGCACCAAACTGCACTTATGAAAATAGATATTTTGACTAACGTGTTTATAATGATTTCACAGTAGAGGATTTGAAAAATAAATAAATTAACAGTAGAGAGAGTAAAATACCCTAGATCTTTCATATTGTGAAGAAGGATTGGAGGGAAGGTGAGGGACGAGTGTGTGTGTGTGTGGAGGTGTTGGTAACTGCGGGTGCTCGTGGGCGGAGGGTAGATGTTGGTGTGAGGTCTCGAATGCATCTGTGGGTGGCTGCTGTGGTTGTGATGCTGGGTTTGGTGCAGAAGAAAGATGAGAAAAACCTGTGGGTGAAGGGAAAGAATCCTATTCCTCTCTACACTCACTGGCTCTTGCACTGTTCAAGTTGAGGGGCCACCTCCGGGGGGTTAACTCAGAACTAAAATAACCCCTAATTTGGTCTGTCCATGAGAGATTACTAAGGGGTTTACTACAAAGCAGGTTCAAGGAGCTAACTTGCCTACATGTTCTGAAATAACTTTTTTTTTCAGCTTAAAAAATACATGATTTAAATGGGCATTGTCTAATTTACTAAACAACCAAAAGCAATTGTTTCTGGCTGTTTTCAAAATAAGCTGGCTATAACTAATTGATCATGCTTTGTAGTATACCCCTATGCACTACACTTGATACCTGAGTGAGGGGAGATGGTTATGAGAAGGGTGAAAGCTTAGTCAACACTTGCCTAGCTGCACACCATTCTCTGCAATCCTCCGTAAAGCCTGGTTGGCACACACCTCACTCTCCAGAGTTCTAAAGGAACCAAGCAGCCTGGCCCGCCTCCCCCTATGAAACCACACGCTGGTGGCCTTATCTCTGCACTCATCTCACAAACATCATCTGCTGTGGTTTTTTTTACCTCATGCCTCCTCTCTGCTCTGCAGCACTTCACACAGCCCTGGGAGTCTGTTCTCTAGTCTGTTTTGCACACTCTCATTGTGGTCTAGATCCTCATCCTTTGACTGTGTGTAATGACTATTTAGCAAAGTGCTTAAGGATGATGCATGGTCCCTGTGTTCTGGTGAAAAGGGTAAAACTGTATTGATGAAGTGAAAAACAACAGCAAAAACCTCAAACACAACAACAAAATGACATCATTAATCAAAAACCATAAAAACACATCTCCATCAGCTATGTAAACAGATTGGTAGAGTAATTGCTGCTTATGCCACCTCTGACCTCATCCTTCATCCCTCATCCATCCTCAACCCAGGCCCTGCATGTCCCCAGGCACCCTCATTTGTTGACTTCTGTGATCGAAAAAGCATTGGTTTCATGCATGTCAACATCAGAAGCCTCCTCCCTAAGTTTGTTTTACTCACTGCTCTAGCACACTCTGCTAACCCTGATGTCCTTGCTGTGTCTGAATCCTGGCTCAGGAAGGCCACCAAAAATTCAGAGATTTCCATACCCAACTATAACATCTTCCGTCAAGATAGAACTGCCAAAGGGGGAGGAGTTGCAGTCTACTGCAGAGAGAGCCTGCAAAGTAATGTCATACTTTCCAGGTCCATACCCAAACAGTTCGAACTACTAATTTTGAAAATTACTCTCTCCAGAAATAAGTCTCTCACTGTTGCCGCCTGCTACCGACCCCCCTCAGCTCCCAGCTGTGCCCTGGACACCATTTGTGAATTGATCGCCCCCCATCCAGCCTCAGAGTTTGTTCTGTTAGGTGACCTAAACTGGGATATGCTTAACACCCCGCCAGTCCTACAATCTAAGCTAGATGCCCTCAATCTCACACAAATCATCAAGGAACCCACCAGGTACAACCCTAACTCTGTAAACAAGGGCACCCTCATAGACGTCATCCTGACCAACTGGCCCTCCAAATACACCTCCGCTGTCTTCAACCAGGATCTCAGCGATCACTGCCTCATTGCCTGTATCCGCTACGGAGCCGCAGTCAAACGACCACCCCTCATCACTGTCAAACGCTCCCTAAAACACTTCTGTGAGCAGGCCTTTCTAATCGACCTGGCCCGGGTATCCTGGAAGGACATTGACCTCATCCCGTCAGTTGAGGATGCCTGGTCATTCTTTAAAAGTAACTTCCTCACCATTTTAGATAAGCATGCTCCGTTCAAAAAATGCAGAACTAAGAACAGATACAGCCCTTGGTTCACCCCAGACCTGACTGCCCTCGACCAGCACAAAAACATCCTGTGGCGGACTGCAATAGCATCAAATAGTCCCCGTGATATGCAACTGTTCAGGGAAGTCCGGAACCAATACACGCAGTCAGTCAGGAAAGCTAAGGCCAGCTTCTTCAGGCAGAAGTTTGCATCCTGTAGCTCCAACTCCAAAAAGTTCTGGGACACTGTGAAGTCCATGGAGAACAAGAGCACCTCCTCCCAGCTGCCCACTGCACTGAGGCTAGGTAACACGGTCACCACCGATAAATCCATGATTATCGAAAACTTCAATAAGCATTTCTCAACGGCTGGCCATGCCTTCCGCCTGGCTACTCCAACCTCGGCCAACAGCTCCGCCCCCCCCGGCAGCTCCTCGCCCAAGCCTCTCCAGGTTCTCCTTTACCCAAATCCAGATAGCAGATGTTCTGAAAGAGCTGCAAAACCTGGACCCGTACAAATCAGCTGGGCTTGACAATCTGGACCCCCTATTTCTGAAACTATCCGCCACCATTGTCGCAACCCCTATTACCAGCCTGTTCAACCTCTCTTTCATATCGTCTGAGATCCCCAAGGACTGGAAAGCTGCCGCAGTCATCCCCCTCTTCAAAGGGGGAGACACCCTGGACCCAAACTGTTACAGACCTATATCCATCCTGCCCTGCCTATCTAAGGTCTTCGAAAGCCAAGTCAACAAACAGGTCACTGACCATCTCGAATCCCACCGTACCTTCTCCGCTGTGCAATCTGGTTTCCGAGCCGGTCACGGGTGCACCTCAGCCACGCTCAAGGTACTAAATGATATCATAACTGCCATCGATAAAAGACAGTACTGTGCAGCCGTCTTCATCGACCTTGCCAAGGCTTTTGACTCTGTCAATCACCATATTCTTATCGGCAGACTCAGTAGCCTCGGTTTTTCGGATGACTGCCTTGCCTGGTTCACCAATTACTTTGCAGACAGAGTTCAGTGTGTCAAATCGGAGGGCATGCTGTCCGGTCCTCTGGCAGTCTCTATGGGGGTGCCACAGGGTTCAATTCTCGGGCCGACTCTTTTCTCTATATATCAATGATGTTGCTCTGGCGATTCCCTGATCCACCTCTACGCAGACGACACCATTCTATATACTTTCGGCCCGTCATTGGACACTGTGCTATCTAACCTCCAAACAAGCTTCAATGCCATACAACACTCCTTCCGTGGCCTCCAACTGCTCTTAAACGCTAGTAAAACCAAATGCATGCTTTTCAACCGATCGCTGCCTGCACCCGCATGCCCGACTAGCATCACCACCCTGGATGGTTCCGACCTTGAATATGTGGACATCTATAAGTACCTAGGTGTCTGGCTAGACTGCAAACTCTCCTTCCAGACTCATATCAAACATCTCCAATCGAAAATCAAATCAAGAGTCGGCTTTCTATTCCGCAACAAAGCCTCCTTCACTCACGCCGCCAAGCTTACCCTAGTAAAACTGACTATCCTACCGATCCTCGACTTCGGCGATGTCATCTACAAAATGGCTTCCAACACTCTACCCTGCAAACTGGATGCAGTCTATCACAGTGCCATCCGTTTTGTCACTAAAGCACCTTATACCACCCACCACTGCGACTTGTATGCTCTGGTCGGCTGGCCCTCGCTACATATTCGTCGCCAGACCCACTGGCTCCAGGTCATCTACAAGTCCATGCTAGGTAAAGCTCCGCCTTATCTCAGTTCACTGGTCACGATGGCAACACCCATCCGTAGCACGCGCTCCAGCAGGTGTATCTCACTGATCATCCCTAAAGCCAACACCTCATTTGGCCGCCTTTCGTTCCAGTACTCTGCTGCCTGTGACTGGAACGAATTGCAAAAATCGCTGAAGTTGGAGACTTTTATCTCCCTCACCAACTTCAAACAGCAGCTATCTGAGCAGCTAACCGATCGCTGCAGCTGTACATAGTCTATTGGTAAATAGCCCACCCATTTTCACCTACCTCCTCCCCATACTGTTTTTATTTATTTACTTTTCTGCTCTTTTGCACACCAATATCTCTACCTGTACATGACCATCTGATCATTTATCACTCCAGTGTTAATCTGCAAAATTGTAATTATTCGCCTACCTCCTCATGCCTTTTGCACACATTGTATATAGACTCCCCCTTTGTTTTCTACTGTGTTATTGACTTGTTAATTGTTTATTCCATGTGTAACTCTGTGTTGTCTGCTCACACTGCTATGCTTTATCTTGGCCAGGTCGCAGTTGCAAATGAGAACTTGTTCTCAACTAGCCTACCTGGTTAAATAAAGGTGAAATAAAAATAAAAAAATCCTTCAGATATATCCTCTATCCCAACTATGAAGCCACATGGTGATCTCTTACTACTATTGAAGGGCTCATGTCCAGTGAAGCCACACCAAAATAACTTGTTGAAACTATGTCTCTGGCAGCCACATTAATCTCTCCGATGCACAGCAACTCTGTGAGCTTCCTGCTTCCTTTAGCTTGTTTTTCTAACCAAGGTTGCACTCAACATCATCAGTTTTGCAATATTCTATAACAGGCACAGTGCCTATAGAAATTGCCTATAGAAAGTCTTAAACATTTTTCACATTATGTTACAAAGTGGGATTGAAATACATTTAATTGAAACATTTTGTCATTGTTCTACGCAAAATACTCCATAATGTGAAAATAAATTCTACAAAGTTCTAGAAGTTAATAAAATAACTAAAATATAGTTATTGCATAAGTGTTCACCCCCTTTGTTTAGGCAAGCCTAAATTAGTTCAGAAGCAACATTTGGCTTAACAAATCACATAATAAGTTCTATGGACTCAATCTGTGTGAAATAATAGGGATTGACATGTTTTTTGAATGACTACCCCTTCCCCTGTCCCCCATACATACATACAACATCTATCTGTAATGTCCCTCAGTCAAGTATTGAATTTCAAGCACAGATTCAACCACAAAGACCAGGGAGCTTTTCGAAAGCCTCATAAAGAAGGGCAGTGATTGGTAGATGGGTAACAATAACAAATCAGACACTGAATATATCTTTAAGCATGGTCAAGTTAATAATTAAACCACACAGTTCAATGGTTGTGATGGAAGAAAACTGAGGATGGATCAACAACATTGTAGTGACTCCACAATAATGACCTAAATTACAGAGTAAAAAGAAGAATACAAATATACAGAATAAAAATATTCCAAAACATACATGCAACAAGGCACAACAGTAATACTGCAAAATACATGGCAAAGGTATAAACTTTTTGGTCTAAATGCAAAGCCTTACGTTTGGGCCAAATCCAACACATCACTGAGTAACTGCCCCCTTACTTTCAAGCATGATGGTGGCTGCATCATGGTATGGGTATGCTTGACATCGGCAAAGACAGGGGAGTTTTTCAGGATGAAAAGGTACGGGATGGAGCTAAGCACAGGCAAAATTCTAGAGGAAAACATGCTCCAGTCTACTTTACCGTAGACACTGGGAGAGGAATTCGCCTTTCAGCAGGACAATAACCTACAACACAAAGGCAAATCTACGCTGGTGTTGCTTCAAATCAAATCAAATAACATTTATTGGTCACATACACATGGTTAGCAGATGTTAATGCGAGTGTAGCAAAATGCTTGTGCTTCTAGTTCCGACAATGCAGTAATAACCAACAAGTAATCTAACCTAACAATTCCAAAACTACTACCTTATACACATAAGTGTAAAGGGATAAAGAATATGTACATAAAGATATGAATGAGTGATGGTACAGAACGGCATAGGCAAGATGCAGTAGATGGTATCGAGTACAGTATATACATATGAGATGAGTAATGTAGGGTATGTAAACAAAGTGGCATAGTTTAACGTGGCTAGTGATACATGTATTACATAAAGCTGCAGTAGATGATATAGAGTACAGTATATACATACACGATGAATAATGTAGGGTATGTAAACATTATATTAAGTAGCATTGTTTAAAGTGGCTAGTGATATAATCTACGCTGGTGTTGCTTACCAAGACGACAGTGAAAGTTCCTGAGTAGCCATGACTTGACAATTGCTGTCTACCCACGATCCCTGACACCTAGACAGTGCTTGAAGAATTTAGAAAAGAATAATAGGTAAATATTGCACAATATAGGTGTGTAAAGCTCTTACCCAGAAAGACTCACAGCTGTAATCGCTGCCAAAGGTGCTTCTAACATGTATTGACTCATGGGGTGAATACTTATCTAATCAAGGTATTATTTTCTATTAATCTTTTACATATTTTTTAAATTTTGACATTAGAGTATTTTGTGTAGATCATTGATAGAAAAAAGACCATTTAATCCATTTCGATCCCGCTTTGAAACACAATAAAATGTGAAGAAATCCAAGGGGGTGGTAAACTTTCTATAGGCACTGTAGACCTGATTGCAGAGGTAACTATTGTGCTTTTGCCTACCAAATTGAACTGAATGGCTTTCAAAAATCTGCTGCACAATAATAGTTAGAAAAATCTCAATACATCCCAGGTCATCTCTGCTAAACTACACATGGAAAATAACCCTGCAGCAACAGGAAATGTGAATTATTATGTGGATTATAATTAATGGACATTTTTGTAAGGGTTAATACATTTTTCATAAGGGAAAATCAAGTCGGTAATTTCAAAGGGAAGATTACAAACTTCCGAAGCCTTTTGAATCCTTTATGCTTGTGGGAATTGGTCTATATGGATAGGGCTAAAATGAAATGTTTCTTCAGAAGAAATATGAAATGCATAACCATGGTAGCAATTGAAAGGGAACTGTTTAAAGATGAGGAAATGATTAGACCAAAGGGGAGTGAGTACACATACACAACAGTTCACAACAGTTCTGACACAATACCGAATCCAAACACTACAATGTTGATGTTATGTGCATTGTACATTTACTGTACTTTTAACCACATTTATTGATAACTAAATCTAAAAATACTCTGGATACGGTCAGTAACATGATAAGACTATTCCTGGAAAATGTGGGGTAGGTGAAAATTAAGACAAAAAATTGACAAGGGTTTGAGTGAGAGGACTAACTGGTGTCTCCAAGTGGCCACATATCTCTCCAAAGTGTGCACAGTTTCTTAACAATTTACATGCACTTTTATGACTCAAATAAGTCTTCAACTATAAGGTACTTTTTTGAGCTCCCCTTGCTGGGCCATTGAGGCGCAACCACACATTTGTTTCATTTGGAACACAACCCCCACTCTCACACAATTACTGTTGTTGTTTACCCAATCCAGAAACAGTCCATTATAAATCACAATCTGGGTTCAGGTGGGCATGATTTGAAAGCTTGTACTATTGCCAACATGACTATCTAAGTTATGAAATATGATTTTACAGTGTTAGGCTTTCACAGGGCAGTTCAGAGAAACAGACTGTAATGTTGATGCCCATAGAAAGGAGTGATGAGTGCATTCAGGTGCGTGTGCCGCGACAAATTATCTTGACAAAAAACAAACATAGGCTGATTCTGTTGAGAACAACCCAGGGTATGACATGTCATCTTGTAACTGTACAACAAATATATTGATCATAAACGTTGAAACGGTATATGAAATTAGTTTTATTATTTGCAAATGTGAAGTGCACATTTGGACTCACGGGTGTTTGGCTCGCTTATATGACATCAAAGCGGTATTTATTCTAATCCTCAAGTGTCATCTTTTAAAATACAGTTTCCTCTTAATTTACAGAAATTCCCTCTCTCAGACAACAAAAGATTCCCGAAAGTTGCCCAATTAGCAGGAGGGATGGGGGAAATTTCTTGTTGCTCACGGTGCTCAAGTTCAGAACAGCTGTCAGTCAAAACCCTTGCAACACTTTGAAGCGCAGAGCCAGAGCTCTGATGTCATGTGCAGCATGTTACTGTATAGCCACTACGCTCCAACCTAGGCGCTTATTAGTGCCCAAATCTGCAATTTTCAACCATATACGGATACTAGTGTAAAAGGCTACACCTCAAATAACCTACAAGTTTTACATTTATTGCATTGCAGGAAAGTTATTTTGCAACCGGGTGGACAAATTAAGATCCTACATCTGTAGGTCTCCACTTTCCATGGCACATAATCTTGCATCACCAGCATATCTTTTGACCAGTTGGTCAAGAAATCCCCTTCCTTACATCACTCTGTAATTATGTTCAACATTCAGAATGTAGAGTGAATGTCGTCACCTCACAATGTTTATACCCTGTTCTAATCATTATCAGATGAGATGGTGTTCTCTGAGGTTTCTGGTGCAGGCTGAGCAATGAGATACTGGGTCATCCCCTGAGAGTCAAAGAGGAACCATGTGTGGTTTGTAAAGGCCAATTTGACCACATGCTCTTCTGAGACCCTTTCATTTATGTAAACCTGCTAAAACCCGGAATCTGTGGAACTGTAATTTGTGATAAGAGTGCCAGACAGTAGACAGAGATAATGTTGGTGGTTCTGTCAATAAAGATCAACCTGTCTATGTCAGCCTTACTGTCAAACAAAATGTAAACTTGGTCTGGTGTGTTCTAGCAGTCGAAGCCAATGCCCCTGTAGCACATGTACAATGTACCATTTTCAGCTTGGGTTCATATCAGATCCACGGCTCTTTCAGCATTCTCTCTCCTACCTCTATCTCTATCTATCCACTAAACATAGAAAATACTTAAAAATATATTTAAAAACAAAACCAAATAAAGCCATGCAACACCACCTATCATTTCCTCACTGATCAGCCTGTTCTGAGAACAGAGTTACCAACCACCTGAGATACTGAAGGGTAACCTCGGACACCTGAGATACTGAAGGGTAACCTCGGACACCTGAGATACTGAAGGGTAACCTCGGACACCTGAGATACTGAAAGGGTAACCTCGGACACCTGAGATACTGAAGGGTAACCTCGGACACCTGAGATACTGAAGGGTAACCTCGGACACCTAAGATACTGAGATACTGAAGGGTAACCTCGGACACCTGAGATACTGAAAGGGTAACCTCGGACACCTGAGATACTGAAGATACTGGGGTAACCTCGGACACCTGAGATACTGAAACCTCGGGAGATAACACTCGGACACCTGAGATACTAACCTGAGATACTAAAGGTAACCTCGGACACCTGAGACACTAAAGGGTAACCTCGGACACCTGAGATACTGAAGGGTAACCTCGGACACCTGAGATACTGAAGGGTAACCTCGGACACCTGAGATACTGAAGGGTAACCTCGGACACCTGAGATAGAGAGACAGCCATTCAGGTGCAGCTGCTCAGGTACAGTAGAGACACAACCAACAGTATGTTACCATGGGAAACAACCAACAGACTGCTACCATGGGAAACAACCAAGAGCCACATTCACAAAGCCTGCCACACACCGGCTGTGTGTGTGTGTGTGTGTGTGTGTGTGAGAGAGAGAGGGAGAGAGACAAAAACAGGGAAGGGGGGGAAGACAAACTTTCTACCAATACCCACAGATGCCAGGTGGTTGCAAGGCTGTGGTTGGTATGGAGAGATGAGGGTAATACATGGAAGGAGGTAGAGACAGGGTACTGTTGTGGTTCATCTTCCCCATCTGTAGTTGTGCTATTAGCTAAGAGTGTAGTGAGATCTCACACAACACCAATGCAGATGCACCATGCTGCCGTGCCTATACAGTGCTGTTAAAGTATACTGACAGGTCTTTAGGACAGAGTGAGCTGTCCTTCTGAGTAGTTTAAAACTTCCCCAGGGGAACTCCACACAGCTTATAATGCAATTCTGAAGTTGGTTTTTGGTATTCTATCAAAACCCCCAAAGTATTTTCAGTACATAATTCACAACACAACATGTATTCAACATTTTCTATTTTTTATTTGGCCTTTTGTAATACAATTTTTTTCAAAGAAAGATTGTGAGGTTACATTTTGTTCAAACTGAGTCAATACATTGTATATTATTTTCACCCACTGACTAAATAAGTTTCCTAATTAGAGATATAAGAGAAAAACTATACCTCACCCCCCGACCATCAAACCACTGGCATATGAATGTACTTATCATTTACTCATCCACAAAACCAGATCATTGGGAGTTTTCAATGATTCATCTAACATCTATTAATTTAAGTACATAAATTCACCATGTCACCAAATTGATATTGTGCAACATGTACTATTCTGCATACATGCAACACACTTCAATAAAACACATCAACAATTAAGGACAACATATCAATGTATCAATGCTTGCATCCATACTCTAAATCACACACCAGTTCATTTACTCCTGTTCAATTTCAGCAATGAAACTTATGACATAGAAAACACAAACAATGTATACATTTATCAAACTTTTATGGCACACAGGGCCCATAGACTAAAGGCCTCTCTGGGGGTGTGGCCCATGTGAAATATATTATTCTGTGTATAACATGATATAATGGGTATATGATCGTGAGTTTTGACATATAGTGTGGAATTCAGTGAAAAGTGGTGAACTTCCAGTCGTATAAAAAAGCATGTGTTGGCTCACACTCAGAAAAATGTTGTGTAGGAGGTGCTGACTAATGGTGAGTAAACTGTAGGCTATAAAAATAAAGTCACACACTATATACAAGCTCCCAGTAATGTATTGGGTATATACCACCAATGTTACGGCATCACTCTTCCAGTCTTAACATAAGCAATACCAAATTCTTTATAACTGACAGAGAGCAGCAGAGAGGGTGTTATTGGAACTCTACTATAATGTCCCACAAGAGAGTCAAACTCTCTGCTATAATGTCCCACAAGAGAGTCAAACTCTCTGCTATAATGTCCCACAATCCACAGAGGCCTAAGTTATAAAAACACACTGTGCGAAACATACAGAGGAAAAGGAATGACACTCAAAATGGGCGAGTAGTAGCGTTAGAACAACTCTGTCCCCCTTTATCATAAAAAACTCCATTGTATTCAAAAAGAAACAGGACCAATTAACATATTCCAAACAAAACACGAGGTGAATCAGGGATGCTCCTGTACACATTACTGGCATTGTTAGTAGCTAGAGACCTTCCACACACCGGCTTTGCTCTAGTAAAAGCTGCTCTGATATCTCAGAATGGAGGCTAGGGGAACTGCTCACTAATGGTTCTGGGATCTGAAAAGGCGCTTACAACTCCACAGAGGAGCAACACCAGTATTAGTGTTTTCTAACCAATAGGATTGGCAGAACGAAGCAGAAACCCAGTGGAGTTGCAGACATGATCTTTTATTATTTACTCCAGTTTCATGGAGCTGAGGGCACTTCGTCTCAAGTGAAGACCGAGGGTGTCGGAGTATCATAATGAAGTTACCTCGACCTTCCACATACTCTCTGCATCACAACTGTAACGGCAGTCCAAGGAAACGGCAACAAAGAAGACATCCTTTGAGAAATCAGACAAATGTCGCTCTCGATTACTCGGGATCAAAATGTACTGTCAAGTTTCATTAGTCCTCTCATCAGTAGTCTTTGATAGCTGTGTGGCTCTTCCTCTACCTGTCTGGTGGTACTTCTCATTTTCTCTGGTCTCACTTACAAATAAACAGTCTCTCACTTCCATTGAATCGCTCTGTCTTGCAGCAGACTGTCCTGGCATGGCCACAGATCTGTTGGTGCCGTCTTACCAACACCTGCCAGTTATCGTCATGCCATGCAGGAGTTGGCAAGACAGCACAAACAGATCTGGAACCAGGCTAAGACTGTCCTGCTGGAATTGCTATTATCTTACTCCGCACAGGACACTCAATGTCTTGTGTATTACACCTCTCTAGTTCCATTTTAAAATGCACTTTCTCCTGCCCTCTCTACTCAAGTTCACCGACACATGCATCTATCGGACTTACTTAATCCTCACTTACATAAAGCTTGGCTTTGTTTCTCCTTATTCTGAGACAATACCGAACGTTTCAATGAGATAGCAGAGTCAGATAAATTGAATTCAGAGTAAAAACAACAACACATCTCTCTGTTAAGAGCTTCAGACTTCCTGGATCATGCAGGAAACTGCGTGCTCTTATCTAAAGACAGAAGAAACTATTTTTAAGATACCAAATAAAACTTGAGCCTCAGAATACTGAGGATTCCTCAAGGCGTAGGAAAGATAGAGAGAAGCAGAGCTACAGGGCTGTGTGCAGCAGAGCCACTGCAATGCAGTGCTGCTCCTGTCTGCTCCTAAAGAGGAGTACGGCTGAGACATAGAGAATTAACTCATCATGAGGCAGACAGACAGTTACACAGTAGAACAAGACACCTTGAATGCTAGGCAGAGTGGCTAACTGGAAATTAATGCTTTGTCAATGGAAGTGTGAGTGCACACATTTAGACAGATTCATTTCATCTGTGAGAGGAATTAATTACAGTGGTCTTACCATAAAGACTTCTTACAATGAATAAAATAAATGACTGCATGGGACAGAACTGATGGTTAATCATTGAAGCACAGCATCTCAATAGTCAGCTGTAGAAGACACCAAGGGAGGCTGCAGTTGTGGACAGGTGACTTAATACCACATTCTGCTGGATTTACACAGACAGAGACAGAGACTTGACAGACTCCATTGTTGGTCAGTTGGAAGGTTCTTTGTCTTCCAGTGAGTCCTGGAGTCTTGTCGCCCTCTGCTGTTGAGATCAACAGCTGGAAGTAAGTTACCCAGGTTTAGAGGGAGCTCTTTTGGGCTCTGCTCTTCTTTGCTAAGAACCAGGCCTGTGGTAGGCCTTGCTGAAGCCTCAGACTCTAGTGAGGAAGTCTAGGCTTAGGTTGGCAGGGATGTGCAGGGTCTCCAGGCTGAGGGCGGAAGGGGTGTAGGGGAACAGGACAGGGAAGGTGTGCTTGGTGTCCACCAGGAGCATTGGGACATCGTTCCTATCCTGCAGACGATTCTGAGGACAACAAGATAGACAACATTTGGTTCAAAAATATATATAAAAGAAAAAATATAAAAATTGACCGAAAATAATTGATTAAATAGATGAAGTATTGTTACCTGGATGTTTCGGATAAAGGACACAGTGACTCTTTCCTCAAACTCGTTGAGTGGGGTGTAGAGGTTGAGAATTTTTACGATCTGTACGACAAAAAAGACACTGGTTAATACTCTTCATGTGAACTTTGAGACATAGAGTTGTTAGTAGAGCTCTGTGTGCTGGATGCAGTAAGATTGGTGATGTGATGATGAGAGTGGAGCTCTGTGTGCTGGATGCAGTAGGATTGGTGATGTGATGATGAGAGTGGAGCTCTGTGTGCTGGATGCAGTAGGATTGGTGATGTGATGATGAGAGTGGAGCTCTGTGTGCCGGATGCAGTAGGATTAGTGATGTGATGATGAGAGTGGAGCTCTGTGTGCTGGATGCAGTAGGATTGGTGATGTGATGATGAGAGTGGAGCTCTGTGTGCTGGATGCAGAAGGATTGGTGATGTGATGATGAGAGTGGAGCTCTGTATGCTGGATGCAGTAAGATTGGTGATGTGATGATGAGAGTGGAGCTCTGTGTGCTGGATGCAGTAGGATTGGTGATGTGATGATGAGAGTGGAGCTCTGTGTGCTGGATGCAGAAGGATTGGTGATGTGATGATGAGAGTGGAGCTCTGTGTGCTGGATGCAGTAGGATTGGTGATGTGATGATGAGAGTGGAGCTCTGTGTGCTGGATGCAGAAGGATTGGTGATGTGATGATGAGAGTGGAGCTCTGTATGCTGGATGCAGTAAGATTGGTGATGTGATGATGAGAGTGGAGCTCTGTGTGCTGGATGCAGTAAGATTGGTGATGTGCAACAGATTTGTAACAGGTTTGTGTAATAGGTGTTTAAGTGTACCTGCTGCATGGTGAGAGAGGTGCACAGGGAGCAGATCGCCTCGGCATCCTGGGACGTCTTCTTCTTGACCTGCAGCAGCTGGGCGGCCTGGATAACGGGCTCTATGTTAACCACCGCCCCGCTCTGGTGAAGGTTCTTCCCCCTCAGCCACTCCTCCATCTGACTGATGTTGTACCTGACCAATCACAGTGAAACACACTTAGTACAGAGTCACCTGTTAAGTGAATAGCCTTCATCAAACCCATTATGCTACTGTAATGAGCTACAGTTCTTCTCCCTCTCTGTAACAGTACTGTGTGCTCCTGTCCTCTCAGCAATACAGTATGTACCGTTAAAGGGAAACTCCACCCAAAAATTACATGTATATATTTTGTTTCATTAGTCCACTGTTCATATCAAATCTAATTGTATTCGTCACATGCGCTGAATACAACAGGTTCCCCAACATCCCTTCCGCCCTCAGCCTGGAGACCCTGCACATCCCTGCCAACCTAAGCCTAGACTTCCTCACTCGAGTCTGAGGCTTCAAGCAAGGCCTTACAGTGAAATGCTTACTTACAAGCCCTTAACCAACAAAGCAGTTTTAAGAAAATACCTAAAAAAAAGTAAGAGATAAAAATAACAAATAATGAAAGACATACAGTCCCATTTTGCATCATCATGTTGATGTGGCCGGTGACACTTTACTTCATGAAAGTCCAATATCTTGAAAACTTGATTGCTGACATGCAAAACATGTTGGGACTATATCAACAGTGGAATAATGAAACAAATACAAAAACATAGTTTTTGGGTAGAGTTTCCCTTTAAGAACCTGGAGTTTTTCCTGGTCAGCTCTTATAAAAAAAAACAAGCCCTAGTAATATAGAACATCCCCAGCAAGGTTCTGTATATATGTAAACTTACCTGAGCTGCATGCCAGTGCTCCAGGAACAGACGTCTTTCCTGAGCAGCAGGTTGTTGAGGGTGACAGCGTTGATGCTGTAGAACAGCTGCCGGATCACCTGGCCTGCTATCTCTGGGTCCAGGCCGTGCTCGCCCATCACACTGTGGAACTGGCCCAGTTGTCTGATCAGGGCCTCTAGGGTGTAGCTCCCCGGGCCCTCCCCGTCCATACTGGAGGAGCGGTTCCTGTAACCCATGGGCTTTACTCCCGCCAGGCTGGGGATGCTCTCACTCTCCAACATGGCCGACACTGTCCGGGGGAAGGAAGGAGATAGTCGTTCATGCAACTGATTCATTAATTAATTAATACTTTTCTATAGGTTTGATTGTTTATTCATCTAATTTTAGGAAACCTAAGTACTGAACTATAAGTACTGAACTGTGTAAACGTAGATCAGTAATAGAAGGGAATAAACATACAGTATAAAAGCCAAATATCATGTAAGTAAATATATCAATGTGAAAACAGCGGTACAATCAACCCAGAATGAAGAAAAAGTTAGTCCCTTTCCAATTCCATTGTCCCTAATCTTTGGACCATACAGCTCTTGGCCCCTAGCTCCCCCAGCTCCTCACCGATCATGGGCTGCATCATGTGCTCTGCCACCTTGATGAGCTGCTGGTAGATCTGAATGGAGAGATCACTCAGCACCTGGCGGTACTCTGCCAGGTCAAAGTTCTTCAGGCAGTGCTCATTCTGTTTGGCTGTGTTCTGAGTCATAAACGCCTGGGAAGACACAACAAGACAGGGATGACAGTTGTAGAGAGTTACAATTTGTAGAGTTTACAACAAGTGTATTTATGTTGTATTTACAAAAGTCTGTACATCTTTAAAATGCATTGTGTATGGAGAGAGATCAAGGAGTAATCCGATTGCATAAAATGTCTGACAATCTACCTCTTATTTCAATGAGCTCAAGTACTGAACATCTAGCATCTCTTCACAGTTTTTAATGAGCAGAATGATCTCTGAGACATCAAAGTAAGTCTCACCTCATCTCCACTGTACTGCTTGAGACAGTGCAGCAGACGACTCGTGTTGGCCAGCCAGAAGGAGGTCATCTCAAAGTCATTATTGTTTTTCTGCATTGGAATTGCAAAATGAAAGTGTGTTAAATACCAGAATCGCTGTACTTTATTTCTGACCAATCTTTTCTTGCAACTGATTTCCAAAGATCCATCGCAAACAGACATTAAAATATGTATGAAATCTCAATCCATATGTGTGAGTAGAACTCTATATCTGTACCTTGAGGACCTTCTTAATGGCGTTGATGGTGGAGGTGAGCAGAGAGTGGACCTTCTGATCATCGTTGATGTAGTCCGCATGGCGGATGCACATGAAGAGGATGTAGGCAGGTAGGCAGGGCACTGTTGCTGATACAGCATTGGGCTTCATGTCTGGAACACCAAACAGAACATAATAACACTGAAACAAGTTCATCCACAATTTCAGTGATCATTGTAGTAATCGTGTGGATTTGAGAATATAATGTTACGTTCTGGACTGGACAGGTGTTGTACTTGTGACGCTGTCATATCGTAGCTGATTTGAGCTGCAATGTCGTACCAGTGATGAGTGTTTTGACCAGCAGAGCCTCGTCCTCCTTGTAGTACTCCAGCATGCCCTCAAAGTCCTTCTCTCTGCGCTGGACAGTCACCTGACGGGTCAACTGTGGCTTGGCCTTGGTGGGCTGGGATGATGCTGCAGTCAAAGACAATGGAAAGGGCAGAAGACAAAGTGGTCACTTATATTGCCATAATCATCATAGTAATACATATTAACCATCATACTGTAGGTCCATCACTAGGCCTTCATTACAGCTCAGTGAGACCAATACAGACAGTATTCACTGGGCCTTCATCACAGCTCAGTGAGACCAATACAGACAGTATTCACTGGGCCTTCATTACTCATTACAGCTCAGTGAGACCAATACAGACAGTATTCACTGGGCCTTCATTACAGCTCAGTGAGACCAATACAGACAGTATTCATTAGGCCTTTATTACAGCTCAGTGAGACCAATACAGACAGTAATCACTAGGCCAGTATTACAGCTCAGTGAGACCAATACAGACAGTATTCACTAGGCCTTCATTACAGCTCAGTGAGACCAATACAGACAGTATTCACTGGGCCTGTATTACAGCTCAGTGAGACCAATACAGACAGTATTCACTGGGCCTTCATTACAGCTCAGTGAGACCAATACAGACAGTATTCACTGGGCCTTCATTACAGCTCAGTGAGACCAATACAGACAGTATTCATTAGGCCTTTATTACAGCTCAGTGAGACCAATACAGACAGTAATCACTAGGCCAGTATTACAGCTCAGTGAGACCAATACAGACAGTATTCACTAGGCCTTCATTACAGCTCAGTGAGACCAATACAGACAGTATTCACTAGGCCTTCATTACAGCTCAGTGAGACCAATACAGACTGTATTCACTAGGCCTTCATTACAGCTCAGTGAGACCAATACAGACAGTATTCACTGGGCCTGTATTACAGCTCAGTGAGACCAATAGAGACAGTATTCACTAGGCCTGTATTACAGTTTAGTGAGACCAATACAGACAGTAATCACTAGGCCTGTATTACAGCTTAGTGAGACCAATACAGACAGTATTCATTAGGCCTTTATTACAGCTTAGTGATACCGATACAGACAGTATTCACTAGGCCTGTATTACAGCTTAGTGAGACCAATACAGACAGTATTCATTAGGCCTTTATTACAGCTTAGTGATACCAATACAGACAGTAATCACTAGGCCTGTATTACAGCTTAGTGAGACCAATACAGACAGCATTCATTAGGACTTCAAGCTCTCTCACCTTCCATATCTGGAACTTTCTTCATGTAGATCCTCAGCTGCTTCTTCAGCTTCCTCTCGTTCTTCTCCAGTTTCTCCACAAGCTCTTTTAAGTCCTGTAGTAGCAGAAACATTCAAGAAGGTCGACACAACACTATAACTTTCAGAGCTCTGGGCTGTTCCATTCCAATAGGTGTCCTTGGGCCCGTATTCACAAAGAGTCTCAAAGGAGGAGTGCTGATATAGGATTAGTTTAGCCTTCTGGCTCATAATGAATAATATGATTATATGGATGAGTGTGTAGGGGGTAGGAGGTTGCAGTGTTCTCACCAGGTTGTCGTTGGTGAGGCGGGTGATCTCCTGCTGGACGCTGTACTCCACCTGGGCCTCAGGGGACAGAGACATAGTGTGGTTCAGCATCTCCTGTTTCTTCTCTATGTCGTCCTTCAGCAGCTCAATCTGGGTGTTGAACGCTGCTAGCTCATCCTCGTGCTTCCTGGCCTGAGACTGAAGCTGGGCCTCCAGCAGCCTGGGAGAGAGGGGTTGAGGGGGAGACAGGGAGAAGAAGAAGGAGAGAGGGGTTGAGGGGGAGACAGGGAGAAGAAGAAGGAGAGAGGGGTTGAGGGGGAGACAGGGAGAAGAAGAAGGAGAGAGGGGTTGAGGGGGAGACAGGGAGAAGAAGAAGGAGAGAGGGGTTGAGGGGAGACAGGGAGAAGAAGAAGGAGAGAGGGGTGAGGGGGAGACAGGGAGAAGAAGAAAAAGGAGAGAGGGGTTGAGGGGGAGACAGGGAGAAGAAGAAAAAGGAGAGAGGGGTTGAGGGGGAGACAGGGAGAAGAAGAAAAAGGAGAGAGGGGTTGAGGGGGAGACAGGGAGAAGAAGAAGGAGAGAGGGGTTGAGGGGGAGACAGGGAGAAGAAGAAGGAGAGAGGGGGTGAGGGGGAGACAGGGAGAAGAAGAAGGAGAGAGGGGTTGAGGGGGAGACAGGGAGAAGAAGAAGGAGAGAGGGGTTGAGGGGGAGACAGGGAGAAGAAGAAGGAGAGAGGGGTTGAGGGGGAGACAGGGAGAAGAAGAAGGAGAGAGGGGTTGAGGGGGAGACAGGGAGAAGAAGGAGAGAGGGGGGGGTTGAGGGGGAGACAGGGAGAAGAAGAAGGAGAGAGGGGTTGAGGGGGAGACAGGGAGAAGAAGAAGGAGAGAGGGGTGAGGGGGACAGGGAGACAGGGAGAAGAAGAAGGAGAGAGGGGGGTTGAGGGGGAGACAGGGATAAGAAGAAGGAGAGAGGGGGTGAGGGGGAGACAGGGAGAAGAAGAAGGAGAGAGGGGTTGAGGGGGAGACAGGGAGAAGAAGAAGGAGAGAGGGGTGAGGGGGAGACAGGGATAAGAAGAAGGAGAGAGGGGTTGAGGGGGAGACAGGGATAAGAAGAAGGAGAGAGGGGGTGAGGGGGAGACAGGGAGAAGAAGAGAGAGGGGTTGAGGGGGAGACAGGGAGAAGAAGAAGGAGAGAGGGGGTGAGGGGGAGACAGGGAGAAGAAGAAGGAGAGAGGGGTTGAGGGGGAGACAGGGATAAGAAGAAGGAGAGAGGGGGTTGAGGGGGAGACAGGGAGAAGAAGAAGGAGAGAGGGGTTGAGGGGGAGACAGGGAGAAGAAGAAGGAGAGAGGGGTTGAGGGGGAGACAGGGAGAAGAAGAAGGAGAGAGGGGTTGAGGGGGAGACAGGGATAAGAAGAAAAAGGAGAGAGGGGTTGAGGGGGAGACAGGGAGAAGAAGAAGGAGAGAGGGGGGTGAGGGGGAGACAGGGAGAAGAAGAAGGAGAGAGGGGTTGAGGGGGAGACAGGGAGAAGAAGGAGGAGAGAGGGGGTGAGGGGGAGACAGGGAGAAGAAGAAGGAGAGAAGGGGTGGTTACAATAAGCCTAAAGCTGACCAAACCTTCAAACTTCTACCTTGTAGAATTCCTGTACCATAGTGTGGAGACTTCATATGTCATTAACATCATAACCGCCACAGTTTGAGATTATTTTTGTCCCATTAAATGTTCTATTTTACCACAGACATAGGAAGAGGGTAGGATATTAAGCAGGAATGAAGGCAGTAAGTAGAGAAGGCAGTAAGCAGGAAGACAGTAAGTGGAGCAGGAAAGCAGAAGACGACAACCTGGCCACTTGCTTTAGACCCTGGTATGCCAGGCCCAGCTCGCCATCTTCATTCAAATAACCCCAGTCTGAAGCTTTGCTGCCGCCGGGAAGGCAGGAGAGAGAGACAGACAGAGACAAAGAAAGGAAGAAAGAGGAAGTGAAAAAAAAAATGGACAGATGAAAACAGAACAGAGCAAGAGGAGTTAGCACCACAGAGAGTTAGAGCAGAAACCTCAAGTGGAACCAGAGATTTTGCAGTTAAAATCTTATAACTGACTTAGCAAAAAGCCCTCACACACACACACACACACACACACACACACACACACACAAAGAGGTACAGCCAGACAGAGACAGACAGACACAGACTATCATCTCCTCTAAAGCACAGTGAAGGACCTCTCTCCAAGCAAAAGCTTCTATATGCACCTACACTCACAGGGATGTTCACCCTTTTAAAACCAGACCATTCCTGCAGGGTGAGAGGGTGTCATTATATGGCCACCTGCCTCTCATTACTGCAATCTATCTGCTGGGTCATGTTGCCATAACGATGATGTCTAACACTTCCCTCTAGGTTAAAAGGTTCTGCTCTCCAGATACAACAGAGGTGCTAAATAACCCCGGTGTCTAGGCTAGATTCCTCCAGCCGGGCTAGGACGCAGAATGAAAGATAAATATAAAAAGGACAGGAATAGATGACGAGGGAATGGAAGATTGGTCTGGGTCGAGATGAATCTGTGTGCTTCGAGGGGTTCATCATGAGTAACAAAAATGTCTTCCCTCCCTGGTAATCTGAGAGCCATCTACAATACCACTGTGTCAACCACAATGGGGTGGAATCAAAAGCAGTGTGCAGTTTGCCATCAGTATTTCACCAGAACATCAGAATGATGGGGACAGTTTTGATCAGAAAGATGACCTGATGTTACTCTGAGAGGAAAATGCCAACCGACTATGTGATAATTCAGAACTGTCTCTCGGGTCTAGCCTAGTTAAAATGTTCATTTGGGAAAAGCTGCACTGAAATAGCTTTTTGGTTTATCTGTCTGTCAGGTACTGACGCACCTCAAACATCCCTTTTAGCAGGAGTTTTGAGTTACTCCCCTCGGGAAAATGTTACAGGTCACTAGAGGAATAGAGTCAAACGATTCTTTGTCCTATTTTTCCTATTTTGTTGCCTTACAACCTGGAATTAAAATAGATGTTTTGGGGTTTGTATCATTTGATTTACACAACATGCCTACCACTGACGATGCAAAATATTTTTTCTTGTGAAACAAATATTAAGACAAAAAACTGAAAACTTGAGCGTGCATAACTATTCACCCTCCCATTGTCAATATTTTGTAGAGCCACCTTTTGCAGCAATTACAGCTGCAAGTCTCTTGGGGTTTGTCTCAATAAGCTTAACACATCTAGCCACTGGGATTTTTGCCCATTCTTCAAGGCAGAACTGCTCCAGCTCCTTCAAGTGTGATGGGTTCCGCTGGTGTACAGCAATCTTTAAGTCATACCACACATTCTCAATTGGATTGAGGTCTGGGCTTTGACTATGCCATTCCAAGACATTTAAATGTTTCCCCTTAAACCACTCGAGTGTTGCTTTAGCAGTATGCTTAGGGTCATTGTCCTGCTGGAAGGTGAACCTCCGTCCCAGTCTCAAATCTCTGGAAGACTGAAACAGGTTTCCCTCAAGAATTACCCTGTATTTAGCGCCATCTAGCATTCCTTTAATTCTGACCAGTTTCCCAGTCCCTGCCGATGAAAACATCCACACAGCATGATAATGCCACCACCATGCTTCACTGTGGGGATGATGTTCTCGGGGTGATGGGAGGTGTTGGGTTTGCGCCAGACATAGCGTTTTCCATGATGGCCAAAAAAATCAATTTTAGTCTCATCTGATCAGAGTACCTTCCTTCATATGTTTAGGGAGTCTCCCACATGCCTTTTGGTGAACACCAAACGTGTTTGCTTATTTTTTTCTGGCCAATCTTCTGTAAAGCCCAGCTCTGTGGAGTGTACGTCTTAAAGTGGTCCTATGGACAGATACTCCAATCTTCTGCTGTGGAGCTTTGTAGCTACCTCAGGGTATCTCTGGTCTCGTTGTTGCCTCTCTGATAAATGCCCTCCTTGCCTGGTCTGGGAGTTTTGGTGGGCGGCCCTCTCTTGGCAGGTTTGTTGAGGTGACATTCTTTCCATTTTTTAAATAATGGATTTCAGTGGTGCTTCGTGGGATGTTCCAAGTTTCTAATATTCTTTTAGAACCCAACCCTGATCTGTACTTCTCCACAATTTTGTCCCTGACCTGTTTGGAGAGCTCCTTGGTCTTCATGGTGCCGCTTGCTTGGTGGTGACCCTTGCTTAGCGGTGTTGCAGACACTGGGACCTTTCAGAACAGGTGTATATATACTGAGATCATGTGACTGATCATGTGACACTTAAATAAAGTCCACCTGTGTGCAATCTAACTAATTATGTGACTTCTGAAGGTAGTTGGTTGGCTATGAAGTCTTATCTAGGGACTTCATAGCAAAGGGGATGAATACATACCACTTTTCTGTTTTTTTTCTAATTTCACTTAATCAATTTGGACTATTTTGTGTATGTCCATTACATGAAATCCAAATAAAAATCCATTTAAATTACAGGTTGTAATGCAACAAAATAGGAAAAACGGCAAGGGGGATGACTACCTTTTCAAGGCACTGTACGCACAGAGCCGCAACCACAATACCTAGGTGTCTGGCTAGACTGTAAACTCTCTGTAGACTCTCCTTCCAGACTCACATTAAGCATCTCCAATCCAAAATTAACTATAGAATTGGCTTCCTTTATTCGCAACAAAGCATCCTTCACTCATGCTGCTAAACATACCCTCGTAAAACTGACCATCCTACCAATCCTCGACTTCGGCGATGTCATTTACAAAATAGCCTCCAATACTCTACTCAACAAATTGGATGCAGTCTATCACAGTGCCATCCGTTTTGTCACCAAAGCCCGAAATACTACCCACCACTGCGACCTGTACACTCTCGTTGGCTGGCCCTCGCTTCATACTCGTCGCCAAACCCACTGGCTCCAGGTCATCTACAAGTCTCAGCTCACTGGTCACCATAGCAGCACCCACCAATAGCACACACTCCAGCAGGTATATCTCACTAGTCACCCCCAAAGCCAATTCCTCTTTAGCCGCCTTTCCTTCCAGTTCTCTGCTGCCAATGACTGGAACAAACTGCAAAAATCACTGAAGCTGGAGACTCATATCTCCCTCACTAGCTTTAAGCACCAACTGTCAGAGCAGCTCACAGATCCCTGCACCAGTACATAGCCCATCTGTAAATAGCCCATCCAACTACCTCATCCCCATACTGTATTTATTTATTTATCTTGCGCCTTTGCACCCCAGTATCTCTACTTGCACATTCATCTTCTGCACATCTATCACTCCAGTGTTTAATTGGTATATTGTAATTACTTCGCCACCATGGCCTATTTATTGCCTTTACCTCTCTTATCTTACCTCATTTGTACACACTGTATATAGACTTTTTCTGCTGTATTATTGACTGTATGTTTGTTTACTCCATGAGTAACTCTGTGTTGTTGTATGTTTCAAACTGCTTTGCTTTATCTTGGCCAGGTCACAGTTGTAAATGAGAACTTGTTCTCAACTAGCATACCTGGTTAAATAAAGGTAAAATAAATAAAAAATGTCCCCATGGGGATAATAAAGTCATTCTCTTCTCGTAAACATTCTGTAGCTAAACTGGGTCTGTTGGACTACAACTGACTGATGTTGGTAGTAGAACTGAAAGCTGGGCATAGAGGTACAGTAGTGAACGTCTCTAGGCAATGTCCAGTTGGACAAAACTACAGTAGGCAACACTTATGTAATTGTCTGCAGTCACATAGAATGAAAGCTGAACCACCAGTGTGACAATTTTTCAATCCAATCCATAAGTAACCATGTGATATTTACATTGAAAAACATTGCTGCCCATTCTGTGCACCAGTGGGTATGAGAGAAAAAACAGAAACATCCATATTCATCACAGGCCTGTTTGTTTTCCATTACTGCACTCACAATAGTAGGTACAGAAAGACAAACTTACTTCTTAGACTCACATAGTCCATGGTAGGCCCTCACAGCCTCCTCCTTGTCTATGGGCTTCTTGCTGTTGGTCCATTCAGGCACGTTATTGGTTTCCTATGGAGAGGAGAGGGAGATAAATTTACGATACCATCAGACCCATAGTAAAGACATTGGGAGAGAGTTGGTGGATACAACTGCTTTATAAGGTAATGAATAATGCAGACATTTATCGATTAATCTATTTCCCTCTTTAGATCAAACCCAATCAGTGTTTAATACTCACTCATAAACCTCAGTCATACAGTATGAGGGGTTCGGTTAAATGTGGAAGACACATTTCAGTTGTACAACTGACTAGGTATCCCCCTTTCCTTTCCCACTTATTGTAGTAAAACTGTCCTCAACGCACTTTCATACTACAGGCCAGCGCCTGTCTAAGTCTGCATCTGAACCAATCAGTTGGGGGAGGAATAATCAGAGAGACAGGCCATCATCTCTGAGGGTGAGACAGGCCATCATCTCTGAGGGCAAGACATGTCAATCATAATCACAAATAGCCTCCAACACTCTACTCAGCAAATTGGATGCAGTCTATCACAGTGCCATCCGTTTTGTCACCAAAGCCCCATATACCACCCACCACTGCGACCTGTATGCTCTCGTCGGCTGGCCCTCGCTACATATTCGTCACCAGACCCACTGGCTCCAGGTCATCTATAAGTCTTTGCTAGGTAAAGCTCCGCTTGATCTCAGCTCACTGGTCATGATAACAACACCCACCCGTAGCACACAATCCAGCAGGCATTTCTCACGGGTCATCCCCAAAGCCAACACCCCCTTTGGCCGCTTTTCCTTCCAGTTCTCTGCTGCCAATGACTGGAATGAATTGTAAAAATCGCTGATGTTGGAGACTTATATCTCCCTGACTAACTTTAAACATCAGCTATCTGAGCAGCTTACACGATCGCTGCAGCTGTACATAGCCCATCTAAATAGCCCATCCAATCTACCTACCTCATCCCCATATTGTTTTTATTTACTTTTTTGCTCTTTTGCACACCAGTATTTCTACTTGCACATCATCATCTGCACATCTATCACTCCAGTGTTAATTTGCTAAATTGTAATTACTTCGCCACTACGGTCTATTTATTGCCTTACCTCACACCATTTGCACACACTGTATATATATTTTGTTTTTCTCTATTGTGGTATTGACTGTACGTTTGTTTATTCCATGTGTAACTCTGTGTTGTTGTTTGTCACACAGCTTTGCTTTATCTTGGCCAGGTCGCAGTTGTAAATGAGAAGTGGTTCTCAACTGGCCTACCTGGTTAAATAAAGGTGAAATTATTATTATTTTTTTAAAATTAAAAATCCTTCTAAGGAGTATGACACGCCAAGCATATCCTCGACTAACCTAGAAGGTGGGACTGGGAGAGAGCCGCTCAGTAGTCTGATATATTAACTAGACAGCCACATAAAGAGAGTCATGATACTGACAGTGATCTCTTCCTCTTTCTGCCACATCTCTCTCTCAGTTAGGGAAACGTCTTTGTGAGGCATGAGGAGTGAGAATTGGAGAGATACACCTCGGTGATTAAAGACTGTTTGTTCTGCTGCCTTCCACACCATCATCCTTTCTGCTCTCCTGTCCTTGAGTCGGCGGTGAGGCACTCCCTCCCAAACCAAACGTCTGGCTGCCCAAGGTGCTTAACAGCATGGGGAGATCGCATTAACAATGCTCTTCATCGGGACATAAGTTCAGGTTAATACACTGTAGGAACATTACCATGTTAGGACTGATCTGCCATCGACTCCCAGTCTTTTACACTCCTAGTCCCATCTCTGTTGGAGGCCAGTCTCTGTCATAAGTCTCATAATGACTCTAGTTACATACTAGTCTACACATACTAATGATCTGTGGGGCTCAGTTGGTAGAGCATGGAGCTTGTAACGCCAGGGTTGTGGGTTCGATTCCCACATGGGAGCAGTAAATAAAAGTATGTAAATGTATGCACTCACAACAGTAAGTAGCTCTGTATAAGAGTTTCTGCTATATAACTAAAATATATATATTTTTAAATGTAGTGTGTGGCTGTACCTTTGTCTGAACCCAATTAGAATGTAACATTTGATCAAATGTTTCTTATTCCATTTTTTTGTTTTGTCTAAGAAGCTGAAGACTGTCTATCATGTTTTTATATTTCACCTTTATTTAACCAGGTAGGCAAGTTGAGAACAAGTTCTCGTTTACAATTGCGACCTGGCCAAGATAAAGCAAAGCAGTTCGACACATACAACAACACAGAGTTACACATGGAGTAAACAAACATACAGTCAATAATACAGTAGAAAGATGAGTCTATATACGATGTGAGCAAGTGAGGTGAGATAAGGGAGGTAAAGGCAAAAAAAAGGCCATGGTGGCGAAGTAAGTACAATATAGCAAGTAAAACACTGGAATGGTAGATTTGCAGTGGAAGATTGTGCAAAGTAGAAATAAAAATAATGGGGTGCAAAGGAGCAAAATAAATAAATACAGTAGGGGAAGAGGTAGTTGTTTGGGCTAAATTATAGATGGGAATAGAATACAGGTGCAGTCATCTGTGAGCTGCTCTGACAGCTGGTGCTTATAGATTGGTGCTTTTAATCTGGCTGATTTGACCCAATAAAGTTTCAGCACATTATAGTCATTTTGCCCATCAACCCAGAGTCACAAACAAGAAAAGTATATAATCTGTGTATATTAATGTGTATATTAAAGTATATTAATGTGCCTGTAGATAACCTTTTGATAAGCAAACAGGGACATATAAAGTGGACAATCAATGCTGCATTTCCAAGTACAGGCAACCAAAGCCGTGTCAATTTAACTCCCAGTTTGTCAACTTACGATCTGATTGGTTGTCTCCTCTTTCTGATGGGCTGCACTGACAATTTCAGTCCTAAGGATGAGGACCTCCTCCTTGCGCACTTCCAGTTCCTCATTGGCTGCTTTGAGCTGGCCAAGCAGCAGGTTGTAGCCGTCCTGCAGCTCATTGGAGGAGCTGTTCTGGGAGGCGCGGTCAGCAATGGCCTTCCTCAGTTCGTTCAGGTCGTTCTTCAGCTTTTTGTTCTCAGACTCCAGCTCCTGCCTCTGTGGAAACACACGGCCAAAGTACAAAGAGATTTATTGGCAATCTAAAATTGAGTTTATGTAATCATTGGTTATCAAAGTGATTAAAGACCAAGGCTCAATGTTGGAAAGAATGACAGTGATTGATAGCAATAAAAGTAATAAAGTAATATACACTGAGTGTACAAAACATTAAGAACACCTGCTCTTTCCATGACAGACTGACAACGTGAATCCAGGTGAAAGCTATGATCCCCTATTGATATCACTTGTTAAATCCACTTCAATCAGTGTAGATGAAGGGGAGGAGAAAGGTTAAAGAAGGATTTTTAAAGCCTCGAGACAACTGAGCGATGGCTTGTGTATGTGTGCCATTCAGAGGGTGAATGGGCAAGACAAAATATTTAAGTCTCTTTGAACGGGGTATGGTAGTAGGTGCCATGCACACCTGGAAATAGTAAAACGCCTTACTCTACTCATCTTAAATCGGCATACGGTCATAATCGAAGAAAGCATACACTGATTAAAACACTGGTTTTCTGAGCAATCTTTAAAATGATTAAGACATGTAAACAGCTTAATTAGCGTTCCAGTTGTGTATTTGATGTGCACATGTGCCAGCACTGGTAGCGCAAGCCTCCCTCTTATGCACGAGCGGAGTTCGGAAAAACTGAAAGTATGCATCTTACAAATAATTTTCACATACAGACTTTATAGATCCAAACTCAGAATGAAATTGCCTTCGCACAAACAACATGGTCACCGTGATACATTTTTTATTTTGATTGCTGATTTTCTGCATTTATGAAAGTCCCTTTAAGTAGCCTGACTTGAGATGTGTCCATGTAAACAGGATTATTAGGGAAAACATTCTTCTTGCAAAGCATGTCAACATTTTAAATGATCTATTATAGTAATCTGACTATCCACGATAATCATAGCATTGTGTGGATGCAACTGTGCTCATTGTGAGTAGCTTAGTAAGTAAATCCTTGTAGAGACATCAAAACTATTTGTACTTGATTTTCATTTTAGCTATGGCAAGTAGCTATTTATCTACAGTATGGCAGGGGTAGGCAATTTGATTCAGCCGCAAGACAATTTTTGTCTGAGCGAATGGTCGGGGGACCGGAAAATAATGAGAATAATTTGTACACAGCAAAGTGACCACAACTAAGCCAAAAAAGAGATTGTATTTGAAATAACATTTCATACCTTGATTACATTGAGACACAATCACGTCTATTTTATTTGTGGGAATACTTGGAAACAGATCTCCTAAATTAAACACATTTTTAGTGGAATTCCTAGTGATTCCTGCAAATGCTGGGGGGCCCCCAAAAAACGTTTGGGGGACCAATTATTTTTTAACTTGCAGGCCGGTTTTGGCCCGAAGCCTCCTGTTACCAAACTCTGAGCTAAGGAATGTAGGTAAAAGTCAGCCATGGCTTTCAGACTACTGCAGTTGATAAATGGATAGACTGACAAGATTATTAATATTCTAAGATACCGTAACAGTGACTAATTGTGCTCAACTCTCTCTCTGCAGTGAGTCCCTCAGCATAAATAAAGGCACCAATAGTAGTTATAAGGTTCTCTTCTACAGACTTCAATGGGCAACATTTTGCTCAGCGACAATAGGACCCATGACTCAAACCATGACACACATATTTTTATTGCCAATCAAATCTAAACCCTGTGTTGTGTGGTATTACGGTGCTATTGACCGAGATGCAAAAAGCAAGCCCCCTGTATAGATGGGCCAATTTTGTGGGTGACCAAATTTGTATTTATTTTGTCATTTTTCCATTTGGGGGGTTAAAGGTACAATCTTTAAATGAAAATAATTTCATATGTTCAGTTCATATCACATTTTATTTATTATTTTCCATATATCTATCTATGTTGTACATTAAAAAAATATTCTAAAATGTTCAAATTGGATTCTCCTGTACTTTGAACTCTTGTACTTTTGATTAAATTCAAAAGCACCTTGAGATG
The DNA here is from genome assembly GCF_018296145.1 of Oncorhynchus tshawytscha. Lineage (NCBI taxonomy): Eukaryota > Metazoa > Chordata > Actinopteri > Salmoniformes > Salmonidae > Oncorhynchus > Oncorhynchus tshawytscha. The sequence continues at coordinate 19,741,021 of NC_056437.1, forward strand.
GACTCTTCTGATAATATTGTAATGCATTAGACTTAATCACACTGTTGATCTCAACTGTGCCATAGAAGTTAATGATTTATCCATGCCAAAAGCAAGAGTGGTTCTCTCTCACCAAGGCACATATGCTGAACATGAGTTATTAAATAAAATAAATGTTTGCATGGTCTTTCCCTTTACACATTACCTGAACATCAAATTCTGCCCCTGGGGTGCCCTCTCTCTCTACATGGCACCCTCCCATCAGAGCATCCCTGCTGGAACCCTGTCACGCTATTCCCACTTACCTCTCTCTCGCTCTCACCCAAATCCTGCCTGTCCCACCGGCATCTCTACCCAACTCTCTCCACAAACCGCTTTATTTTGTCTAAATTCTACCATGTACCCATGCCGTGCCTGCCTGCCAGTATCTCTCTCTATCTTACCATGTGCCCATGCCATGCCTGCCTGCCAGTATCTCGCTTTATCCTACCATGTACCCATGCCGTGCCTGCCTGCCAGTATCTTGCTTTATCCTACCATGTACCCATGCCCTGCCTGCCTGTATCTCTCTTTATTCTCTGGAAGTTCCACTCACCCACAGTTTCATAGGCAGGACGGCCAAAGACAGCAGAACAGCCAGAGTGAAGAAGAAATCAAACACCACAAATAGAGACATCCCACTGCAGACTAGTACTGCACACTGTCCGTGTATGTGTGTGTGTATCTGTGTGGTGGTGGATGGATCTGTACCTTGAGACTGTTGTAGGCCAGGTCCTCACTCTCTTGCTCCGACGTAGTCTTTGGCTCAATTCCCTAAGAGAGATTGTAAATCGTAATCATTCCACTTCAGGTTGATAAGGCAGAGGCAGGCCACTATTGTGCAATGTTATTACCCAAGCACCAAGTTTGAGGATCACGATCCTGATCTTAAACTTAAAGGTATTCAAGACAAAATCTTTTTAAGGTCAAAAGTTCAACCTGCAGTAAAAGCAGAAACTTCTGTGTAGGTATTTTAGAAGTATACAAAAATAAGCAAGAAAATAACTACACTAGACTGAGACATGGGCCCACCTTGCAGTTAACCTGGTCCTCCATCTTTTCCAGGTTGACTTGCAGTCTCTTCCTCTCCTGTTCCAGCTCTCGAACACGCTTCTGCAGCTTCATGAACACACCAATGTCCATTGCTGCCTTCTCCACTCCCATCTCCTGCAGGGTGACAATATCAGGTCACAACAAAAAACTAGCACAAGTAACTATGTACAGACAGTATAAGGCTGTATAAGACTGGTTCATACTAGTTAAGAGGGTCTTACCTCTACGACCTGGATTGCATCGTCAGTGTCTCCCAATTCCGAGGTAGAAATGGAAGGATAGTTGGAGTCAGACTCCAGGCTGCTCTGAGTAGAATTGTTTCTCTTGTGGCCAGGTTGGAACTGAAGGGTAGGAGGAGACAGGGAACCATTGGACATCTATCTTGGCATAAGACACTAACATACATACACAGGCACACACATACCTTGGCCTCCTGTAGGTTGTCATATCTCTGCTCCAGTCTGGAGAACTCCCTGAGCAGGTTCTGGTAGCGCTGCCTCTCCTCATCCAGCTCTGCCTGGACCCGACCCACACTCTGGGATGCACTGCTCTCCTGGTCTGAAACACAGACACACAGGACCAGTCCACATCAATCATTTTCATTCACTTCCAACTGAGTCTCTTCTTTTACACTGAACAAAAATATAAACGCAACACACAACAATTTCAACAATTTTACTGAGTTACAGTTCATATAAGGAAATCCGTCAATTTAAATAAATAAATTAGGCCCTAATCTATGTATTTCACAAGACTGGGAATACAGACGTGCATCTGTTGGTCACTATAGACACTATATGACCAAAAGTATGTGGCCACCTGCTCGTCGAACATCTCATTCCAAAATCATGGGCAATAATTTGGAGTTGGTCCCCCCTTTGCTGCTATAATAGCCTCCACTTGTCTGTGAAGGCTTTCCATTCAATGTTGGAACATTGCTGCGGGGACTTGCTTCCATTCAACCACAAGAGCATTAGTGAGGTCGGCAATGATGTTGGGCAATTAGGCCTGGCTCGCAGTTGGTGTTCCAATTATACCAAAGGTGTTCGATGGGGTTGAGGTCAGGGCTCTGTGCAGGCATGTCAAGTTCTTCCACACCGATCTCGACAAACCATTTCTGTATGGACCTATCTTTGTGCACAGGGGCATTGTTGTGTTGAAACAGGAAAGGGCCTTCCTCAAACTGTTGCCACAAAGTTAGTAGCACAGAATCGTCTAGAATGTCATTGTATGCAGTAGCGTTAAGATTTCCCTTCACTGGAACTAAGGGGCGTAGCCCGAACCATGAAAAACAGCCCCAGACCATTATTGCTCCTCCACCAAACTTTACAGTTAGCACTGTGTATCGGTGAAGGTAACATTCTCCTGGCATCCGCCAAACCCAGATTCATCCGTCTGACTGTCAAATCATCACTCCAATGGCGGCAAGCTTTACACCAGCCGACGCTTGGCATTGCGCATGGTGATCTTAGGCTTGTGTGCGGCTGCTCAGCCAAGGAAACACATTTCGTGAAGCTCCCGGCGAACAGTTCTTGTGCCGACGTTGCTTCCGGAGGCAGTTTAGAACTTGGTATTGAGTGTTGCTGCCAAGGACAGACGATTTTTACACTCTATGCGTTTCAGAACTTGGTGGTCCTGTTCTGTGAGCTTGTGCGGCCTATCACTTCGTGGCTGAGCCGTTGTTGCTCCTAGACATTTCCACTTCACAATAACAGCACTTACAGTTTACCGGGGCAGCTCTAGCAGGGCAGGAATTTGATGAACTGACTTGTTGGAAAGGTGGCATCCTATGACGGTGCCACACTGAAAGTTACTGAGCTCTTCAGTAAGCCCATTCTACTGTGAATGTTTGTCTATGGAGATTGCATGGCTGTGTGCTCGATTTTATAGACCTGTCAGTAACAGGTCTGGCTGAAATAGCCGGATCCACTAATTTTAAGCGGTGTCCACATACTTTTGTATATATAGTGTAGCTTTAAAAAAAGGTAGGGGCGTGGATCAGAGAACCAGTCAGTATCTGGTGTGACCACCATTTCCCTCATGTAGCACGACACATCTCCTCCACATAGAGTTGATCAGGCTGGTGATTGTGGCCTGTGGAATGTTGTCCCACTCCTCTTCAATGACTGTGTGAAGTTGCTGGATATATGCGGGAACTGGAACACGCCGTCATACACATCAATCCAGAGTGGAGGTCGACCGATTAATCGGAATGGCCGATTAATTAGGGCCGATTTCATGTTTTCATAACAATCGGAAATCAGTATTTTTGGGCACCGATTTGGCCGATTCTTTTGTTTTTTGTTACAGCTTTATTTAATCTAGGCAAGTCAGTTAAGAACACATTCTTATTTTCAATGGCGGCCTAGGAACGGTGGGTTAACTGCCTCGTTCAGGGGCAGAACGACAGATTTTCACCTTGTCAGCTCGGGGGATAACTAGTTAACTAGTCCAACGCTATAACGACCTGCCTCTCTCTCGTTGCACTCCACAAGGAGACTGCCTGTTACGCAAATGCAGTAAGCCAAGGTAAACATGCAGTAAGCTAGCATTAAACTTATCTTATAAAAACAATCAATCATTCTGCCTACTAGATATTATCTGTCGTGTCCTGCGTTGCATATAATCTGACTGAGCATACAAGTATCTAGGTATCTAACTGAGCGGTGGTAGGCAGAAGCAGGGCGTAAACATTCATTCAAACAGCACTTTCTTTGCGTTTTGCCAGCAGCTCTTCGTCAAGCATTGCGCTGTTTTTGATTTCAGGCCTATCAACTCCCGAGATGAGGCTGGTGTAACCGAAGTGAAATGGCTAGCTAGTTAGCGCGCGCTATAATAGCGTTTCAAATGTCACTCGCTCTGAGCCTTGGAGTGGTTGTTTCCCTTGCTCTGCATGGGTAACACTGCTTCGAGGGTGGCTGCTGTCGTTGTGTTCCTGGTTCGAGCCCAGGGAGGAGCGAGGAGAGGTACGGAAGCTATACTGTTACACTGGCAATACTAAAGTGCCTATAAGAACATCCAATAGTCAAAGGTTAATGAAATACAAATGGTATAGAGGGAAATAGTCCTATGATTCCTAAAATAACTACAACCTAAAACTTCTTATCTGGGAATATTGAAGTCTCATGTTAAAAGGAACCACCAGCTTTCATCTATTCTCATGTTCTGAGCAAGGAACTTAAACGTAAGCTTTCTTACATGGCACATATTGCACTTTTACTTACTTCTCCAACACTTTGTTTTTGCATTATTTAAACCAAATTGAACATGTTTCATTATTTATTTGAGGCTAAATTGATTTTATTGATGTATTATGATTTTTCAACACCAATACCGATTATTGGAGGACCAAAAAAGCTGATACCGATTAATCGGACGATTTTTAAAAAACATTTTTAAAATTTGTAATAATGACAATTACAACAATACTGAATGAACACTTCTAATCCAGAGCATCCTGAACATGCTCAATGGGTGACATGTCTGGTGAGTATGCAGGCTATGGAAGAACTGGGACATTTTCAGCTTCCAGGAATTGTGTACAGATCCTAGCGACATGGGGCCGTGCATTATCATGCTGAAACATGAGGTGATGGTGGCGGATGAATGGCACGACAATGGGCCTCAGGATCTTGTCACGGTATCTCTGTGCATTCAAATTTCCATCGATGAAATGGAATTGTGTTCGTTTTCTGCAGCTTATGCCTGCCCATACCATAACCCCACCATGGGGCACTCTGTTTGTTGACATCAGCAAACTGCTAGCCCACACGACGCAATACACCCGGTCTGCCATCTGCCCAGTACAGTTGAAACCGGCATTCATCTGTGAAGAACACACTTCTCTAGCGTACCGGTGGCCATCGAAGGTGACATTTACCCACTGAACTCGGTTACAACGCTGAACTGCAGTCAGGTCAAGACCCTGGTGAGGATGACGAACACACAGATGAACTTCCCTGAGACTGTTTCTGACATTTTCTACCAGACATTCTTCAGTTGTGGAGCTCCTAGGCTGGCGTGGTTAGTGTGGTCTGTGGTTGTGAGGCCGGTTGGACACTGGAGGCAGCATATGGTTGAGAAATTATCATTACATTCTCTGGTAACAGCTCTGGTGGACATTCCTGCAGTCAGCATGTCAATTGCGCACTCCCTCAAAACAACTGTGACATTGTGCTTTGTGACAAAACTGCACAATTTGGAATGGCCTTTTATTGTCCTCAGCACAGGGTGCACCTGTATAATGATCATGCTGTTTAATAAGCTTCTTGATATGCCACACCAGAGGAAGGCCCCAAAAAATTGTCCAAGACTCCAGTCACCCAAGTCATAGACTGTTCTCTCCATATTTTTTGCAGTGTACTATTGCTCAAATGCTGTCCTTTAGATGAGCCTCCAATTCAGTTAAGGCAGTGACCAGAAAACAAGCCATCGCTAAGTTACAATACACTTCATTAGAGGTATTGAATATCAACTCACCACCATTTAATGTGTTCATTTTAGGGATAGATGATTGTATTGCCATGATTCCAGATAACTGCTGATGCAGTCTTTTCTATCTGCCCCCCCCCCGGCTCAGCTCCATATCACACAGCTTCTCTCTCGCTGAAGATATGGCCGCAATAAAATATGACAGGGGAATTAAACACAGATTGAAGAGGCTCTATTAGTTTCATGATCTAAAACCTACCCTTGCATGCGTTATTTGAATGTATATATCATCTTTATATGCTCTGGTGGGCGGTCTGATGACTCTTTTCATCCCCATGGTTCCTAAGAGGCCCATATCACACTATGAGGGATTGAATAAAAAGGCAAAATGACTGGGATCATAGTATGTTGCTACTGAACTGATAATGTGAGACATTAATAACAGGGGTTCTCTGGTATGTAACATCCCTAGCTCAATATTATTACACCAGCCTGGACAACCTGCTGCTCTAACTGCTAGTAGAAAAGAAAAAGCACAATAATGTTAAAGTACACAGTGCTAGCGCTCAACCCAAGGGGACCCCAGAGAACCTATTAGTAACACTGCAGATAAAGAGAGCAGATTAGACCAATAACTCTACTCTGCCTCTGGCTAGCTATTTCAATTTCCACCAGAGAAGACTGTCTGGACGCTGGTGACATTATTACGAAAAATGATCTCCTTTCATTAACTGCTCTGTGATGAAATCTCCTGGTTGAAGTATTGCACATGGCCTTCAGATAAGAGAGGGCAGTGGTAATGTTCAGAGATGATGATGCTGTAAACCATAAGTAACTTGTTATTGACAAAAAGAAGTCCATTGACAAAGGATTTCAAATTAACTATCAATAGTCTACCTATACTACCTGACTTTAGATTTAGCACATATACAGATAGACATTTCAAAGCTAATAGGTGACACTTCCGCACGTGCACCCAGTGATAAACAACGGCTGACTCCAGTCTCAGGTTAAACAGTTTCTTTTTTAAGTCTCACATTGCTGCTGCGTAACTTGATGCAGTTTCTGCTTCTCTCGTCCTACTTCCAAACAGAAACCCCTCTTGTGTGGGGAAACAAGCCATCCCTCCCTTCAGGGCAGGGTTAGCAGTCTGCAGGGCTAACTGTGAGTCTACCATTTTACCTTCAACCACTCCTGTACATCAGCTAATCACTGTGGCGCTATCGTTTCCCTTTTAGGGGTTTGAAGAGTGTAGGACATATAAAAAGCACTCACCTTCCGTGCTCTTGGAGTGGTGCAGAATCCTTCGGTTCATCTCCTCCTTTTCACTCTTCAGCATAGAATTCTCCCTGTCCAGTTCCTCCACTCTCTAAGAAATAGAAAAAAAAGAACAAGAGCTTGAATAAAATAAAGAAATAGAGACATTAGAAGGAGCTGGTTAGCCAGATCAAGAGCAATTGATTTTGTTTGACCTATTTTCATTTGCTACTTCAATCCGTGGGGAACCTTGAAACACAATAGATGCTACATACTTTAAAGGTCCTCTACAAGTGACCAAAAAGTATTTTGTTTGTTTCTCTTTAAGTGACTTGAATCTGTAGTTCCTGTGTGTGGGGCTCTCATTGTGATGTCAGACAGAGCTAGAGAGCCAGGGACAGCCCCTGCATTGTGACAAAATGGACAATTCGAAGAGAAGAGATTCAAAGGGCCAAAGAGGGGCGTCCATTACCACTGGGGCACTGCAAAAGCCCACACCCAATGTACATAACAATGTCTTTCTTAATTCCTGTCAGGAAGCCAAAACAATACAAAAATATATGCATTGTATCACTTTCAGGTCAGTAGGAGAACACTGATACAGTCCAATTAAATCCAATTAAATCCATTGTGAGATTGTTAGAGGAAATCCCTTGAGAATCAGGTGTTTTACATTCAGTAAAAACGCTGCTACAAGCATTTTCTGGAGCTACTCAGGCACTTAACGGCTGTTTTCACCAACGCGTTTCAGACAGGAAGGTTTTGTTCATTCAACAGAAGGTTCAGTAGTCCAATAACTCTGAATGATGTAAATGAACAGAGAAAGATGGCAACCTGTCTGCTAATCAGAAAAAAAGTCTGTCATAGCTTGAGATACTGCACAACTGCCATTCATCCTAGTTCATGTGGATGCAGAGGATTGCTCTCTTCAACACTTTGTTAACAGCATACAAAATCCCAACTATTTGTATTTATTAGGGATCCCCATTAGCTGCTGCCAAGGCAACATCTACTCTTCCTGGGAGAACATATTAAAGCACTTACATTACATATAAAACAAAAGGAGAAAACAGTGACAGCCTTGTAAAAAGAAAATGTACTTTCACCCCTTTAATGATTGATATCTCACCTGTTCCAGTCCCATCTTCTCGTTGCTGTGCTTCTCCTCCAGCTTCTTCATGTGGGTGTGTGCTTCCTGGAGCTCAGCCCTGAGCTTCTCCAGCTCATCCTGAAGAGAGGTCAGCTGACTGCCATCTCCCTGGCGACTGCGCATCATCTCCAGCTCCTTCTGCAGCTTGTTCACCTCTGAGCCCAGGGAGGCTTTGGCCACCACCAGGTGCTCATTCTGAGTCTTCAGATCGTTGGTCTACACAGTGAGACAGGAGAGAGAGCTCTGGTTACTAATATGGGACATCAATTTCAAATCAATCACTTTTTAACATAATTTACAGACAGTTTAGTCTAGCTAAATGGTTTTAGCTGTGCAAAAATATGACTGCAAATGGAAATTAATATTGTGCCAAAATATTGTCCTTTCATTGAGCCTTCTTTGCATTATAGCACTCATTGTGTAGGCTACTAGCCTTATAGAACAGTGTACTTCTACAACGTGGGTAGAACCATGGATCTTTGACTGTACCTGGTCATCCATCTTCCTCTGCAGCTGGACGATCTTGTTCTCCATGCCCGTGTTGAGCTTCTTCAGATGTTGAGCGGACCTCGCTTCAATCTTCAGCTGTTTCAGCTCCCGCTTGGCTCGCATGCGGCGGTAGGCACACTGGATGGTGATGGCGGCGTTCCGTGCCCGCCTGAACTTCCTCCTGGTGAGCCAGCCTCGGACATGCTTCTGGATCATCATGGCTTTGTGGTGCAGAAGGAACTGGGGAGGTGGAGAAGGGAGGTAGATAGCAGAGACAAGGAACCATTTATTATACTGTACAATCAATATGATGGGAAATATGTAGGTAACTTCAGAATTCCCAGTCGGAGAAATTCTAGAGATCTCAATCCAAAGGGAATCTAGTGTATCTGAGAAGGCACCATAGAAGGCAGCATTTCTGCAAGGCCCGCCTGATCACATTCCATTTCAAATCGGAGGCACTTCGCCTCCAATTTTCAAGTCACACAAACTGGACAACAAGTCCAACACTGACTCATCTTCTCAATGAACACTTTACTCCTGATAGATCGATAATATGTTTCAACAAACCGTCATTCTGTTACCAAACTTTGCATCTGCAATGTTCTTAAAGTGTTTTTGTCCAATTTTCAGTGGATTCATTAAAAGTAGTCCTTGTGCAAAGAGTTGAATGATTTGTTTAACTTTGCAATCATTGGTTTTTGTTTGGTATACAGTTGAAGTCGGAAGTTTACATACACCTTAGCCAAATACATTTAAACTCAGTTTTTCACAATTCCTGACATTTAATTCCATGTCTTAGGTCAGTTAGGATCACCACTTTATTTTAGGAATGTGAAATGTCACAACAATAGTAGAGAGATTGATTTATTTCAGCTTTTATTTCTTTCATCACATTCCCAGTGGGTCAGAAGTTTACATACACTCAATTAGTATTTGGTAGCATTGAATTTAAATTGTTTAACTTGGGTCAACCAATTCAGGTAGCCTTCCACAAGCTTCCCACAATACATTGGGTGAATGTTGGCCCATTCCTCCCGACAGAGCTGGTGTAACTGAGTCAGGTTTGTAGGCCTCCTTGCTCGCACACACTATTTCAGTTCTGCCCCAAAATTTTCAATGGGATTGAGGTCAGGGCTTTGTGATGGCCACTCCAATACCTTGACTTTGTTGTCCTTAAGCCATTTTGCCACGACTTTGGAAGTATGCTTGGGGTCATTATCCATTTGGAAGACCCATTTGCAACCAAGCTTTAACTTCCTGGCTGATATCTTGAGATGTTGCTTCAATATATGCACATAATAGCCCTCCTCATGATGCCATCTATTTTGTGAAGTGCACCAGTCCCTCCTGGAGCAAAGCACCCCCACAACATGATGCTGGCACCTCCGTGCTTCACGGTTGGGATGGTGATCTTCGGCTTGCAAGCCTCCCCCTTTTTCCTCCAAACATAACGATGGTCATTATGGCCAAACAGTTCTATTTTTGTTCCATCAGACCAGAGAACGTTTATTCAAAAAGTATGATCTTTGTCCTCATGTGCAGTTGCAAACCGTCTGGCTTTTTTTATGGCGGTTTTGGAGCAGTGGCTTCTTCCTTGCAGAGCGACCTTTCCAAGTTATGCCGATATAGGACTCGTTTTATTGTGGATATAGATACTTTTGTACCTGTTTCCTCCAGCATCTTCACAAGGTCCTTTGCTGTTGTTCTGGGATTGATTTGCACTTTTCGCACCAAAGTACGCTAATCTGTAGGAGACAGAACACGTCTCCTTCCTGAGCGATATGACGGCTATGTGGTCCCATGGTGTTTATACTTGTGTACAATTGCTTGTACAGATGAACGTGGTACTTTCAGGCGTTTGGAAATTGCTCCCAAGGATGAACCAGACTTGTGGAGGTCTACAATTTTCAGATTTCTTTTGATTTTCCCATGATGTCAAGCAAAGAGGCACTGAGTTTGAAGGTAGGCATTGAAATACATCCACAGGTACACCTCCAATTGACTCAAATGATGTCAATTAGCCTATCAGAAGCTTCTAAAGCCATGACATCATTTTCTGGAATTTTCCAAGCTGTTTATAGGCACAGTCAACTTAGTGTATGTAAACTTCTGACCCACTGGAATTATGATAGAATTAATTATAAGTGAAATAATCTGTCTGTAAACAATTGTTGGAAAAATTACTTGTGTCATGCAGAAAGTAGATGTCCTAACCGACTTGCCAAAACTATAGTTTGTTAACAAGAAATTTGTGGAATGGTTGAAAACAAGTTTTAATGACTCCAACCTAAGTGTATGTAAACTTCCGACTTCAACTGTACATTTTAAAGTGTAAAATTGTATCAGCATCATTATTTTACGGTGGAATTGCCCATACAAAACCCAGGAAAAAGAAGGTGAAAAGGTGAGCCAGTGCCATGACAGGTAGTGTTGTGGTTGTAGTACCTCCTGGAAGATCCTGCGCGTTAACGTGCCCCTGGTAAAGGCCTGGATGGTGACAACAGCCTGTCTCACTCTTAGATAGTCCCTCCGCTCTCTGACCATACGATACTGCTTCTGGAAGATCAGAGCAGCGCGGGTTAGACGCAGCTGCTCCGCATACCTGAGACAGACGGGAGAGAAAGACGGCAAAAAGAGGAGGAAATAAGTTACTGGCACTGATATTGCCATTTGGGATAAGTGATTCATGACGCTTTTTGTGTGATTTATCAAGAAAAATACAATTATTTGCTGCTTTGTTAGTGTAACAGAATATAGTGTTTCTCCTCTCACCGGCGGGCCATGTATCCACGGCCATATCTCTGCAGGTTGATGGCGGACTTCCGGATCTTCTGGTAGCGGACCCTCTGCAGCCAGCCTCGCACCGTCTTCTGGATCTTGATGCAGGCGGAGCGGAACTTGTCTGCCCTCAGCTTCTCCAGGTAGGCCACTTGGCCTGCTCTGAAGAAGATCTTGGTCTTACCAAACTGGAACTTGTCTGGGTCCTGGTGAGAGAGAAAGACAGCTCCATTTTGTTTCCATGAATTCATTAACTTCAGTTCAGTCAACGGAGCATCAAAGCAGTTACATCAGTGGGCATGACCAAACACAAGGTTAATTAGTTTCCACCCAGCTAAGAAATCCATTACATACTGTCCAAAGATTCAACACACTTATTAACCTGAATAAACTCCATATTCTCTTGCTCATGTACTGAGATGGAGAAAAGCAAGAAGCCAAGAGAATACCTCCCAGACTGCGCATACTTAATTCTCCATCATTCCTAAAGAGCACAGCACTATTCCTCCATCAGGACTGAAACTCATGATCTGCCTTTTTACATCTCCATTCCCCAGGTTATACATTCAAAGCTGTTTCCTCCCAACACTGGATAAGTTAACATATACTGTATCAGAACAGACATGCAGTAGGTTCTATAATATAACGATGGACGGCTGCTGAAGGAGTTAGGGAGCTCTGTTGAAAATAACAACATCCTTCAACCAGGGGAGGAACAAAAGTCATCCAAGAGAGATATCTTCAGACATTCGTACATTTCCTCTCCCATCGTGATTGGGGCTTCTGGGATGAAACAACTCATTCTTACCTTGACCAGGGTCTCCAGCAGGTTCCTGCACACCAGCTTCTTGTCTCCAATGGTCATATCTGACTTCTTCATGAGGACTCTGTATCTGTTGAAGAAGTCTGGGTACGTCCACCTGGAATCACATAGGACTGGCTGAGAATCAAATATATCAGAAAAATATCTGTTTTAAAATCCTTAGGAGTCAATTGACAATCTAATTAAGATAATAAAAACGTCACCATCAAAATCAGTCTCTCACTAACACGAGGGTGATTTCCGTTTTGCTCTACAACACCCCACAAGTGTCACGGGCCTCATCTGAAGGTAACCTGGTACCGGTTTTAAAAAATGTATGAAAGTAGTTTTGTACCAACAAAAAAAGGGGTTAAATGTGTGTCCAAAAAAGTATATATTTAATCAGCTTCCTTATAACTCCTAAGAATAGGACAGATACTTCAAAACCTTATTTCTTCTGATACATTTTGTTCACTGTCTGTATTGCCATTTATGAACATCTTAGTCAATGCGTTTCTATAGGCTATAGTAGCAAAATTCTATATTTTATCAAATCATTTTTCAATATATATTTTTGATACCTATACAATAGGTGTCCTAAAATTCTAAATAAAATATCTAACTGATCCATGGTATGACCATCTCAAAAAATGATATATGCTAGCTTAGTAAATCCCAGTGGCGCATTGCTCTCCTCCTGTTCTCCCTCAGGGAAGCACGCATCTCAGGAGAGATGGAATTCAATTTCACCCCTGCTTAGGAGATCGAGAAAGCCCATCACATCACAGAGGAGTACCTTAACAATCGCATTCTATTCTATTGTAATATATAGAATAATAATATATGCCATTCAGCAAACACTTTTATCTAAAGCGACTTACAGACTTGCGTGCATAATTTTGGGGGGGGTGGCCCTAGCGGGAATCAAACCCACACCCCTTGGCATTGCAAGCGCCATGCTCTACCAACTGAGCCACAAAGCACTACAACTCATTTCTGTGCTTCGACTATCGCACACAGCAGAGAGCTAACAGTAGTGCTCTGTGTATGAGAAGCATCTTACCTTGATGGGTACCCAGCAGCACTGATGCGGATGGTCTCCAGGACTCCACATGCTCTCAGTTGCTGCACAGCTCTCCTAGACTCAAACCTGCAACAAAGATGGGGACAAAATAAGTTTTGTTTTCAGTTTAGATTTATTCATTGAACCATTTTAAAAACGAGCACATACATTTAAAAAAAAAATACATACATGTAAATGAGTAAAATCATCAAGGATAACACAATAAAGTCTGACTTATTTCCATTGTGATCCTCTTGTGACAAGATGGCTCGGCAAGATCAGCAAAACGGTTTTACACTGTATGCAGCGAACACTAACACAAAGAACACTTATACAAAGTTTCTAGATTGTTCCACCATCACAATGAAAACCCACTTGCATTCTGGGAAGAGGGATAGTTACAATACACAGACAAGTAAAAGCTGTTCCTCTCTTCCTACCTGAGCTTAAACTTCTCTTTCAGCATTGAGCACATCTCCATTAGGTAGAAGACAGAGACATTGAGAGGATGTAAATGTTAGTCGGCTCGGTGCTGCCTTGGCAGACTGACTGTGTTTCCTTACATACAGCCTTCAGTATGTTTGCTACAGTCCAGCTACAGCATGTGACTCACGCAGGCACACCATTCGATTTAGAGACCTTCAATAGGCCCTTGTGCTGAAGAATGCGTCAAGAAGATGCCAACATAATCTGACCTCTGCTTCTTTCTTGTTATTCTGAAGTAAACATTCTGTCTACAATGTGTGCTGTTTAGGACTGATACACTTCCTAAACCGAACATCTCAAATCAAAAGCCTGTGGGTATCTGCATTGACAACATCCCATCTTACATAGGTCATTGCATTTGTTATATTTACTGTTTTCTCAGGAGTTAGGATATCTAGTGTGCTAGTTTAAATGTCCCATTCTACACTGCTTATAATCAACATTGATTATTAAGTCTTTATTTTGGATAAGAGTTTCCAGTAATAGTCAACATGGTTGTGCCAGTGTGAGCAAGAGAAACATGTATGATTAAGATTAAAGGTAGACTCAGCGATATGGCATAGATGCAGAAAGTAAACAGCATAGCGGGCCAATTTCCACAACAACTAACAGCTTTGAAGCGTGATGCTCAACTTCTCAGCTGTTTTGGGTCCAGTAGCTACCACACTGTGAACAGCATGAAGCGAACCTGTGCACATGTGCAGATACTGTGTGTGACTGTGTGAGAGCAAAGTCTTGCATCTCGCTCATCTCAATATCTGTGGTGCTGCTCGTGGTGATGTCATTTCACAGAGTCTACCTTTAAGACGAAGATCACTTCATACGTCAACTGTACCAAGGTCCAACCAAAATGTAACTCCCGCTTCATCCCAACCCCTCACATACATAGGCTTGGGGGGGGCTGACACACTGGGTGCCCTTGGAGCAGTTGCTGTGGGCTGCACAACGACAGGCAATGGCATCTTTGATAGATACCCTCTGGTTGCTAGCTCACTTCAACAGATTTTCCCCGTCGGACCCGGGATTCAATCTGGCAACCCTCTGTTTACTGGCTCACCCCTCTAACTGCTAGGCTACCTGCCAACCCAGAGTTTGAACAGTGCTGAAGGGGACTTGAGAGTTACTCAACAAGAGAGAGAGAATCAGTACCTCAGGCTACACTAGGGCGAAGGCAACCAAAGAAAAAACACAGCATGCACACCCAGGTGATGTCGCTCTGTCTCTCCCACACAATACTCTCTCCTGACTGTCTTTCCACCTGACTACATGCATGTTTTTTAGAGTTCTATTACATATGGAAATATTACCTCACCATGACCGTACCACATGTTTCTTAAGCTGTGGGAGACCACAGGCTTATAGATCTGATTAGGGAAGGGAGTCAAGGTATGAATATTTACTCACGAGAATGCCTCCTTCTCATCATTAGGCTTGATGCAACGCACATAGTGGGGGGTGGTGGCATTCAGGGTCTCCATGAGAAGCTGCAGGGAGCTACGGAACTACAGTAAACAAACACAGAAGGGGATGAGAATTGCTGCAAACGAGTTAAACATCTACGATGGGGAAAGTTCATACTCCCCCCCCCCCCAAATTTTCAAAATACAGACTTGTTATGTCATTGCTTTCTATTGAAAGGTTCCATACACTCTTTAGAAATGCACTATGACAATGGCACAGACAGACTCCTGCCCAAAGGCACATTGATTGAACTCAGGCCTCATAGTGTCAGAGGGGATGCTAACCTGGTGGCCCACGGTTTTCCTATGCTCCTTGTTGGGGACTTTGGGTGTTGGTTTGGACGCCCGCACGTTGACCCTGGAGGACTTGCTGGAGGAAGATGTGGAAATGCTGCTGTCTTTATTAGTGTCCTGGAACAGATCTGCCATGAGCTGGAACTGGGAGATGGGGGACACGTTAATCACATGAATCATTCATATGTTTAGCAGCGGGTTTCATCCAAACAACTTATCATAAAACAGATTATATTATAACCCATTTTACAGCTGGATAACAACATCAAATCCCCAAACCACACCAAAAGTGGCGTGAAATTTCTACAAACGTCTTTTTCATAAGATATCGTAAGACAAATCGTGCTATACTGCAGGATCCAGTGAAATAGCAGTGTGTGTTAAAGAACACTGATGAGACTACAGTAGTGAAGAGCATGAATGGACGGAACGTCAATAAACCAGCGTTCAGTGTTCAATTAGGACCATTCTGTAATCACATCTCCTCAGCAGAACCAGTGAAGGGGACCAACCAAGCAGCAGCATCACATCTGATCATGACAGATAGAGGTGTATGCAGAGGGAATACTGATAATGGCACATACATATTCCTGTCACAGATACGGCTGGTGTGACAAGACTAATGATACAATCCAGTCCCACCATACATACTGATAACTATTCTCTCATACTCCTCTCTGCCAAACTTGCCAAGAGTGTTTCATTCTGACATGAACATTAATGTTCTTCAGGAAAATGTTTCCTTCATAGCTTTGTAAAAAAAAAGAAGCTCTCTGTAAGCTGGATTGTATTTATGGTCCTTCTATGAAGATTCATGGAGATTCCTTGCTCCATCCTTCTCCTCAGGCTTGGGGCTTGAGTTAGCAGGGCTGTCAGGCTGTGAGATATTACAGTAATGGTCCATTGTGGAAAGTATTATCAGCTGGAGGAAGTTTCATGACCCTCACGAGTCCTCTAAGGCTCCAGTCTGTTGACAGGTTTCTCTGTCACTGTCATCCTCAGCTAGATATGAGAGTTTAATGAGCTAGGGCCTCAGAGACGACTATGGTGCAAAACTCACACAAGAAAGATAACTGAAATGACAGGTATAGAGACAGAAATGCAGTACAGGATATTTTACAATATTGAGACTGCCATCACCAGGGGTGGACCTATTATGTCTTCATCACTGCTTTTGTTTAGCAAACCTTGACTGCATCTGAAATGTGTTTGTTCTATTCAGTCCTTCTGATACTCCTCCGTGCTGTTCAACAGAGCTTGGTGTCTTTCTGATAGAAAATTGATTTGTTTCCACAGACAATATGCTTTTAGGCAGAACATGAAATCTCTCCTTGCCTCTCAATATTCCCTCTCATTTACATGCTCTTAATGGCTGTTTCATTAGTAATGCTGAGGAGAGGACATTAGGAGAGAGGAAGTCAAGATGGAAGAAAGTGAAAGGGCTGAATACTAACACCAGATGAAGGGAACTAAAGTTGGTATTTGTCCCAAAGAGAGTGAGTGGCAGGGGGGGTGTGAAAGTTAACTGAAATTAACTGAACTCAAATGAATGAGAAAGCCAATGCACACTTGGTTTATATCGCAAAGGTCATACAGAGAACATATGCTGAAGTTAGGTTCCAATCCAGCAGTTTGAGTTTGGCTTGGAGAGGCAGGAGTCAGAGGACCTCAGAAAGAGTGTGTGTATGTGTGTTGTGATTGTGACAGTTCATCTGCAATATAGTAGAAT